>NC_079333.1:35913895-36216926 GCF_029582105.1 Oenanthe melanoleuca | reverse complement strand
TGAGCTGGCACTGAGTGAGCTCCTGTATCTTCATGGAAAAACCCAGTGTATGCATTTCTCCCAGAAATAGAAGAGCTCTGCTGACTTTTCACGTACCTTCCTGAAATTAGCTTAGGGGTCTTCTACAGTGTAGGATGTGGAGAGCTCCCCAGCATCCTTATGTCCCAGTCCACAGCTTTAATTTGCCAGGAGCAGGCTTGTCCTGCATTCTATACTGCATACTGAAACCTAAGCATTGCTTTTAACCCTGCTGGAGATGAAACATATTTCCAAATTTTATGGTCTTGCAGCATAGATAAGAGGTAAACAATTAACATGCCAGATGGACTTGTATTAGTTGCATTTAGGGCTGATATGCCTGATTCTGAAGATTGAAAAGCAATTTTTGAGGCTGCTTCTTCAGGTGAATTCCTGCTCCTTATGCAGGATAGAGACTAAACAAGGTGGGTGTGATTTCTAAGAGCTTTGAGTGACTGAGCTGAGCTGTATTACAAAAATATTGAGGAAAGTGCGAACATGACTAAGGAAATAAAAGTTAAGTGATGGAAGTGATACAGGACAATAATTTATCATCCCTTAAATGTGTGTAGTCTTCAGAAAGATTTTACATTTATGTGAAAATAGTCTGCATGTAAATTTTTTCTTTTGTTTTTGCATTCATGTTTAGACTGTTTCATGGTTACACTGTTTAGAAATACAACATGTATTAACACATTTTAATAGATGTTTTGCAGAAGAAGCAGAATGGAACTTATTTTCTCTTCCAAAGTTTTTGGAAAGTATAAGTGTAAGAAGTGTATTGAAGAGATGGATTGTTGATAAAAACCAATGAATAATTACATTATAGAAAAGCCATGAAAAGGAAAATCAGAATACAGGATGGCAAAGAAGCTAAGACTGAAAAATATCGAGGAAAACAGAGAAAGATGATGAGGAGGTGAAGTGAAATGAGAAAAAACAAAAGAAAAGTGAAAGTTCAGGAAAAATATAACGTGGAAACTAGTAGTGGATTTTCTACTGTTGTAGGGAGTATAACAAGGAGGAAATGTCTTTCAGCAGAGTTAACCAGTTACCAAAACTGGTTAACCTCACCAGAATGCATTGCTGACCTCTTAGCCAGAACCCACTAAGCCAATGCAAAGACTAAGAGTGGAACACATTTGACCACATCTGGCTGGTCACAGGACACTGCCTCTATACGCCACAGACAGGAGTGGGTCCTGCCTGTTGGAGCCATGCACCTTGAGCTAGAGCAGAGGACCAAAACAGGCTCAGGGAATCATGATATGAAAGACAACTGGCTGGAAATCTAAATATAGGTAAGGTGAACTTCATCCTCCTGGCTTCAGCAGGCCCTGGCATGGTTTGAAGGAAAAGCTTTGTGACATTTTGTTAAAGCATTGTGAGTCACCACTGCCTTCTGATAAGGCTAGTGTAAATGAGCTACTACTGCATGTAATCAAACCACAATTAAGCCTTTGGGGAGCATGCACCTGTAAACAAATGATGAATGGCTTACATACTCTCTTTTCTTCTCATATGCCCAAGTATGAGCACAGAAATAAATTTTCTGTAATAGATTTTTTAATGGAAATGCACTTTTTCAGTCAAAATGGCTTTTCCATTAAGTGCAAAGCTCTGTTTCACTGATTTAAGAGGACCACTGGCATTTCATAGGAGACTTTGGGTAATGTTTAGGAGAGAGAGAGAGACATTCCACGTTGGTAAATGTTGAGTGAAGGGGGAGTTTCTTTCTTCCATCTCTGCTTTTCTGTAATTCTTTAGTGAGATCAAGTCGTTGGCTTCTTTTCTTTGTTCTCTTTCTTGTAAATCTGGAGATAGGTCTGCTGAAGGCAGATGTAGCTCTGACAACAGTAGGTTCAAAAGCTCCTTGGCCACTTCCAAAGAATGTCAGCTAGCCAGAGGATGCAAGCAGGCTCCCCCAGCTGGTCCACGCTGACTGTGAAGCTGGTACTGTGGGCAAACCTTTGTTACTAAAACTCTGAATTACGGGGATGACAAACTGATGTGTGGATGAGAACAAGGGGTTGCTAACTCCAGCATAGCTCAGGGCTAGCTCTGCTTTGCTGTGTGTTTTCATGGCCCTGTGTGCCTGCTGACTTGCAGCTTTCCTAGGTTAGCTATCCATATCACTTTGCTTTTCAGAGGGCAGATGAAACCCTTAGGCAAAACTTGAGGCAACCGTCAAACTGTGTCCAGAGTCTCTGTCAAACTGTGTTGGGTGGGCACTGCATTTTGCATCTGAAGTTACATTAATATTTTACTACCTGACTTCAAACAAAGAAACCACAGACAGGTAGTGAAGACTGTTGAAGACAAAAATGAAAAAATCTGGGTAAGGAGTACTGTACTGTGAAAAAGCAAGAGGTATTTCCATCTCGTCTTCAGCAGCTCATGTCTGTCAACAGCTGCTGGCTGCTGGTGAAGTGGCAACAGTGAGGGGACCTGCAGTGATCAGAGTTTAGGAACAGGAGGCAATAAGCAAACCTTTTAAAAACACCTTCTCGTGCAATCAGTAGTGTTAATGGTCAGTGACTTTTGAATAGCCAGCTATTCATAAGGCGTTCTGCTGCTATTTGCAGTTTCTTTTTAAGACTGAATTTAAAATGTGGCTGAAACCAGAGTAGTGCCCCAGTATCCAACAGAAACTGAGGAACCTGGATCATTCTGGGAGCCAGGCTGTGCACAAGCACAGGTGGGAAGCAGAGTTCTTACCCAGAGAACAGAGAAGATTTAAAATCAGTCTATACTACCCTAAAATGAAAGTGCTATAGCCCACACTCTCCTTCGTTGAATAGCTCCCTACCCTGGTAGAGAAGTAGCTTTGAAACCTCTATGACCTGCAGAGACTGATCTGCAGTGGTTCCAAACCACTGAGCATCTCTGGCCACGGGGTGTATTTACAGAGCTGAAGGAGGTACAATGCAGAGAAGAAAAATGTGCTTGCAATACACTTACACTCTGAACACTTGGTTTCTTGAATGTATCAATGTTTTTCAGGGAGACTGAATGTATGCTGTAATGTCTCTAGATCTAAGCAACTACCAACGTTTTAATTATGGATAGTAAAATAGTACACCACTTCTAACTTTACAGCAAGGTGAAGGCAGTATTTTCACTACCTACCTTTTATGTAATATCTTAGTGAGTAAAACATAACCAGATATGAGGGATTTTTACTTAATAACACCTAGTCCTGGCAAACCCCCGTTTTATAATGGATGGACTATTCCCTGGAGGGTGGAAGAAGCAAAAAGGAATAGGAATGAAAATCATGTTGGCTTAGCTCTGGTATTTGAACAAAATTACTTTTTATTTATCTGGCCAATTCCCTCATTAGAGTGTCACAGATTTTCAAACAACATTGCTTTTGTCCCAAAACTTACTTCACATTTATTTACAAGTATCACATTAATGCATTAAGGAACTGTTTCATTTTGTGCTCACATGGTGAAAAAAATAACAGATTTGTAATTCCCTCTCCAGTCCTTTATAATGAGAAATACTTCAGGAACAGGCAATATTAAAGAACTTTAATTGCTTCTCCCTCTAGCAAAAAGTCTGCAATCACTGATGCAAGGGCCCTCCTTACTGTTAATGAACAGTCAGCAGTGTGAGCTTCTCCAGCCACCCATTGTAGAGGCCACTGACTCATGCCAAATATTCTGGTACTCTTACCTACTGTTGAGAGAGGAACAGCCTCCAGAAACAGACACTGTCTCCATTCCTGGAACTTTGAATTATTCCAAATCAGTTTTCTAACATTTGTCCCTTGTAGTGGATTTGCCTGGGAAGCATTTGGTAGCAGGGGATCTATAGGGGTGGCTTTTGTAAGAAGCTGCTGGAAGCTTCCCCCACGTGCAGCAGAGCCAATGCCAGGGGGCTCCAAGAGCCACTGCTGGCCAAGGCCAAGCCCACAGCAACAATGGAAGTGCCTATGGGATACTGTGTTCAATAAGAGGGGAAAATATGTATTGTGCAGAAGTAATTGTGGTCAGAAAGAGTCAAAAACAGCCAAAGGAGAGGAGTGAGAATATGGGACAGGAACAGACAGCAGGGTCAGTGCAGAAGGAGGGGCAGGAGGTGCTCCAGGCACCAGAGCTGAGATTCCCCTGGTGCAGCCCATGGTGAGGTGCTGTGCCCCTGCAGCCCATGGAAGGACCACAATGGAGCAGAGATCCACCTGCAGCTCCTGGAGCATCCCAGCCAGAGCAGGGAGATGCCCAAAGGAGGCTGTGACCTCAAGGGAAACATACACTGGAGCAGCCTGTTCCTGAAGGATTGCAGCCCATGAAGGGACCCACCCTGGAGCAGCTCACAGAGAACTGCAGCCAGTGGGGAAGTTTGTGGAGGACTGTTGCCATGTGGGAGGGACCCAGACTGGAGCAGGGGAAGGAGTTCTCCCCCTGAGGAGGAAGCAGTGGCAGAAACCACTTGCGATGAGCTGACCAGAGCCCTCACTTCAGTCCCCCTGCACTGCTGTCAGGGAGAAGGTAGAGAACAGGGGTTAAAGTTAAGCATGGGAGGGAGGAAGGGATGGGGGAAAAGTGTTGTCAAGATTTCTTTTTGTCTGTCCTTATCTCAGTCCATGAACCTTTCACTCTATTTTCTCTCCCCTGTCCAGCTGAAGAGGGCAGTGACAGAGTGGCTTTGGTGGGCACCTTGTGTCCAGTCAAGGTCAACCCACCACACTCCTCTTCACCAGGAGAAACTCCTTCTCCCAGAGGAGATGACATTGCAGTCTGTCAGCCAGATGCTGAGGCTAGTTTTAAATTTTATGCATGGGAATGTGAAACAGAAGAGATCCTCCTCCACACTGTTGGAGTGGAACAAGAATTACCAGCCTAAATACACTCTGCAACAGGGAGGTGTTTTCTTTGATTTTAGATTGAGTTACTTTGTGCTGCTTCTTAAAGGGATGAGGGAAGGAAAAAACTTAAAGTAAATGATCACAGAATGTATTTTGCTCATTTCAGCTGAGTCATACTGTGTATGACACCAGACATAAATCATTCATCCCCTGAAAAGACATGCCAAAAAATATATCCAAAAAATCCTTCCCACCCTTCCTCATACAGCTCTGACTTAGACCCATGCTAGCAATATTTGCAAAGAAAGATTTATTTAGAGGGAAGGTTATAAGAATCTGTGTTTTCTTTAGCAAAAACAGGTGCTGGATACTTTCCTGTATTATCAACCTTTCTGATCTACCAAGAATTCCCTGCATTAGGTTTGCAGACTTTTTTCTTCAGCTCTTTCAATTCTTTAGCCCAGTGGAATAGGGTGCTTAGGGTGCTTCACTGTTATAAATTATCTTGCACTGTACTCCAACCTTTTTATGAAATTTACATCCCTCTGAGCAGTGTTCAGTTGCCAACCTGTTATCTCCTTCCTCTGGCCCAATTAATTTAGAGACGATCAATTTAATCCTTGAATAGTTTGAACAGATGCTTGCCTCCCTCCAGCTCCTGTCCATATTTCTTTGAAAGGATTTTCTCTTGGTGGTACATGCTGTGTGCCAGACCACGTTGCACATTCAGGGGTAGCATTCTGGAAGAATGAAAGTTCATGTATTGGAAGAAGAATTTTTGACAGAACTCAGATAGCAAATAAGAGTTGCCTTCATTTATGCAAACTTAAGTCAGGGTTAAATTCAACCTGTCCCATAGGATTGATACAGGACTTGTACAAAACCAATGCAACAGGATTCATTTTGCTTAAATGTTTTTGTTTACAGAATGGCTTTTCACACATCTTGCTACATGTTTGTGTGACTGAATCACTGAGGAAGAGAGGAAAGGAGCCAAGACAGTTTTTTTTCCTTGAGTCATTAAAAAAAAACCTATGAGGCATTCCATCCATGGGAAGTTGGTGTGTTCCTGTGCTCTGCAGCAGTACTTTTGAAAGTATGAATCTACTGTCAGTACTTAAATGAGCAGTGTTCTCAAGCTGAACCTTTCAAAAGGAATTTTAAAAAAGGAATTGGTCCAGAGCCAGAAGGAGAGCAGAAAAAAGGAAAAGAGCCTCAGAGTAAAAAAGCAGCAGCATGAAGCTCTGCAGTGGGTAGTATTGTAGGTAGCACTGGAACTGGTGACATTTATACAGCAAGAGCATTAAAGGGTGTAGCCAAAGACTGGCCCTGTGCTCACGAGAGCTGAGTGGCTGACAAGGGCTGATAGAGGAGTGCAGAGGGGTGCACATGGAGTACAAAGGACAATTGCCATCAGCTGAACTATCTGGTCATAGCCCACCAACCCTGACCCTCTCATGATCAGAACTTGGGTGTAAATTGTTGACAAAGCATCAGCACTCCCAAAGCAGTGGCAGTCTTAGCAGCTGGTTAAGGTCTTGACTGGTTACTACTGCTTACAGTCCCTGTCCTGTGCTTGGATCCCATCTTCTAAAACCCTGTCCATTCCTAGAGTCACTGTTAAAGATATGGGAGATGATTCCTCAATTAGCATCACATCCAAAATAGACTGGACATGGGAAAATTAGTTTAATTATATTGTTAGTTAGTAAAATAAAAGGACTAATGAGAAAAAAAGAACTTTAAAACTCTTCCCTCTATCTCTCCCTTCTTTCCAGGCTCAACTTCACTCCTGATTTCTCTACCTCCTCCCCCAGAGTGGCACAGGGAGATGGGGAATGGGGGCTGCATCCAGTTCATCACACTCTTCATCATCATGTCCCTGCCATTCCTTTATCTTCAGGGACAGGATTCCTCACATGCTTCCCCTGCTCCAGTGTGGGAGGCAGTCCTCCATGAACTTCTTCCACTTCAGTTTTCCCATGGGACACAGTTCTTCATGAACTGCTCTAGTGTGGGTCCCTGCTTCAGTGTGGGCTTCCAATGGAATAGCAGCTTCCTTTGAGCATCCCTCTGCTCTGGCTGGGATGCTCCAGGAGCTGCAGGTGGATCTCTGCTCCACTTGTGGTCCTCCATGGGCTGCAGGGCACAGCACCTCACCATGGGCTGCACCAGGGGAATCTCAGCTCTGGTGCCTGGAGCACCTCCTGCCCCTCCTTCTGCACTGACCTTGGGGTCTGCAGAGCTGCTCCTCTCACATGTTCTCACTAGTCTCCTCTGGCTGTTGTTCAGCATTTGTTCATTTTTCCTTGGCATTTTATCACCATCATTGCTCAGTTTGCTCATAGGCAGGTCACTCTTGGAGCCAGCTGGCATTGGCTCTGTCAGACATGGGGGAAGCTTCTGGCAGATTCTCACAGAAACCACCTCTGTAGATCCTCTGCAGATCCTCTGCTACCAAAAGCTTGCCATGCAAACCCAGGACACCCACACAGACACTGGCATGTGCATGTGTGCTTGATTAGTGTCTGGGTAAGTTCCTTGGACTGTCTTTGTTCTCAACTCTGATTTTGCTGCAGGATTCTCTTTTGGGTATTGCATCTTCATTTTTAGTAGTTACACTCACTCACTCATACACTTACTCTGAGTAGGTGACAGCTGCTGTGTTCACTGGCCTCAATAAAATTCAATACAAGCTATGTCATTATTTTCTATTTGTGTTGCTTTTAGGCCTAATAACACAAAGGCTGGGCCTGATACAGTCAGGCACTGGAAAAAATGTTTAATACTGTTCTTGCATTCTAATAAAGTCCAAGACAAAAAACCCCAAACTATAATTTGAAGAGATGGGCCACTTAAAATGTGGGAATCAGAAGAGTTGAGAAAGATACAGTGGTAGAGGGCAGAGATTAATGGCTAAATTTTCACAAGATTGTAAATTCTCTCTTTGGGACCTGAAGGAAGTGGCAGGGCTATTTAAAACTATTGAGAAACAACTGCTTAAAAATTAAGTGTTAAGTGACATACTAACATCTATCCAGAAATCAATAGTCCACTGAGGAGCTGAATCCAGATTTTCTAACTCCTAGATAAATACCAACCTATAAATCCTCTGGGCAGAATCTAAGCCCCAGTCAAAATTCCTATTATGTTCTAATAGGAAAGTTTCCATTCTCAATTTTCCCCCATATCTCACACAATACATCACAAATATCCAGGTATAATGTATACAAGACAGGAAAAAGAATCGTTCTTGGAATGTCATCCTGTGCCTTAGAGTGCAAAGTCCCTCACAATGAGAGCACTGCTGTGGTGAGCCACTCCCATTCATATTAACAAAATATGAACTTTAAAACTGTTTTCTGCCTCCTTGCCTGTGTTTCTGTGCATCCATCAGGAAAGCACACAGAAAGCACACAGGTGACATCCTCAACAAAAGGCAAGATACCAAACTATTTGATCTCACCTTTAGCTTACCTCCACTGGGGAATATGGTTTATTCTGGATAGTACACAAGAGTTCTGCTGTTTGTCAAAAGACTGAGAAATTTCTTTAGATAAAGAATAAAATTGATTCAGTGGCAAAAAGCAGTTTTACTTCTCCAGCCCAGAGAACTTCAAAATGTCATATTTTGCTGAGAGAAGAAGAACATGACAAACAGGAAAACTGAATAAAAAACAGATATAGGACATCTTTGTCACGAAGATTAGAAAGAAAAAGAACTTTCCTTAAAGGAAAAGCAGGAAGACAAGAAAGAACCTTCACATTCTTTCCCCAAAAGCATCTAACGTTTTAAAAATTTGCTGAGCAGAGGTCAGAAAAAACAGTTTCTTGATAGTTTGTAATAAACTTTTAAAACATCTTTTTCTGGTATGGGGAATATTCTTATCACCCAGTGCTTGCAGTCCAGACTTTGCTAGTCTTGCCCAGCCTCCCATTACCTTAAAACAAAATGTTGCACACTCTTTCATTCCAGGTTAGGTATTGTGCATTCTCCAAAACAACCTCTCTGCACCTCTGGACTTTTTAATTCTATTTTATTCTATTCTGTTTTACTTCTGCCTCAAATTACCACTGCTGCCAATCTTTGTAATGATTTAATCTGAAGACATCAGCTAAACCTGAACTGAGATTTTTAAATTATGTGGCTTGGTGGGGTTGAGTGACCTGAGTGTGCTAATTTAAATCCATGGTCTGTAAAATTTTAGCTGTCCAGGACAACTTTCTTCCTGATGAAGGCATTCTGCAATGGCCAGCACAGCCTTCATCATCATCCTAGCCAGTAGTAAGAAAAGTTTGAACATCATTATTTCATTGGCCTCTAGTATCTTATGTTTTATTTCTGGGACTTTATTGATCTCTTCAAATTGCAGTCATTTCTCCTAGGCAATTCCAGCTTTCAAATTAAATGGTACTATATTCATAGCAAAGTGATAATACAGTATTTTTAGTCATCAGTGGATATGAAATCTTACACTGTTATGATAATCTTAAGTCAAATAAATGTTCATCTGATAAATTATTCTTAAATTTAAAATAAATTAATGCACAATAAAAATTAATTTAGAAGCACCTAAAATTGAAAACGGGGAAATAATAATAATTTTTTAAAAAGCAGCAGCTATCCATTTAACTGTAATTGGTTTTATATCTCATTGATCATGAGATGATCTTCACTCTTTTTTGAAACATCTCAGATCTGACTTCTGCGTTCTCAGAGATTTTTCTCTTTTGAAGTTAATAAGTGGAGCAATGGCCAGAGGAGAGATTCTACTACTGTCTTCATGGAGGTTTGCACAAATGAGCTTCACCTTTGTCTTTCCATTGTGATTATCTGAGATGGTGTCCTGGAGCACCTGCACCATCTTGGGCATCCTCAGGCTGTCTTGGGGCAGGGACCAAGCTCACTTGTAGAAGACAAGCAAGTGGGCACAAGACATTGTTCTGTACTGTGAATTAGGTATTGCAAGAGTGGTTGGGTGAGTTTCTGCCCACTCTTTGAGCCTCAAAGTCCTTCTTGTAGGATACCTGACATGGTAGGTGTTGCCCATGGAAGAACCAGGGCTGAAGCTGCCAATCAGCTTGCACTGGCATCCAGAGGTGCTGACACTCACTGGTTTCAGTGGGTGGGACATGCTGCTGTGCCATTTGGGGCCAGTGCACATAATGCATTCTGCTTTCACTGTGCATTTTCTGCACTTTGCTGCTTCCTTTTTTGCTCTGTCTTTTTTTTTTTTTTTTTTTTTGTTTTGTTTTGTTTTGTTTTTTTTGTTTTTTGTTTTTTGTTTTTTGCAGCAGTGCTCACATTTAGGTACCACTGCAGAAATTACCAAGAGACACTCAAGCTCATGAAAGCTCAAGACTCTCTGGTGAATTCTTGTTGCCTTACATAGCATGCACAATTATACCTGATGATATACATAATGATTTATTTACACCTTATCAAATCAATTTGCCACGTAAACCTGAACTACAGCATAGTGCTAATTAAATAAGAAAAACATTTTAAAGGAGATTTCAGGGCAAACAAACAAAATCTCCAGCCACACAGAAGGGTGCAATGTATGTCACTTATTTTCTCTTTTGGGCAGTGCAGATATCTATAGTTAAGCTGTCACCTTAGACATGATTGTTTATGGATGTTGTTTTGAACTATGCTGAGTATATTCATTACTCCCCATAATACATACAGAAAATGTGTGTATCATTATAGAAGAGACAAGATGAGTGACTAATTCACTGACCATTTCTTTCTAGAAATCTGGGTTCAAATACTATACAATACACAATACACAAAGGAGGCAAAGGATGTATATTGCAAAACACACCTGTCTGCTTAGTATGGTGACAAATGCCTGGCATGTACTTAAAGAAGAGATTGGGAAGATGATTCAGGGATCAGAAAAGTGAACTGCAATGAGATTTAATAGTTCTATGCTGGGGACTCCTAAGGAATATTTTAAGATCTAAATGTCAACTCTATATCTGCAGTTAAGAGGACATCCCTAAAAACTGGGCATTAATCCTTTGATGCCACTACAGTTACTGGGCAACCATAAGTGTTGCCATGAAAGTGAAAAACGGGTAAGCAAATAAATTTAATCTTTAAGTTGCATTTTCTCAAGACACTTTCCTTTACTTCACTATTATTGATAACATTACTTAAAATGTATGTGTTCTGCAATGTCTTTTCATGGGAGGATGGTGAACCTAATGCACACTTTTCCTCTCTAAATTCTCTCCTGCACTGCAGTCAACATCAGAGATTTTATTTACATTTCCACAGCTTTTTAGTTTTCTAGTCTTGCGCACTAACTTAGTTAAATTAGTGCATGTACACCAAGGCCAAGGAGATGCTTTTTTTAAATGTAACATAGAAAATCATTAACCCTCTTACTTTCTTGTTACAGCTTAAAATTTCACATATTTCCATGGCACATTCAGTTAGACAACAGTAAGTTTCCCAAGGAAAAGTTTAGCTATGGCATGTTGCCAAGCTAATTGTTTGGCCAAGCACAGGAACAAGATGAACAAGCCAAGTAATCATCCTCGAACACAGTGGTCCCAAAGAAAGCTCTGTGTTTACAGGGACCTGCATCTTCCAAAGTTAATTTGGAAAGGTTTCCTACTGTGTATTTCAATAGAAAACAAAATGCAGTTTCTAATTTACTTTCCCTGAATAAGAGTCTTAAAATGTTGACAAGTGCTGTAAATGTCATCTGCTTGGGATGTGCCCTGTATACAGCGATAATACAGGAAATTTCTCACAGAAGGTTCTAAAATCTTAAACATTAATCCAAAATCAATGGAGCTCCCCCTGCAGAACTGGGTGCTTTGGGAGTTTTTCTTTGTCCACCCAAAATGTGTTATTGTGCTGATTTTTTTTTCTAATTACACAATAGTGGAGAGAAGACAGCAAGAAAGAAGCAAGAAAATTAGCAAGAAAATTAGCACCCACCAGAGCTGGAGCAGAATAGGGATTCAGTTTACTAACCATCCCATCACACCTAGGGCTTAGGAAATAACTCATTGTTTCCAAACAAGTTCAGATTTTTTCCTGGAAATGTCAGCTGTGAAAAATCTGTATGAAAATTACATAACATTATATTGCTAAGCATGTGGAAAATAGAAAACTTCTCTACACCAGTTTTTCTTGATAGATAAAGCTGGGCCCATAGCTTGGTACACTGAGTGATGGGCCAAACTTGGCAGCTTTTTAAATATGTCTGACTCTTCCTATTCTTTTAAAACTTCATCACTCATAAAGCAAAAAATCTTCTTGCAACCATCTTCCCTCCCTGACAAGCCCTTCAAACCCCTGATGCACACACCTCTCTTGTCTGTGGTGGTTTTGCTATGTCTCTTTGACACTGTGCTGACTCTACATATTTATGGCATTCTGATTCCACCTTCAGGTAGCTTTCATTCTGCAGCATACAGATTTTATATAGATAAATAAATGTACATACATATAAAGCATATTTTCCTCTGTTATCTCTAATTTTCTTACTTTTAGACACAAAACATGTGTCACTGGTGCAGTGTATGATATTTACCTGAAGCTGGACCAAACAGTGTGCTAGGCATATGGAGCTCAACTTTTGTCACTGGTAGGCTTTCTTTGTTTATTCTTAAAGATTTTGCAGGTGTAAAAGAGGTCTCAGTTTTAATAGTACTGAAAAGATTTGGGTTAAAATGTGACAGGATCAAATATGAGAACAGAACTTGGTCTGCTGTCTTGAGGGGCTTTAAGGAAAGAAAGAATTTGGTGCCTATTGCTCAGGTTGGCACTTGAAAGAGTAAGAAACATTGCCAATAACACATTTGGCCTGAGGATATAACAGTTCTTCAGAAACACTGATAATTAGTCTCATGGTGCTCTTCTGTGTAGTTGGTGCAAGCTTTTTTAATGCTTATTTTACAATATACAGTGAAATGCTGAGGGTTAACCTGTGACTCCAAGAGCTTTCAAAACAGTGGAAGAAATAGAAATGATGTTGTCCTGACCCTTAAATAATGTCAGGCCATTGCAGGAAGGAAAACCTGAGATTTTGGGTGATTCAGAGCATGAGTGGCACAGCTGAAAACAAAGGGAATACCAAGAATGGATTGTCTACATGTGTGTCACCAAAATCAGCAAGGAACAAGCCTAATGCTTTCTGATTTTTTTTTTTTTTCCCTGAGATGCCCACGTTCTGTTTCCTGCAAAGCCCGAGCAAGGTTTTTAGAAAAACCTTTCAGTGCAAGTCAGCACTGTATTATTTTTTAATGTACTCACCATACAAAAAGATGAAGTCAAAGCAGTAAGAGTAGTCTCTAGGTTTGGCCTGGAAATTCCCCTTTCAGAAAAACAAAACCAAACAAAAAAACAAGCAACCCCGAAGTAAATTAAAAGAACATAAAGCAAGAGCAATAAGGTACTCTAGGGAAAGTTTTATAAGTCCATTACTATACACACTTCAAGGCCTTAAGGGGAAAAAGGCCTTGTTGATGTGCTTGGAATAGCTATGGAAAATACACCCACTTGTGTTTACTGAGTAATTAAATGCTCTATAAAATATTGATGTACCATGATGGCACATGAGAGAATACAAGAAAAAGTGTATTACATGGAACAATTGCTTCAAAACAGTTGTCTCCTTCCTCAGATTAGCTGATGTTTTCACCTCCTAAAAAGAAGCTAAATGATGTATGAATGAGGGAAGGAGCCAAAAGCATTGCAGTTAGTATTTTGCAGCTGTGTTTTTTAAAGCATAAAATTGCCATGGATAGAGCAGCTAGGGGGGAAAAGTTTATTTTCAAAAGCTCAGTCTCATTGAGAGGATATTTTGAAGATGTCACAATCTTATCCTGAATTTTTTTTCTTCTGTTCTTCTGGAAATCATTTGACTTCTGAGAAATGCAGGGATGGGCAAGAAAGTACAATGAATTACAGTCATTTGTGCTCAGAAAACTTCCATTGTTAAGGATTTTCTAGAACATATATTGCTGCCTTCCACAGGATGCAATCAGAATTTTCCACTTGTTTTCCATGGCCTTTGACATAAATAGTCAAGAGATTCAGATCACCATTAAATTTTCTTGCCTTAAACTTGTCATAGTAAAACTTAATTTTTAATATAATTTTTTCAAAAGGAAGTTTTAAAAAAATTATTTTCAGATTGCTTTTAGCTAAAATGTCCTTCTAATGGCTAAATACAGTAAGTATTGTCTAAGCACTGACTTTTGAATCATGGACAATGGGGTGCAATTCTCTGTAGCACATTTCCTCTGGGTATCTCTGTTACCAGAGATCTGATTTGTTTGCTTCTGGATATGGGTCCCTGGAGACCCACAGAAAACGTGTTGATTATTGTCTGACTGTCTATGAGGTTTTCCAAGGACACTGGGGATATTTTGACAGTAATCCAGAGAATATGGTCAGGCAAGGCAATGAAGACAGATGAACTGCTTATGCATTGCAATAGCTGAAAGAAAAGTGTTATTAAAATTGGAAAAGACTTCTAACAATCATTATAGCAGTGATTTACCTGTGCCCTATGAAACAAACAAATGCACGTACCAATATTGTGAATTTCATAATTTGTTATTTTGATGATGCACATCAAAGTAAAAAGTCAACAATTTGCAACTGCATTCAGTGACAAACAAAAAATCCCCAACATACACACACACACACACACACACACACTACACAACACATAGACAAAAAAGCCAACAAAAGGAGAGGGATAACTTGATCTTTTTTTATAAACCACATGTGGAAATGACAGAATTTCCCTAAACTGGTGAGATCTTTCTGTGCTTTACTCCTCTCTGTAACAGATGCTGACTGTACACATTGCAGGGAACAGACATTTGGCTTTCAGCACTGAAAGCATGGGGACCTATCCTGGTCTCATACTTTTGAACACTTACTGCTCTTGCTGTGGCCAGCTGTCAATGATACCCAAAGTATTCTTTGGGTTCAGATATTTTTAAAAATCTCCTCCTTTTCTGAAAAGAAATAATCACCATCTACCTTTGTTTTCTGACAAAAACTAAATGGATAAATTATATTACATAATAAAAAATGGAGACTCCTTCTAGATGACAGCTTGTAAGAATTTCATTTCAGGGACAGAGAGCAAAATTGGAATGAAGAACTAAAAAAATCCCAAACAAACAAAAAACCAAATAAAACAAAAAACCCCAAAACAAAAACAAAACAAAAAAATCCCAGCATTTATTTATTGTAATTATAACACCCCCTTTTGTTTTTTCAACAGTGGTTTGGGAGAAAGAGGGCTGATTCATGTTCTTCAGATGAGTTGGCAATAAGATCACTGCAGTGGCAAATGTCCAAAGCCCAAGGAGAGGAGGGAGGGAGTGAGGACTGCAGCAGTGCTGAGCAGCCAGAGGGTTTCATGGATCAGTGGTTCATTCAGCACAAAGAAGATAAGCAGAGATGAAACTGAGATAATAGTGGTTTTCTACATGTATGTCACAACGAAATTATCCTGGAGACATTTTAGAGAATGGGAGGGTGGCAAAGCAGTGGAGATGACATCCTGACTGGAGTTTGATCTCACAGGGCTGAAGGAGGGCAGAGAGTTTCTGGATTCAGGAGGGTGCAGGCAGCAAGCCTGAGATGAACTTTCAGTAACACCAATGCAGGCTTTGAGTTTCAGGGGCTAAAATACTGACCTGTTCTTGATTAAGGAGAGTTCAGAAATGTTACATTATCAAGTCATGCACAACCTCATGGATGAAGTGGGTGGCCTTTTCCTTGGGTTAATTAATGGTAAATATTTTGGTAGTATTTTAAACATTCTTGCTCCTGTGTAAGGAGTCATCACATCATTTCATGCCATGAATAGTAAAAATATCCCTTGGTTATGACAAAACGCATTTGAGGGCTATTTCTTGTAGCACTTTGTGCACAATTTTCCCTGCCTTCATAGTTTGCAAAGGGGGGTTGTTGTGAATTGATTCACTAATAGTTTAATCATGTCATTGTCTTACACAATGTCATTGGCAGGACAACCAGGTGTGGGTCAAGAATAATAAAGCAGTGTTTAGTTAGTGTAGTTTTGTTAGTAGTAAGCTGAAAAGAAGTCACAAAGGGTTCTGGAGTATCAAGTTCTGGAGTGTCAACTCTGCCAAAAACTTTACTGGATGCTTAAATGGATGAAAGTACAAGTTTAGGTGATGTCTCAGCAATAGAAAGTTTGAAGATTAGTAACTAAATTAAAAACCAGCAAACAGCCAATGTTTTTCTTATGGCAAGAGTTTATTTTGCCTATTTCTTTGATGATTCTTTCCTTAACTGCCTAGTGGGTTTTTTTGGGTAACAGGTAAAAATTAAGTGAAATAACTCACTCTTAATGAGCTACAGGTAATTGCAGAAATAAGTCATTACAATGAGATCACTTCTTACTGGAGAAGTATGAAATTTTGTCCTTCTTGACAGGTTAGAAGAATGAAGTCAATCCAAAATAGCTTTTAGATGCCTAAACTTTCACTGACATCACTGGAAGTATGTGTGGGAGAGCTGAAATTAGATGACAAACACTTATTCAGTCCCTGACTTAACAGTTTAAAGGAATTACTTTGCTTCTTGTTTGGAGAAGGTGATTTTATAGACACTTCTCTATTATGGCCTTCACCACCTGTCAGGAGCAGGCCCTATATAAGAATATACTTGTTCCTAAAACAAAGAGGCAAAACCTAGATTAAACCTAGGAACTTTGTGTGAAGGAGTGAGATGCCAAACCACAGTCTTCTTGTCAGAGAAAGCCCTCGTGCCTGGGGCTCTTCAGATGACCTTGGATGTGTTCCACAATCCTGACAGTTTCAGGGTGTGTAGTGTTCTCTGTAGAGTTGTCCTGACCACAAGATGAGTTTAATCCCTTGCCTGCCTTGTGCCTGCATCCTTATTTGCTCCCGGGATGGATGCTCAGGAAAAGCCACCTGTTGTCAGAATAACTCAGCTTTGGCTGACCCACAGTGACAAAAGCCAGCAGACATAGTGATGAGGGTGAGGAACTGCCTTCACAGGCTCAGGTATTCCCAGGATGTGGCAGGATGCTGTTTTTTAAAGCATATACATGAGGAACAGATTTCAGAGTGCAAACGTGATGAAATGAACAGCTTGGGTTTTCTTTTTCCCTAGGGCCATGGATAATTTTGCTGTGAGATTGAATTGGGGTCAGATGAAGAATTTGCCCTAACCAAACGCTCCATCTGTCTTGAGCAGTACTTGGGTTGTTCAGAACCATAAAGTGCTGGTGAGCCATTGAAAATACAACTAACACTGAGAGACAGAAACAAAACATATTTATAAAAACATATGACTTTGACAAATTATTTCTTGCTCTGGTTCTGAAAATCCAACACCTGTCCCTTAAAAGATGCTTTAAATACCCAATTCCTTCACTTTGCCAACATAGAAGTTATTAAGAAGGAAAGGGCGGCCAAAATTGGGGTTGTGGGTTTAGGTTTGGTTTTTTTTTTTCACAGAAAATGTAATCCCAGACTGAGGACAAAAATGTTTGAAATATTATGGAAGGAAGAAATGAATGCATTAAGCTGTAGGAAATTTGGACATAAATATCTTGGTTTGTATGTAGCATTCATCTGCATTGGATCCAGATTTCTGTAGCCTCAGCTGGAACTGGAATGCTACAGAGATGTGAAAACCTCAACACAACAGGATGCTTTGGGGTAATCACTGGCATCATGTGCAAGGCTGCAACCTTCATTACTCCAGAGTAAACCAAAAGCTCAGGATAAAACTGTTTTAGAGCATAAAGAACTATGAAATATTTGCTTGTCCTGTGGTGACTGTGATTGTAAGAAGACTTTAATTGATTAAGACCTCTTCAATTGCTGAATAAGCAAAGAACAAAAATATTATCTCTCCCCACAGGAGTGCACAGCTGTTGCCTACATACCTTTAATTTTTTACTTATTGTGAGATAGATGCTTAAAAAAAAAACAAGTACCCTGCACAGGTATTGCAGATGTCTCTTAAATTTTCTAATTAAATGACTAATCTCTTTCAACTCATCTCGCAAATTATTTTATCTTGTTAGATTTCCTACATCCTTCAGCTTTCCTTTCTGGGCACATATATCAAGAAAAATGGCACTGAATATCTGCAGTTTGGGCTAGAATTAGCTTGTATGATATGCTGCAGAAATATGCTTTAGATAAGGGAAAAATATTTAAGAATTAGTTATAGGTTTCTGTATATGTGGTATTTACTCTCCATCCTGCCCAAAGCACTGAGGTATGAAAATTCAAAGAACAGTAATTTTTAAAAAAGTCTACATTGAAAATACAATTTTTATTTCAATCACTGTCCTGCTCCAGATATAATCAGCTTTAAAATTCTTGTTTCCTGGAATGTGGCTAGTTTTATAGTTAAAATAATCAGGAAAATGCATATAAATAATAAGAAGGAATAAATAAGAGTAGGCAAAAACTGCTGCTGCTGTACTGCTGTCAGGACACAGCCATAGAAATTTCACAGGTAGTTATTATTGCATTTTACATTCTGTTGGAACGAGATAGTTTTGAAATTATAATGATGCTCAGATAGTAAAACTGTGTAGAGCTCCAGCATTTATAAAACAGGTAGTAATCTTCCCTTTACACTGATGGTGTTTGCAAAGTTGATCAACTCTCCCAGAACAAATCACTGGAAAAAACCTGTATTTCACATTGGTTCATTTTCAGTGTGGCCACCACTCTGGATGGTGCAACTGGAGGAGCAAAGGATAAAGAAGGGATAGGGAGTGCATAGGACAGAGGAAATTTCAGAAGAAATGTATATAAACAAGAATTTGTTGCTGGTGTGATGGAAACATTAACAGTTTAATCCAAGAAGCAAATAATAGTTCAGACCTAATAATTACATAGGAAAGAAAAATGCTTCAATGCAGAAAAAAGCTTCAATAGTAATACAATAATGACAGCTATACAATTACAATTATTGTTATCACCCTGTTTAGTTTCTAGACCCCTTCTGCCTCACTCTTTCCCTGCTCTGAGTCCTAAGGTTGATGGTTTTGTTTTGGTGGTTGGTGGTGAAGGGGGAGCTTTGGCCCACTGTCAGCATCTGGAAATGCAGGATGTCCATGGTGTTTTCCTCTCTCTCATTTCAAGACACACATGGGGCCACATTCATGTCTTTACTAACATATTTTTGCACCCTACTGATTTTTGATTGCTCTGCAGCTCCATGTCACATCTGAGTATATGATATATGATGCATATTTATTACATGTGTCAGAAGTACTTGCTCTTTGCTCTCTCTGTTACCCCTAAAGCCAGGTTTAGCTGGCTCCAGCTTGTTTGCCTTGTGCAGGTTGTAGAGGTCAAGGAAAGCTTATCTAGGGCAAGCTCTCCCTCTGAAGCTTAAACAGTTCAGTACAAAGCTTTTGATTTCTTAGTGACAATGGCAATACTGTATGGTGAAATCCTGTCCATTTTCTGCAGTCCATTTCCCTTGTGCAACATTCAGTTGTTGAATTAGGGATATTTGAAGGCACATCCTGCCCACCCCTTTAGTATCCTCCTGTGGGTCTGTTGTGAATTTTCTGTATAAGAAACCTTTCTATCAAACATAATTCCAGGGAAGAAAAAAAACCTTTCAGAGAAAGTCGTCTTAAGCTAGTCTTTACCTAGATCTCCCAAATTAACTGTGTGCTCCATCTCTTAAGGACCAACTGCAAAAAAAAGGAAGAAAGAGAATTCACTATGTTTGTCACATATGACAAAATCCATAGAAAGGACAATCTTCTTAAATGTCTGTAGGTAACAAAGCACACGAAGATGCTCATGGTTAGAATTTTATCCAAACTAGTTGGCAGGGAAACACAAATAAATCAGATTAACACAGGTAAACCTACTGTTGCTGTCATTTTAAATTCAATTAGCTTTCTTTCTGTCTGTTGAAGACATTCCAAGGAGTCCAGTGGTGAGTCACTTCATCTCAGTCACCCACCCAGAGAAGAAGGAAGACAAAATGCAGATGAAAGGGAGTACAGCCCACAAAGGGCCTGTGAGTATTGAGCAGGGTTTATATGATAAGCCCTCATAAATATAGCTTTATCATAGAATGATTCTCATAGAATAGTTTAGTTTGGGAAAAAAAATGTTCAAGTTCAACTGTAAAATTATGCTGAGTTTTAAGATTTTATTATGCTCACGGTCCTCTGTCAGGCAAGCCTATGCTAATTCCAGCACTGGAATCTTCTCCTGCACTACCAGCTGTTCCTGGCAGTGTGAGCTCTGGGGCTGGCCATGCACACACACACACACACACACAGAGTAGGGCACAGGGGGTACCAGCCCACCCAGGCATGGCTGTCCCAGCAACTTCCCCACCTGGATGTTCAGAGCCAACCAGCCATCCCTCTGGTATCCTTCAATAGCTCAGCACTGCCAGTTTTACCCAAATCACTTGTGTCCTAACTTTACTTGAGTGTTTTCTTAAAGATGGTTTAGAAAAAAACAAACCGACAACAAAACACAGGGTTGTCTCTAGGAAGAAAGGGACCCAAATCAGGAAAATGTCTTGCAGTGGTGACACTTCCTCTCCAAAATGTGTTTTTCTTGTAAACTGGTGGAAGGAAAGTGCTGTGAGACTTGTGACCTGGCCCTGAGGAAATCACAATTGTCTCCCTCTCTGCCAGCTTCTGTGAGCTTTTCTTCTTGGGACTATTTCTGGCTGAAAGGCAATTGCAGTATTTACCCCAACAATTTTAGGGAGCTAATGTTCTTTAAGCTTCAAACCATGGAGATGGACGTTCCTTCATAAACAGAAGGTGCTGGAGGAGACAAGATGTAGTTAGCAGCAAAGGAGCTGCATAAAGGACTATGCAACAGGTTATGTCCTGAGAGCAAGCATGACCCAATGCCTGTGCATCTCAGGAGGTCTGGAATAGAGGGATCCCAGCCTGCACAGTTATTATGATCAGATAATTCAAAAGCCTAGGAAGAAATGTGAATAAAGAGGGCAGATAAAAACACCTAGGGGCTAATACACAAGAACAGGTATTCTATTAGTATGTAAGTGATGAAAAATACTAAACAGTCATCTTAGTTTGTCTACAATGAAGAAAAATATCAAGGATGATACTGTGGTGTCTTTACTTTGTGAATGGTCCCAGTAGAAGTTAGGGTGCAAATTTCAGAAGGAAATGCACTTCTGGAACGAGGTAAAGAAGGATTATGAGGGATAAAAGGGCAAAAATCATAGAATTGATTACTTCTGGTGCTCTGAGAATAATAAACAAACTCTCTGATCAAAAGCATAGAGTAATTTCAATGCACAGAGTTAATCTGTTCATCAAGCAGGATGAAATCTAACAATTCCTAAGAGACTCAAGTGATGACTGGGAGCAAACCCTGCTGCATTATTTGAGCTGCACCAGTGAACACTGGCAAACATTGGTGATGGGAAGTAGTGTCAGAACCAGGGAACTTTACATACAGTAGGTTTGTGAGAGCAGATTTTTTTTGCCACTTGCTAAATATGAAAGCTCCTATGTTCTTACACAATACACAGTGACTGTGCTGGAGGTTTAATAGCAGAATCCTGTTACTTGCACATCTAAATGCCTTCAAGTCATGGTAATGACCAGTGTGCTAACAATCAGGTGGAATGGCCTGTACCACTTCAGGTGTCTATTTCCCTGCAAGAAACCAAGTACTTGCCATGTATGAGAACCACCATGTGACCCACAGAAATCATGAGGAGGCATTAAGGTAATTTGAGTTTTTACTTGTTACTTCAATTAGCCTGCCTAGTTCAGAATGCTGGGTGGACAGTGTGCTGGGATAGCAACAAACATAACATTTGCAGAGATGTGCTTTGGACTAGGCTGTGGGAATGCAATGCAAGACTTGAATAAATGGAATTGCTTCCAGTGTGGATAATTATTGTAGCACTATTTATGGGTGAACCATTCACTGAACCAAGACAGTATTTGGGTGACACTTTGGCTCTGGCAGGGTATCTCTAGGGGACACAGAATAACAGCCATTGCAGTGGGGTGTATTTGTCTGTGCTGCTTGCTGATACAATCCCATCACATCCACTAGAGCAAATTCTACTGGTGTAACTGGTGAAGGATTAATCCATTCAAGAAAAAGACTCTGTGGTCTTGCCTCTTCTTCAAGCTTTTGAGAAGTTAGCATCCAAAGTCCATGCCTTCTTTGAGACTCAAAAGAATCCTTCACAGTTAAGGGCTCTGACTTTTATCTAGGTAGTCAAAATCTAGCTCCTGAATATTTGTTGATGTAAACTGTTTCTTATTGATAAGTTACTAGGCAATTATTTTATAAACAACCAGTTGCCTAACTAATTCTTGTCCCTCAATAGGTGCCCTTGCATCTGGCTGTGATGAATTTTTGCCATATAATTTGAAAATCAAGCATGAAAAGGATTAGAAAAAGCAGTCAGACATCTTTTCCCTATTAACAGGATTTAGAAGTTAGGTATTAGAGCAATCAAGACTTTAATATTTCATTTATATTATTAAATCTTTACAATGACCTTTTAGGTGGAAAAAAAAAAAAAAAAAAAAAAGAGAGAAAATGAATCAGTGTGTATGCTGGGTATTAGCCTTTTCCTAGAGTTATTTTCTGTCCTTGAAGTTTTCTTCCACCTGCCATCCACCATTTTTCCTAATAGAAGAAGAAATGCAAAATCACTCCTTAAAAGGGCTTTTTCTTCAGGAAATTGTTTACTCTTTCTATGCATGTGTAGTGAGCAGCCCCCCTCCTGCTCATGATAGAGGGCTCAGAGTTTTTGCCTCTGAAGTGAGGTATTTTAGTGCCAAGAGAGTAGGCAGATTTAAAAAAAATTTGGGGATCTGGGGATCCCCAAATCTGGGAATTTGGGGCACTGAATTCCCTTGAACATCTGACTTTAGTGTTTCTATAAAAATGTTTATGGCCTCAGTTGAGGCTCAGCTTATTTTTTGAGTTCTTGCCAACTGCTAGAATGGAGCCATTGAAAACTCATTTTCTAAATTACCCCTTTTAAAGGCTGCCCAAACCAACAGGAATTTCGTCTCTGTTATAGATTTATTCGAAGTGAACTTAATGAGTCTAACTCTGGTGTTCAAAGGTAGTCATTAATTAGCTAGTGTTTTAACATAAAATGATCAATGGATTGAAGAGGACAGAAATACAGCTAACTATTGATCGGTGGGATTAGGGTATGGTAAACTTCCAGTCTGCCTCCTATTCAAAAGCCTGCCCTGGGCTTGAACAGATTATCTATCTCCAGAACACAGTCTGCCGAGGGGAAAACATCCCCCTGGGAACCAGCAGTATGTCAGTTCTGTTATTTATTTTTTTTTCATCTGGGCTAGCATTCTTCATTACTATAGTAATGAAGTACATACTGTACACACATACATACTACATACTATACTATCCATACATACTGTAGTAATGGAATACATACTATACATACATATTACATATTATACATACATACTATAGTAATGAAATACATACTATACATACATATTGCATATTATACATACATACTATAGTAATGAAGTGCATACTGTGCATACTGCACACTATACATATGTACGTACATACACACTATAGTAATGAAGTACATACTATACATCCATACATACTATAATAATGCAGTACATACTGTACATACAAACATATATACATACTATAGTAATGAAGTGCGTACATATGAAGTACATATTGGGACTGAACATATTGGGACTGAACACATTGGGACTTTCCCAGCCAGAGGAGGTCTGGGGCTGGCCGGATCGCTGCGGTTCGGGCGCTCCCGCCCGTTACCCTCCCGTGTCCCGCCCGTGTCCCGCCCGTGTCCCGCGCGTGTCCCGCCCGTGTCCCGGTTGCCCGTGAGTGACGCCGCGGGGGTTCCACGTTCGCTGTCCGCGCTCCCGGCGTTGGGGCACACGGGAACCGCCGCGGCTGCCGAGCGCATCTCGCCTCTCGGTCCTGCGGATCCCACAGCAGCTCCCCGAGGCTCGGCACAGCCTCCCGAGTGTGTGAGCCCAGCCCGAGCCATGGTGCTGCCCGACCTGCACAGCGCGGCCGCCAGCGCCGACCTGGCCCTGCTGCGGCAGCGCTGGTGGCTGAACAAGCTCCGCATCAATGCCTACAACCGCGACAAGCAGTAAGGACAGCAGGCCTCCCCAAAGGGTGGAATTGGTCACAATTATCAGAGTCAGGGTGGTTATTTTATGTATGAGTTTTGCCTACTTTCAAGCCTAAGCAGTAAGGAAGGAGACAATCAGTGGAACAGGCAGCAGCTAGCATCCCTTAGCCAAGGACATCCTGGAACTAACAAGCATTAAGGATGAAGTAAATCAAGACACTGTTGTGTCAGTAGAACAGACAGCAGAAGCACCCCTTAGTGAAGGACATTTGTAAAGCCTGTAGTAAATCAAGATATTGATGTATTTCTGTGTATATACACTGCCAGTTTGGCAAAAGACTCAAGGTCCATGTATACTGTAGCTGTATTGTCTTCATTATAATACTAAAAATCACACCTACAGATTAAAAATACCCCTGCCCAGGTGAAGACCCCACCCCTAAGCATGTATAGAAGTTAACTCTTGTTACACAACTTGTGTGGAAACTATTAACCAATGATAGTAGAGGGGCTGGACTTGGAAAGTTTTTAATTCTGAATTTCTATGTGTAAATAATAGCATGGAAAGTCAGGTGGGGTGTGCTTTATTTATGAAGTACCACTGAGCACCCAGGCTGTGTAACTCTGAAACACATAATCAGTGTCTCTCTCAAGTGTGTCATTATTGGCTTGCTACACACCAGGTAGCAAACTCAATTTTACAGAGAAAACACTCACCCTGGCTGGTAGAGCCAGCAAAACACAGCATTGTGCCTGGCAGCAGGGCCAGCCTTATAGAAGCCCTGCCTGAACTGGAACAGGAGACAGTGAAAGCCCCACTCTGCTCTGCCCTGCTCTGGAGCCTGGGCCTGTACTTGATCTTCTTCTTGCCCCTCCCTATTTATTCAAGTGCTCAGGCTGGATGGGGCTCTGAGCAATCTGGTCTAGTGGAAGGTGTCCCTGCTCATGGCAGGGGTTGGAACTAGATGATCTTTAAGGTTCCTTTGAGCCCAAACCTTATTGAGATTTGATGATTCTGTGGAGCTCATCAAGCCTTCATTCAAGCAGATTCAGCTCCTTTCCAGGTGCCAGACTGAGTGGCTTGGTTTAGCAGGGCATGGATTCACAGAAAGCCAGCACAGCTGGCTTCCCAGTGCTGTCAGAAGTCCCATCCCATCTGTCTCTGGGACAAAACTGGTGCAGGACTGATGGGGAGGAGGAACTCAGGAGCCCACACTGGTTCTGTACTCTCTGTAGACTTACACAGCCTCCATTGCTAAGCAGTGTTTACCCTAAGTCAAGGACATTTTCAGTGTCTCATGCTTTGCCAGTGAGAAAGTACACCAAAAGCTGGAGGAAGCTTAGCCAGGTCAACATTCTGGAATGGGATTTGGCATCAGTCAGTGTGTTGTGGGCAACTGTATTGTACATCACAGGTTTTTCTTGGAATTTTTTATTTACTGTTATTATTATAGTATTTATTTTATTTCTTTTGTTCTATTTATCAATCTGTTATAATTTAATTGCTTTTTGAAGTTTTAATTTTAATTCTTCTCTCTGTTCCACTAGGGTGGGAAGGGAGAGGGTGTGAGCTAGTGGCTTCATGGTGCTTAATTGCCATCTGGACTTAAACCAACTGCATATGTTTAATTTCTAGGACTCCTCTGCATCTTGCTTGCATAAATGGTCATGCAGATGTTGTTCAGTTTCTGGTAGAAAAGAAGTGCAAGCTAAACCCTCGTGACAAATTGAATAAATCACCACTAATGAAGGTATGCAGAAGGGGCATATGTTCTCTAATCTTTGATGACGCTCATACTTTCCAGTATTGACAAACTCCAGGATTTCTGACAGTGAGAAACATAGATGTTGGAAGTTATTCCTCCTTTGTGTCTTGTTTCCAGGCAGTAGAGCACCAGCACAGGGACTGTGCAGCTATCCTGCTGGAGCACGGTGCCAACCCCAACCACAAAGGTGTGAGCGGGAACACTGCCCTTCATCTCGCCGTCATGGTTTCTAGCAAATCCCTGGTGGAGCTGTTACTTGAGCACGGTGCAGATATTGAGGCTAAGAATAAAGTAAGCTTGGACTTTGCGTGAAGCTGCTCTTCCCAAGCCAACTTGCCCGACTTCAATCTGTTATTCTAAGAGAGTGACTTTCTTCTTTCAGTTGGGATACACTCCGCTTGCTCTTGCAATCACCGAAAAATGTGAAGAAATGGTGGAGTTCCTTCTTCAAAAAGGAGCTGATGTGAATGCTCAGGATAATGTTTTCAGGTAAAGGGTTTGCCAAAAATGCACGTGGGAGTCCTTAGCACTGTTTGAGTTGGATAGGAGCCATAAGAATGAGCTTTGAAAAAAGACCAGGAGTCGTCCAGAAGGATCTCCTGTGTGACTTGTGAAAGCAGACCTGGGCTCGGTTGCTCACTATCTTCGGGGGGTGATTTCCACACTGAGGACTGCAAAAATGCACTGTTTGTTGTGCCACATGCCTACATGAGCATGCACACAAAGGCACACAGGCCCTGAGTCTGCTCTGGGCAGGTGGTTGTCCAGGAGACCTCCTGAGGTCCCACCAAGCTAAGTTCTCCAGCACTTGTAGGTGTGTGCCTGTGCCTTCATTCTGCCTGTAGGAGAGGGGAAATGAATTGTTTAAAGAGCAAAGAGGAATTGAAGTGTTGGCTAGGCAATGTTTGCAAAAGCTGATATATTTACTCTTATCTCTTGGATTCCCTAGGACCCCTCTTCAAATTGCTACTGTTTCTGGGAATAAGAAAGCAACAAAACTTCTTCTTCAGCATGGTGCTGTTTTTTCTGTGTCAGACAAGGGACAAAATTCCACCAAAGGGGTTCAAGATGATGTGTAAGTGTTTCATATCATTGTTAGAACGCCTACATTCTCCCTTTTTGGTAACAGCAGTAGGGTTAAATGAGGTGCTAAGAGCTTTGTAGAAGCTGAGGTCAGTGATGTCTTCTGATGTATCTATTTCCATGTCAAGAGTAGATTTGGAAGTTGAGGAAAACTTTTTCCCTTCCCCCCAGTTGTCTCTGAGAATTCACCTGTGTGCTTCTAAGTTTCACTGCATCGGCAGCAACTACTTGCCTTTTGTTTCAGACATCATATATGGATATCTAACTGATATCCCCTGTACGCTTAACCAGCCTAAGGAAAAGAATCCTCTTCCACAGTGATGGTAGCAGAGGGATGGGTGAATGTATTGCATTATTCCTATGAGCATGCCTTTTCTAGCTATAAACAATAGCCCATGAACTCTTGCCCCTGGATCTTGACTTTATTTCTTCTTCCCCTTCCCCTTCTGGCAACCTGTATCGATGGGAAGCAGGAGAGAAGGGGGTTTGTGTAAACTGTGGGATAAAACCCCTTTAGGAATAAAGCATGTTTGAAAATTCCTCTTACAATATGTGGTGCTCATTCCTTCCCTCCAGGCTTCTGGCACAGTATAAATGTCGTGATAATACACCATTCTGCACAGCAACCTTGACCTGGAGAGCATGTTTAATTTTTTTTCTTGTTTGATTGGTTTTTTTGTTTGTTTTTCTGCTGCTTATTAAACAAACCCAAGCCCCAGCTAACCCAGGGTTGTTTGAAGACAACACAGGTCTTGGAATGAAAGCACAGTATTTGTTAGCCTCTTGATAAGCCACTTGGGAGCTCTCTAAACTCTCAGGTCCTCAGGCTAACCACGGGAATTTCTGAAGGGAATTTCTGAAGCCCTTCAAAGTGAGGACCAGGACTGAGGAGATATTAAACCATCTTGACATGGAGAGTAGGTGCAGCATTAGCATGACATCTAGCTGAGGGAGAGGCTTTGGTGATGTCAGTGTGCCAGGAGGCTTGTTAAGTTCATTGGCCCTTGAAATGGAGAGGGGATTTATCAGATGAGACTGTAGCCAGACTGCAGCGGGTGTGAGTTACTCCACAGATAAGACTGGGAACCTGTACTGTCAGCATGCCTGTAAGGAGGATTTCAGTCTCCATTACTCTAGGACTGCAGTACATTCTGTGTGTGTGTTTTGCCCTTTAGCAGTTGTCTATGAATATGGGTAGAATAGAACATGCATGGGTTTTGCTCTTCCTGCAGAGAGTGCCTGGAAGTCTGGGGGGATTTCACCTAATGCATCTTCTTCCTTTCTATATTTAGTATTGCTAAGAAACAAATTGGCAGCTCCTGCTATGAGACAACTCCTATCATTCCCGTGGAAACATCTTCCTTGGGAGAGTCAGGTAAGATACTTTTCTATCAAGGAGGTAATGAGGAAAATCGCTGTGGCTTGTAACAGAATGATACCATATCAATGGGATGCTCGTCTGGAGGGATGGGCCAAAGAACTGAAAAATAAACACTCAACAACATGCTTCTTATCTTATTTCTATGATGATGGACCAAAAGAAGAAGCAGCAGAAAAGGAAGACAGTGGTCCAATTGCAGACCGAAATAAAGTGTTTGCTCAAATTATCACAGAACAGACCTACACAGGTAATTTCAGAGGGACTAGGTGGTTAACTTTGCAAGCCCCCCTGGAGTGAGGAACAGCAGAGTGAAATAAACACCCACAGAAATGACTCATTCCTTCTTATTTTTTTCTTATTTGGAGACTACAAAGCAGAAGGACCAAAGAAAAAGGAAGACAAATGCCGCCTCTGGAATCCTGAGGTACGTTCTCTGAGGGAGGAAACGGGGTTCCTCTGACTCCCTGGATTCTGGGATTTGTTTTCCTTTACTGCTTCTGTCACACACTCACAACTTGGACCTTGATATGCTGCTGCTTCAGACAAGCTCTTCAGTTAGGACTGGGACATGAGGTCCAGCTAATGTCGTGTGTCTCCTTGTGGCTGATCCCCAAGATGGATTTCTAGGACAAAGAAATAGCACTTCCTTCTGGTTACAGTCCTCTGAAATCCTAGAAGGCTGGCATTGTGAGAATTGCTCTTTTTCACCTCACAGATCTCTTCTGCGGATCCAACCAATGTTAAATGGTTGTGTATGACCCACAGTTTAGATCTTTATTTCTTCCGCCTAGGTTCTCTCTCGCTTGGGCAGGTGGATTTTGTCCCATTTTGAAATATTTGCTCAAGAGAGATGCCAAATACACTGGCCCTGTCTGCCCTTTTAGTCCCCTGATCCCTCTCCTTAGGCTTGTTGGCAGAAGAAGTTGTGAGCAGGGAAGTGGGTGTGGAAGAAGTCTGTGCCAGTTCTCACACGTGTCTTTTAAATTACACAGCCTAATAGGGAAGTTCTAGATAAAGCAGCAGCCCCTGTGCGTCGTCCTCCTGGAATGTTTCCAGAGCCCTCTGTTGCCAAGGGGAGCATCAAAGGTAATTTCAGAGGGACTAATGCTTTGTAAGCCTCTCTGGAGTGAAGGAGGTGGAGAAAAGCAGAGTGAAATACACACTCACAGAAATTACTCGCTTCTTATCTTTGGTTAGGGACCTGGAAAGCAGCAGGAGCAGCAAAAGAAGACAATGGCTCCCTCTGCAATCGTAAGGTACCTTCTCTGAGGGAGGCAGTGGGGTGCCTCTGGCTCACTGGCTTTTCTGCTCGTTTTCCTTTGATTCTTTTTCTACCACACACTTGTAACTTGGACCTTGACAACCAGCTCCTTCAGATAATCTCTTCAGTGCAGGCTGGGACTAAAGGGGGTCCAACTGATGTCCTGGGCCTCCTTGAGGCTGACGTCCAGGCACAATTTCTAGTATAGCACAGAGTGGTAAAGTTCCCTGTTGGTTACAGTACTCTGAAGTCTGTGAAAGGTGACATTGTAAGGATTGCTGTATTTCCATCAAACAGCTCTCTTCCCTGAATGCAGTCAAGGCTAAATAATTCCTGTTGACCTAGAGTTTAGTGATTTATTTCTTCTGCCTAGGTTCTCTCTAGCTTGGGTAGGTAGACTTTGTCCCATTTTGAAAGCTCTGCTCATCAACTACTGTTGTGTGTCTCCCTGAGGGTGACCTTCAAGCTGCATTTCTAGGACAAAGGAAGTAAAGCTTCCTTCTGGTTACAGTCCTCTCAAGTCCTAGAAGTCTGGTGTTGTCAGAAATGACTTTTACCTCCTCACAAGTCTCTTCTGTGAATCATCAGTGTCAAATGGTTGTGTATGACCCACAATTTAGATATTTAATTTTCTGCCTAGGTTCTCTCAAGCTTGTTCAGGTGGATTTTATTCCATTTTGAACAATCTGCTCGAGAGAGATGCCAAACACAGTGGTTGTATTTGCCCTTTTTGTTCTTTCCATTACTTGATCCCTCTCTTGTTAGGCCTTTTGGCTGAAGCAGAAGCTTTGTGTGTGTAAGGGTGTACACAAGGAGCATGTGCCAGCTCTCACATGTCTCTCTTAAATTACACAGCATCTCAGTGGTCTCATAGACAAAGTGATTAACACCGTGCAGCGTCCTGTTGGAAAACTCAGCAGAGTGGGCACACGCTCTGCGGCTAAGGAGCGTGGAAAAGGTAATTTCAGAGGCATTAACTGGTTACATTTATAAGTTTCTCTGGAGTGAAAAAGATTTGGAAAAGGAGAGTGAAACAAGCACTCAGGTCTATAATGAACTTATGTTTTTCTTAGGGGTCTTGCAACCATCAGGAGGAGCAGCAGAAGACACTGATTCTTCCCTGGATTCTGAGGTACCTTTTCCAAGGGAGACAGTGAGGTCCCTCTGACTCAGGGGCTTGCTCCTGGGCTCGTTTTCCTTTGCTGCTGCTTCTGCCACACACTTGTACCTTGGACCTTAACCAGCCACTGCTTCAGATAATCTGTTCATTTCAGACTGGGACAAAGTAAGGCCCCAGCTAATGTCCTGAGCCTCCCTGTGGCTGACCTCCAAGCTAGATTTCTAGAATAACACAGAGCAGTAAAGCTCTTCTGAAACCAGGGAAAGGCTGGCATAGTGAGGATTGCTGTTTTTCCATCACTCAGATTGCCCCTTGTCCCTTCCTCTGTAAAAGGGGAGTTGGGGAGGATTCTTTTTGACAGATTTCATGGATGAAAATAAAACACTAGCGCAGCAATATTATACCTGATAACTGTTTATTGATAAAGAAGGATAAGTGCTCCAACCCAAGTGGGATAGAAAAGAGATCAAAGATGGGGAAAGAGAGACTGAGATAGAAACAGAAGGCAGGGACAGCTCACTGCCCTGCACCCTGGGTGGGCTGTGGGCATCAGCTCAGCAGATAGAGTGTGGGTGCCACAGCTGCCAGGAGTCTTGCCAGATGAGATTCTCAAACCACAGCCGGCTGCGTGGCGTGTCCATCCCTTCCATCGGCAAGCACGCCGCCGTGGCCACGGGCACACTCCTGGAGCAGCTGCAGGTTCTCAGCCATGGAAATTTTCTCTCCCCCAATCAGCTGCCAGGTGAAGGCTCACCAAGGACATGGCTCCCAGCAGGTGTACAACCCCTGAAGTTGTTTTTTTTCACCTCATGTATAACATATGCCCAGGCATTAATAAAAATCAGATTGGTTTCTCTCACTTCTCTAGGTGCAGTCATTGTCAAACAGTTCCCATATGACCTACACTTTAGATAATAATTTCTTCTGCCTAGGTCCTCTCTAGCTCAGGGAGGTGTCTTGGATCATATTGTGAAAACCCTGCTCAACATGCTGGCTGTGTTGGCTCATTTTGTTCTTTTGTCCCCTGATCCCACTCCCTTAGGCCTGCTGGCAGAAGTTTGGAGCATGGAAGAAAGTGGGTGTGGAAGCAGCCTGTGCCAGTTCTAATCTGTGTGTCTTTTAAATTGTATAGACTGATCCTAAAAGTCAAGGGAGAGTGTGGACCAGTGTGTGGCTTTCTGCTGCAAACGGCAACAGGTTGGATGCGCGCTCTGCCGCAGTGGGACGTGGCAAAGGTAATTTCAGAAGGACCATGTGGTTACCTTTGTGAGCCTCTCTGGAGTGAAGCAAGTGGAGAAAAGCAGAGTGAAATAAGCACTCACAGAAATAACAGGCTTCTTGTATTTCTTAGGTGTCTCGTCAGCAGCATCAGTAGAAGCAGAAAAGGAAGATGGTGATCCCTCTTGGGGTTCTGAGGTACCTTCTCTGAGAGAGACAGTGGGAGCCCTCTGGCTCACCTACTTCTGAACTCATTCTATTTTGATGCTGCTTCTGCCACACACTCCTTACTTGGAACTTAATACGCTTCTGCTTCAGATAATCTGTTCAGTGAGGATTGGGAGAAAGTGAGGTCCAGCTAATGTCTGGGGTCTCCTTGTGTGTTATCCTCAAGCTGGATTTCTAGGACAAAGAAGTACCCCTTCCAGTTACAGTCCTCTGAAGTCTAGAAGGCTGGCACTGATAATAGCTTTTTTCCTCTTCACAAATCTCTTTTGTGAATAGTCAATGCCAAATGGTTGTATATGACCCATAATGTAGGGATTTATTTCTTCTGCCTAGGTTCACACTAGCTTGGGCAGCTGCACTTTGTCTTGTTTCAAAAATGCTGCTCAACAACAAGGATGAATGCACAGGCTTTGTTTGCCCTTTTTAGTCTTTTCGAATTATCTTACCCCTCTCCTTAAGACTGTTGGCTGAAGCAGAAGTTTTGAGGGTGGAAGTGGGTGCAGAAGTCCCCTGTGCCAGTTCTCACATGTGTATTTTGTATTACACAGGCTTTTTCGGATATTGCAGAGGAAGTGTTTGCCGGCAAGCGACGTCCTGCTGCAGACCGCAAAGCAGTGGGTGTGCGCTCTGCTGCAATGGAGCGCATCAAGGGTAATTACAGAGGGCATGGTTACCTTCGTGACCCTCTCTGGAGTGAACCAGACGCAGAAAGGCCGAGAAAAAGAAACACTCATAGCTATAATGTGCTTATCTTTTCTTAGGGGTCTTGAGACAAGTATGTAGAGAAAGGATGAAGGAAAAGCGAGTCTTGCAGCCAGCACGGGAAGAAGCAAAAGATGAAGACAATGATTCTTCTCTCTGGGATTCTGAGGTACCTTTTCTGAGGCAGACAGTGGGGGTCCTCCTGATTCACCTGCTCCATTTTCCTTTGCTGCTGCTTCTGCCACACGTTCTTTACTTGGACCCTGACACGTTGCTGCTGCTTCTTGATACAAGCTGTTTAGCTGGGACAGGGACAAAATGAGGTCCAGCAAGTATCCTGGGCCTCCATACAGGTGATGTTGTCCATGTAGAATTTCTATGGCAAAGAAGTAGAACTTCTCCTTGTTACAGTCCTCTGAAATCCTAGAAGTCTGGCATTGTCAGAATAGGTTTTTCCTACCTCACAGATCTATTCTGTGGATCCTGTCAATGTCAAATAGCTGTGGATGATCCACAATATTTTCTGCCTAGTTTCTTTCCAGCTTGGGCAGGTGGACTTTGTTGTGTTTTGAAAGATCTACACAAGAGAGATGCCTAACATGCTGTTTGCCCTTTTTGTTCTTTCCATCACCTGATCCCTCTCTTGTTAGGACTCTTGGCTGAGGCAGAAGCTTTGAGGGTGGAATAGGGTGGAGAAGCAGCCTGTCCCACTTCTCATGTATATTTCTTTACTTAACACAGGCTGATTCTAAAGGTGAAGGGAATATGTCGGCTGCTTTCCAGCTTCCTGCTGCAAACACCAACAGGTTGAATGCTTGCTCTGCTGCAGCGGAGCGCATCAAAGGTAATTTCAGAGAGACTACATGGTTAGCTTTGTGAGCCTCTCTGGGGTGAATCAGATGAAGAAAAGCAGACAAAAATAGATACTCATAGCTATAATGTGCTGTTCTGTTCTTAGAGGTCTTGAAACAAGCAGGTAGAGAAGGGATGAAGGACAAGAGGGTCTTGCGGCGAGCAGGGAGAGAAGTAAAAGATGAAGACAATGATTCTTCTCCCTGGGATTCTGAGGTACCTTTTCTGAGGCAGACAGTGGGGGTCCTTCTGATTCACCTGCTCCATTTTGCTTTGCTGCTGCTTCTGCCACACGTTCATAACTTGGACCCTGACACGCTGCTGCTCCTTCAGACAAGCTTGGCAGTTGGGATAGGGACAAAGTGAGGTCCAGCTCGTGTCTGGGACCTCCTTACAGGTGATATCCATGTGGGATTTCTAGGGCAAAGAAGTAGAACTTTTTCTGGTTACATTCCTCTGAAATCCTAGAAGGTTGGCATTGTCCAAATTGGTTTTTCGTACCTCACAGATCTATTCTGTGGATCCAGTCAATGTCAAATGGCTGTGGATGATCCACAATGTTTTCTGCCTAGGTTCTTTCTAGCTTGGGCATTTGGAATTTGCTGTGTTTTGAAAGATCTACACAAGAGAGATGCCAATTGTGCTTTTTGCCCTTCTTGTTCTTTCCATCACCTGATACCTCCCTTGTTAGGCCACTTGGCTGAAGCAGAAGCTTTGAGGGTGGAATGGGGTGGAGAAGCAGCCTGTCCCACTTCTCATGTATGTTTTTTTACTTAACACAGACTGATTCTGTACGTGAACAGAAAATCTCAGCTGCTGTCCAGCTTCCCGCTGCAAAGAGCAACAGATTGGATGCTGGCTCTGCTGAAGTGGAATGTGGCAAAGGTAATTTCAGAGGGACTACATGGTTATTTTTCTGAGCCTCTCTGCAATGGATCAGATGCAGAAAAGCAGAGAAAAATAAATACTCATAGCTATAATGTGGGTATCTTTTCTTAGGGGCTTTGAAACAAGCATGTAGAGAAGGGATGAAGGAAGAGAGAATCTTGCAGCCAGCAGGGGGAGAAGCAAAAGATGAAGACTATGATTCTGCCTGGGATTCTGAGGTACCTTTTCTGAGGCAGACAGTGGGGGTCCTTCTGATTCACCTGCTCCATTTTCCTTTGCTGCTGCTTCTGCCACACGTTCATAACTTGGACCCTGACACGCTCCTGCTTCTTCAGACAAGCTGTTCAGTTGGGACAGGGACAAAGTGAGGTCCAGCTAGTGTCCTGGACCTTCTTATAGGTGATGTCCATGTGGGATTTCTAGGGCAAAGAAGTAGAACTTGTCCTGGTTACAGTCCTCTGAAATCCTAGAAGTCTTCTAGGCATTGTAAGAATTTGCTCTTCCTATCTCACAGATCTCTTCTGTGGATCCAGTCAATGTCAAATGGCTGTGGATCATCTACCATGTTTTCTGCCTAGATTCTCTCTAGCTTGGGCAGCTGGAATTTGTTGTGTTTTGAAAGATCTACGCAAGCGAGTCGCCAAACGTGCTATTTACCCTTTTTGTTCTTTCCATAAGCTGATCCCTCTCTTGTTAGGACTCTTTGCTGAAGCAGAAGTTTTGAGGGTGGAATGTGGTGGAGAAGCAGCCTGTCCCACTTCTCAAGTATGTTTTTTACTTGACACAGACTGATTCTGAAGGTGAAGGGGAAATATCAGCTGCTGTCCAGCTTCCCGCTGCAAACAGCAACAGATTGGATACTGGCTCTGCTGAAGTGGAATGTGACAAAGGTAATTTCAGAGGGATTGCATGGTTTGCTTTGTGAGCCTCTCTGGTGTGAACCACATACAAAAAAGGAGAGAAAAATAGATACTCATAGCTATCATTTGTTTTTTTTTTTTCTTAGAGGTCTTCAAACAAGCATGTAGAGATGGGATGAAGGAAGAGAAAATCTTGCAGCCAGCAGGGGGAGAAGCAAAAGACGAAGACTATGATTCTCCCTGGGATTCTGAGGTACCTTTTCTGAGGCAGACAGTGGGGGTCCTTCCGACTCACCTGCTCCATTTTCCTTTACTGCTGCTTCTGCCACACATCCATAACTTGGACCTTGACACGCTGATGCTTCTTCAGACAAGCTTGTCAGTTGGGACAGGGACAAAGTGAGGTCCAGCTCGTGTCTGGGACCTCCTTACAGGTGTTGTCCATGTGGGATTTCTAGCACAAAGAAGTAAAACTTGTCCTGATTACAGTCCTCCGAAGTTCTAGAAGGCTTCTAGGCATTGTCCAAATTGTTTTTTCTACCTCACAGATCACTTCTGTGGATCCAGTCAGTGTCAATGTTTGCAGGTTATCCACAATGTCGTCTTCCTAGGTTCTCTCTAGCTAGGTGCCAGAGTGTGACTTGAGTTTTCCAGCTTTAATATATTTGGTTTCCTTTAGAGATAGGGTTTAGGAGCAGAGACAAGGCAGGCTTAAAAGAGTATAAGAAATTTATTAAGAACACAAAAAAGAATTCAGAATAAGATTTCTAGGTTATTCCCTCCTCCCCCTTCCTTCATTCCACATTTCTTAACAACATACAGAAGACAATTCAGTCCGTTATCTACATAAAAAACTCATTTCAGTTCAATCTAGAGAGAAAAGTTCCTTTTTTGGTTTATGCTTAAGCAGTGTCTTCACCTTCACAATTCGCGTCCGAACTGGGAATAACTGGAAACTATGAATTTCCTCCCATTTCCACAGTCCCTCCAGAGCTGTGCCATGTGTTATGTTACACCTGGGGTACTATTTTTAAAGGCAGGGTGCTGAAAAACAAAATTCTCTTCATCTCTTTTCCTATTGAATGTCTCTGTCCATATTTCCAGTCCCAAAAGAGCGAGCCCCATTTCCTCGAGGCAAGAGGTCCTCCTCTCAAGCACCCAACCTCCCCAAGTACATTTCACAGTTTTAAGGAATTTTAGTGTAGTCACAGTCCGCTTATAGCCCCCAAAAAATGTTTTCAGCTACTTAAGAGTGGGAACTCTTCAATCTATTCCCATCTGGAAACTTAGCTTTCAATTCACTGACTTCAGTAGAATTCCTCTTCATTCCTCTCATTCCGGGGAGCTCGGAAGATCTAGAGTCTTATCCAGGCATTAAAAGGGTTAAAGTTGTATCCAGGACGTGAAGAAGCAGGGCCAGGCCATTGCTGGAAAAACTCTGAGCCCCGTGGATCATCTGGGGCCTCTCTTCTCAGAACGGGGTGGGGGGAAAGGAGAGCCCTCGGTGGCTCTGCCATCCCCCAGCTCGGCCATGCCGTGTGGAGAGGGGAGCCGAGCCGAGCCGTGTCGGGGCTGTGCCGGGGCTGGAGGTGAAGCAGGGCCGGAGCCGGGAGCCGAGCCGGGCTGTGCCGAAGCCGAGCAGAGCAGAGCCGGGGCCGCCCGGAGCCGGGGGGGCCGCACGGGGCCCCCTCTGGGGCCGGGGCCCTGGGGATTGCTACCGACCTTGCCACTGGAAGGCCAAAGAGGGCGAATCACCTTAGCAATGGGATTGATGGAAGCGAAATAACTTTTCATTGGTCACTTGGGCTGTCAACCACTGAATCAGCTCTCTGATGGTTCATGCAGCCCACAGAGTGCACAGAGGAGACAGCCCTCTTGGTCCCGGGATTTTATTCTGCTCTTCTCAGGCAGCTCCCCTTTCCTCTCCTACGTGAAACCAGCACACTTGGGTCTCTGGTATTTTTCCTGTTTTGGAAGATCTATGCAAGAGATGCCAAACGTGCTATTTGACCTTTCTGTTCTTTCCACCACCTGATCCCTCTCTTGTTAGGACTCTTGGCAGAAACAGAAACTTTGAGGGTGGAATGGGGTGAAGAAGCAGCCTGTCCCACTTCTCATGTGTGTTTTTTTACTTAACACAGACTGATTCTGAAGGTGAAGGGGAAATGTCAGCTGCTGTTCAGCTTTCTGCTGCAAAGAGCAACAGGTTAGATGCTGGTTCTGCTGCAGTGGAATGTGGCAAAGGTAATTTCAGAGGGACTACATGGTTATCTTTGTGAGCCTCTCTGGAATGCACCAGATGCAGAAAAGCAGAGAAAAATAGATACTCACAGCTATAATGTGCTTATCTCCTTTTAGGGGCCTTGAAACAAGCATGTAGAGAAGGGATGAAGGACAAGAGGGTCTTGCAACCAGCAGTGGGAGAAGCAAAAGATGAAGACAATGATTCTTCTCCCTGGGATTCTGAGGTACCTTTTCTGAGGCAGACAGTGGGGGTTCTTCCGACTCACCTGCTCCATTTTCCTTTGCTGCTGCTTCTGCCATATGTTCATATCTTGGATCTTGACACGCTGCTGCTCCTTCAGACAAGCTGTTCAGTTGGGACAGGGACAAAGTGAGGTCCAGCTCGTGACCTGGGCCTCCTTACAGGTGATATCGATGTGGGATTTCTAGGACAAAGAAGTAGAACTTTTCCTGGTTACAGTCCTCTGAAGTCCTAGAAGGCTTTGAGACATTCTCCAAATTGGTTTTTCTTACCTCAGAGATCTATTCTGTGGATCCAGTCAATGTCAAATGGCTGTAGATGTTCCACAATGTATTCTGCCTAGGTTCTTTCAAGATTGGGCAGGTGGACTACGTCATGTTTTGAAAGATCTACACAAGAGAGATGCCTAACATGCTGTTTGCCCTTCTTATTCTTTCCAACACCTGATTCCTCTCTTGTTAGGACTCGTGGCTGAGGCAGAAGCTTTGAGGGTGGAATGGGGTGGAGAAGCAGCCTGTGCCTCTTCTCATGTGTGTTTTTTACTTAACACAGACTGATTCTGAAGGTGAAGGAAAAATGTCAGCTGCTGTCCACCTTCCTCCTGCAAACAGCAACAGATTGGATGCTGGTTCTGCTGCAGTGGAATGTGGCAAAGGTAATTTCAGAGGGACTACATGGTTATTTTTGTGAGCCTCTCTAGGGTGAACCAGATGCAGAAAAGCAGAGAAAAATAGATACTCATAGCTATAATGTGCTTATCTCATTTTAGGGGCTTTGAAACAAGCATGTACAGAAGGCATGAAGGAAAATGGAGTGTTGCAATCAGCAAGGGGAGAAGCAAAAGACGAAGACAAGGATTCTTCTCCCTGGGATTCTGAGGTACCTTTTCTGAGGCAGACAGTGGGGGTCCTTCTGATTCACCTGCTCCATTTTCCTTTGCTGCTGCTTCTGACATACATTCCATAAGTTGGACCTTCACACGCTGCTGCTCCTTCAGACAAGCTTGGCAGCTGGGAGAGGGACAAAATGAGGTCCAGCTAGTGTTCTGGGCCTCCATACAGGTGATTTTGTCCATGTGGAATTTCTAGGGCAAAGAAGTAGAACTTCTCCTTGTTACAGTCCTCTGTAATCCTAGAAGTCTGGCATTGTCCAAATTGGTTTTTCTAGCCTCACAGATCTATTCTGTGGATCCAGTCAATGTCAAATGGCTGTGGATGATCCACAATGTTTTCTGCCTAGGTTCTTTCAAGACTGGACAGGTGGACTTTATCGTGTTTTGAAAGATCTACACAAGAGAGATGCCAAACATGGTGTTTGCCCTTCTTGTTCTTTTCCATCACCTGATCCCTCTCTTGTTAGGACTCTTGGCTGAAGCAGAAGCTTTGAGGGTGGAATGGGATGGAGAAGCAGCCTGTGCCACTTTTCATGTGTGTTTTTTTACTTAACACAGACTGATTCTGAAGGTGAAGGGAAAATATCAGCTGCTGTCCACCTTCCTCCTGCAAACAGCAACAGATTGGATGCTGGTTCTGCTGCAGTGGAATGTAGCAAAGGTAATTTCAGAGGGACTACATGGTTAGCTTTATTAGCCTCTCTGGAATGCACCAGATGCAGAAAAGCAGAGAAAAATAGATACTCACAGCTATAATGTGCTTATCTCATTTTAGGGGCCTTGAAACAAGCATGTAGAGAAGGGATGAAGGACAAGAGGGTCTTGCAACCAGCAGTGGGAGAAGCAAAAGATGAAGACAATGATTCTTCTCCCTGGGATTCTGAGGTACCTTTTCTGAGGCAGACAGTGGGGGTCCTTCCGACTCACCTGCTCTATTTTCCTTTGCTGCTGCTTCTGCCACACGTTCATAACTTGGACCTTGACACGCTGGTGTTCCTTCAGACAAGCTGTTCAGTTGGGACAGGGACAAAGTGAGGTCCAGCTAGTGTTCTGGGACCTCCTTACAGGTGATATCCATGTGGGATTTCTAGGACAACGAAGTAGAACTTTTCCTGGTTACAATCCTCTGAAGTCCTAGAAGGCTTCGAGACATTCTCCAAATTGGTTTTTCTTACCTCAGAGATCTATTCTGTGGATCCAGTCAATGTCAAATGGCTGTGGATGTTCCACAATGTCTTCTGCCTAGGTTCTTTCACGATTGGGCATTTGGACTTTGTTGTTTTTTGAAAGATCTACTCAAGAGAGATGCCTAACATGCTGTTTGCCCTTCTTTTTCTTTCCATCACCTGATCCCTCTCTTGTTAGGACTCTTGGCTGAGGCAGAAGTTTGAGGGTGGAATAGGGTGGAGAAGCAGCCTGTCCCACTTCTCATGTATGTTTTTTTACTTAACACAGACTGACTCTGAAGGTGGAGGGAAAATATCAGCTGCTGTCCAGCTTCCTCCTGCAAACAGTAAGAGATTGGATGCTGGTTCTGCTGCAGTGGAATGTGGCAAAGGTAATTTCAGAGGGACTACATGGTTATTTTTGTGAGCCTCTCTAGGGTGAACCAGATGCAGAAGAGCAGAGAAAAATAGATACTCATAGCTATAATGTGCTTATCTCATTTTAGGGGCCTTGAAACAGGCATGTACAGAAGGGATGAAGGACAAGAGGGTCTTGCAGCCAGCAGTGGGAGAAGCAAAAGACGAAGACAATGATTCTTCTCCCTGGGATTCTGAGGTACCTTTTCTGAGGCAGACAGTGGGGGTCCTTCTGATTCACCTGCTCCATTTTCCTTTGCTGCTGCTTCTGCCACACGTTCATATCTTGGACCTTGACACGCTGGTGTTCCTTCAGACAAGCTGTTCAGTTGGGACAGGGACAAAGTGAGGTCCAGCTAGTGACCTGGACCTCCTTACAGGTGATATCCATGTGGGATTTCTAGGACAAAGAAGTAGAACTTTTCCTGGTTACAGTCCTCTGAAGTCCTAGAAGGCTTCGAGACATTCTCCAAATTGGTTTTTCTTACCTCAGAGATCTATTCTGTGGATCCAGTCAATGTCAAATGGCTGTGGATGTTCCACAATGTCTTCTGCCTAGGTTCTTTCACGATTGGGCATTTGGACTTTGTTGTTTTTGAAAGATCTACTCAAGAGAGATGCCTAACATGCTGTTTGCCCTTCTTTTTCTTTCCATCACCTGATCCCTCTCTTGTTAGGACTCTTGGCTGAGGCAGAAGCTTTGAGGGTGGAATAGGGTGGAGAAGCAGCCTGTCCCACTTCTCATGTATGTTTTTTTACTTAACACAGACTGACTCTGAAGGTGAGGGAAAATATCAGCTGCTGTCCAGCTTCCTCCTGCAAACAGTAAGAGATTGGATGCTGGTTCTGCTGCAGTGGAATGTGGCAAAGGTAATTTCAGAGGGACTACATGGTTATTTTTGTGAGCCTCTCTAGGGTGAACCAGATGCAGAAGAGCAGAGAAAAATAGACACTCATAGCTATAATGTGCTTATCTCATTTTAGGGGCCTTGAAACAGGCATGTAGAGAAGGGATGAAGGACAATGAGGGTCTTGCAGCCAGCAGGGGAGAAGCAAAAGACGAAGACAAGGACTCTTCTCCCTGGGATTCTGAGGTACCTTTTCTGAGGCAGACAGTGGGGGTCCTTCTGATTCACCTGCTCCATTTTCCTTTGCTGCTGCTTCTGCCACACGTTCATATCTTGGACCTTGACACGCTGCTGCTTCCTTCAGACAAGCTGTTCAGTTGGGACAGGGACAAAGTGAGGTCCAGCTAGTGTTCTGGGACCTCCATTACAGGTGATGTCCATGTGGGATTTCTAGGACAAAGAAGTAGAACTTTTCCTTGTTACAGTCCTCTGTAAGTCCTAGAAGGCTTGGCATTGTCCAAATTGGTTTTTCTAGCCTCACAGATCTATTCTGTGGATCCAGTCAATGTCAAATGGCTGTAGGTTATTCACAATGTCTTCTGCCTAGGTTCTCTCTAGCTAGGTGTCACAGTGTGACTTGAATTTGCCAAGTTTAGTACATTTAGTTTCCTTTAGAGATAGTAATTAGGATCAGAGACCAGGCAGGCTTATAAGAGTATAAGAAGAAATTTATTAAGAACACAAAAAGAATTCAGAATAAGATTTCTAGGTTATTCCCACCCCCCCCTTCCTTCATTTCACCTTTTCTAACAACAACATACAGAAAACACTTCAGTCAGTTATCTACGTAAAAATCATTTCAGTTCAATCTAGAGAGAAAAATTCCTTTTTAGATTTAGTCTTAGGCAGTCTTTACCTTCACAAATCGCATCTCCTCGGAGAATAACTGGAAGCTATGAATTTCCTCCCATTTCCACAGTCCCTCCAGCGCTGTGCCATGTGTTATATTACACCTGGGGTATTATTTTTAAAGGCAGGGTGCTGAAAAACAAAATTCTCTTCATCTCTTCTTCTATTGAATGTCTCTGTCCATATTTCCAGTCCCAAAAGAGCGAGCCCCATTTCCTCGAGGCAAGAGGTCCTCCTCTCAAACACCCAACCTCCCCAAGTACATTTCACAGTTTAAGGGAATTTTAGTGTAGTCACAGTCCCCTTATAACCCCCAAAAAATATTTTCAGCTACTTAAGAGTGGGAACTCTTCAATCTATTCCCATCTGGAAACTTAGCTTTCAATTCACTGACTTCAGTAGAATTCCTCTTCATTCCTCTCATTCCGGGGAGCTCGGAAGATCTAGAGTCTTATCCAGGCATTAAAAGGGTTAAAGTTGTATCCAGGACGTGAAGAAGCAGGGCCAGGCCATTGCTGGAAAAACTCTGAGCCCCGTGGATCATCTGGGACCTCTCTTCTCAGAACGGGGTGGGGGGAAAGGAGAGCCCTCGGTGGCTCCGCCATCCCCCAGCTCGGCCATGCCGTGTGGAGAGGGGAGCCGAGCCGAGCCGTGTCGGGGCTGTGCCGGGGCTGAAGGGCAGGTGGACTTTATCGTGTTTTGAAAGATCTACACAAGAGAGATGCCAAACATGGTGTTTGCCCTTCCTGTTCTTTTCCATCACCTGATCCCTCTCTTGTTAGGACTCTTGGCTGAGGCAGAAGCTTTGAGGGTGGAATGGGATGGAGAAGCAGCCTGTGCCACTTTTCATGTGTGTTTTTTTACTTAACACAGACTGACTCTGACGGTGCAGGGAAAATATCAGCTGCTGTCCACCTTCCTCCTGCAAACAGCAACAGATTGAATGCTGGTTCTGCTGCAGTGGAATGTAGCAAAGGTAATTTCAGAGGGACTACATGGTTATTTTTGTGAGCCTCTCTAGGGTGTACCAGATGCAGAAAAGCAGAGAAAAATAGATACTCATAGCTATAATGTGCTTATCTTACCTTAGGGGTCTTGAAACAAGCATGTGGAGAAAGGATGAAGGACAAGAGGGTCTTGCAGCCAGCAGGGGGAGAAGCAAAAGACGAAGACAAGGATTCTTCTCCCTGGGATTCTGAGGTACCTTTTCTGAGGCAGACAGTGGGGGTCCTTCTGATTCACCTGCTCCATTTTCCTTTGCTGCTGCTTCTGACACACATTCCATAAGTTGGACCTTCACACGCTCCTGCTTCTTCAGACAAGCTGTTCAGTTGGGACAGGGACAAAGTGAGGTCCAGCTAGTGTTCTGGGACCTCCTTACAGGTGATATCCATGTGGGATTTCTAGGACAAAGAAGTAGAACTTTTCCTGGTTACAATCCTCTGAAGTCCTAGAAGGCTTCGAGACATTCTCCAAATTGGTTTTTCTTACCTCAGAGATCTATTCTGTGGATCCAGTCAATGTCAAATGGCTGTGGATGTTCCACAATGTCTTCTGCCTAGGTTCTTTCACGATTGGGCATTTGGACTTTGTTGTTTTTTGAAAGATCTACGCAAGAGAGATGCCCAACATGCTGTTTGCCCTTCTTTTTCTTTCCATCACCTGATCCCTCTCTTGTTAGGACTCTTGGTTGAGGCAGAAGCTTTGAGGTTGGAATAGGGTGGAGAAGCAGCCTGTCCCACTTCTCATGTATGTTTTTTTACTTAACACAGACTGACTCTGAAGGTGGAGGGAAAATATCAGCTGCTGTCCAGCTTCCTCCTGCAAACAGTAAGAGATTGAATGCTGGTTCTGCTGCAGGGGAATGTGGCAAAGGTAATTTCAGAGGGACTACATGGTTATTTTTGTGAGCCTCTCTAGGGTGAACCAGATGCAGAAGAGCAGAGAAAAATAAACACTCATAGCTATAATGTGCTTATCTCATTTTAGGGGCCTTGAAACAGGCTTGTAGAGAAGGGATGAAGGGCAAGAGGGTCTTGCAGCCAGCAGGGGGAGAAGCAAAAGACGAAGACAAGGACTCTTCTCCCTGGGATTCTGAGGTACCTTTTCTGAGGCAGACAGTGGGGGTCCTTCTGATTCACCTGCTCCATTTTCCTTTGCTGCTGCTTCTGCCACACGTTCATATCTTGGACCTTGACAAGCTGCTGCTCCTTCAGACAAGCTGTTTAGTTGGGACAGGGACAAAGTGAGGTCCAGCTCGTGTCTGGGACCTCCTTACAGGTGATATCCATGTGGGATTTCTAGGACAAAGAAGTAGAACTTTTCCTGGTTACAGTCCTCTGAAGTCCTAGAAGGCTTCGAGACATTCTCCAAATTGGTTTTTCTTACCTCAGAGATCTATTCTGTGGATCCAGTCAATGTCAAATGGCTGTGGATGTTCCACAGTGTTTTCTGCCTAGGTTCTTTCAAGATTGGGCAGGTGGACTTCGTCGTGTTTGGAAAGATCTACACAAGAGAGATGCCTAACATGCTGTTTGCCCTTCTTATTGTTTCCAACACCTGATCCCTCTCTTGTTAGGACTCTTGGCTGAAGCAGAAGCTTTGAGGGTGGAATGGGATGGAGAAGCAGCCTGTGCCACTTTTCATGTGTGTTTTTTACTTAACACAGACTGATTCTGAAGGTGAAGGAAAAATGTCAGCTGCTGTCCACCTTCCTCCTGCAAACAGCAACAGATTGGATGCTGGTTCTGCTGCAGTGGAATGTAGCAAAGGTAATTTCAGAGGGACTACATGGTTATTTTTGTGAGCCTCTCTAGGGTGAACCAGATGCAGAAAAGCAGAGAAAAATAGATACTCATAGCTATAATGTGCTTATCTCATTTTAGGGGCCTTGAAACAAGCATGTAGAGAAGGGATGAAGGACAAGAGGGTCTTGCAACCAGCAGTGGGAGAAGCAAAAGATGAAGACAATGATTCTTCTCCCTGGGATTCTGAGGTACCTTTTCTGAGGCAGACAGTGGGGGTCCTTCCGACTCACCTGCTCCATTTTCCTTTGCTGCTGCTTCTGCCACACGTTCATAACTTGGACCTTGACACGCTGGTGTTCCTTCAGACAAGCTGTTCAGTTGGGACAGGGACAAAGTGAGGTCCAGCTCGTGTCTGGGACCTCCTTACAGGTGTTGTCCATGTGGGATTTCTAGCACAAAGAAGTAAAACTTGTCCTGATTACAGTCCTCTGAAGTTCTAGAAGGCTTCTAGGCATTGTCCAAATTGTTTTTTCTACCTCACAGTTCTCTTCTGTGGATCCAGTCAATGTCAAATAGTTGTAGGTTATTCACAATGTCTTCTGCCTAGGTTCTCTCTAGCTAGGTGTCACAGTGTGACTTGAATTTGCCAAGTTTAGTACATTTAGTTTCCTTTAGAGATAGTAATTAGGATCAGAGACCAGGCAGGCTTATAAGAGTATAAGAAGAAATTTATTAAGAACACAAAAAGAATTCAGAATAAGATTTCTAGGTTATTCCCACCCCCCCCTTCCTTCATTTCACCTTTTCTAACAACAACATACTGAAAACACTTCAGTCAGTTATCTACGTAAAAATCATTTCAGTTCAATCTAGAGAGAAAAATTCCTTTTTAGATTTAGTCTTAGGCAGTCTTTACCTTCACAAATAGCATCTCCTCGGAGAATAACTGGAAGCTATGAATTTCCTCCCATTTCCACAGTCCCTCCAGCGTTGTGCCATGTGTTATATTACACCTGGGGTACTATTTTTAAAGGCAGGGTGCTGAAAAACAAAATTCTCTTCATCTCTTCTTCTATTGAATGTCTCGTTCCATATTTCCAGTCCCAAAAGAGCGAGCCCCATTTCCTCGAGGCAAGAGGTCCTCCTCTCAAACACCCAAACTCCCCAAGTACATTTCACAGTTTAAGGGAATTTTAGTGTAGTCACAGTCCCCTTATAACCCCCAAAAAATATTTTCAGCTACTTAAGAGTGGGAACTCTTCAATCTATTCCCATCTGGAAACTTAGCTTTCAATTCACTGACTTCAGTAGAATTCCTCTTCATTCCTCTCATTCCGGGGAGCTCGGAAGATCTAGAGTCTTATCCAGGCATTAAAAGGGTTAAAGTTGTATCCAGGACGTGAAGAAGCAGGGCCAGGCCATTGCTGGAAAAACTCTGAGCCCCGTGGATCATCTGGGACCTCTCTTCTCAGAACGGGGTGGGGGGAAAGGAGAGCCCTCGGTGGCTCCGCCATCCCCCAGCTCGGCCATGCCGTGTGGAGAGGGGAGCCGAGCCGAGCCGTGTCGGGGCTGTGCCGGGGCTGGAGGTGAAGCAGGGCCGGAGCCGGGAGCCGAGCCGGGCTGTGCCGAAGCCGAGCAGAGCAGAGCCGGGGCCGCCCGGAGCCGGGGGGGCCGCACGGGGCCCCCTCTGGGGCCGGGGCCCTGGGGATTGCTACCGACCTTGCCACTGGAAGGCCAAAGAGGGCGAATCACCTTAGCAATGGGATTGATGGAAGCGAAATAACTTTTCATTGGTCACTTGGGCTGTCAACCACTGAATCAGCTCTCTGATAGTTCCTACAGCCCCCAGAAGAAGTCCCCAGAGTGGGGACAGGCCTCCTGTTTCCGGGATTTTGTTCTGCTCTTGTCAGGTGGCTCCCCTTCCCCCTCCATGTGAAACCAGAACACTTCTGCAGGTGGATTTTGTCGAGTTTTGAAAGATCTACACAAGAGAGATGCCAAATGTGTTGTTACCTCTTTTTGTTCTTTCCACCACCTGATCCCTCTCTTGTTAGGCCACTTGGCTGAAGCAGAAACTTAGAGAGTGGAAGTGGGTGGAGAAGCAGCCTGTCCCACTTCTCATGTATGTTTTTTACTTAACACAGACTGATTTTGAAGGTGAAGAGAAAATGTCAGCTGCTGTCCACCTTCCCGTTGCAAAGAGCAACAGGTTGGATGCTGGCTCTGCTGCAGTGGAATGTGGCAAAGGTAATTTCAAAGGGACTACATGGTTAGCTTTGCGAGCCTTTGAAGTGAAGCAGATGCAGAAAAGCAGAGAAAAATAGATACTCATAGCTATAATTTGCTTATCTATTCATAGGGGTCGTGAAACAGGCATGTAGAGAAGGGAAGAAGGAAGGGAGAGTCATGCAGCCAGCAGGGGGAGAAGCAAAAGATGAAGACTATGATACTTCTCCCTGGGATTCTGAGGTACCTTTTCTGAGGCAGACAGTGGGGGTCCTTCTGATTCACCTGCTCCATTTTCCTTTGCTGCTGCTTCTGACACACATTCATAACTTGGACCTTGACACGCTGGTGTTCCTTCAGACAAGGTGTTCAGTTGGGACAGGGACAAAGTGAGGTCCAGCTAGTGTCTTGGATCTCCTTAAAGGTGATGTCCATGTGGGATTTCTAGGGCAAAGAAGTAGAACTTCTCCTTGTTACAGTCCTCTGAAATCCTAGAAGGCTAGCCTTTTCCAAATTGTTTTTTCCTACCTCACAGATCTGTTCTGTGGATCCAGTCAATGTCAAATGGCTGTGGATGATTCACAGTATCTTCTGCCTAGGTTCTCTCTAGCTTGGGCTGGTGGAATTTTGCTGTGTTTTGAAAGATCTATGTAAGAGAGATGCTTTTTGTTCTTTTCACCACATGATCCGTTTCTTCTTCAGTATCTTGGCTGAGGCAGAAGCTTTGAGGGTGGAATGGGATGGAGAAGCAGCCTGTGCCACTTCTCATGTATGTTTCTTTACTTAACACAGACTGATTCTGAAGGTGAAGGAAAAAATGTCAGCTGCTGTCCAGCTTCCTCCTGCAAAGAGCAACAGATTGAATGCAGGTTCTGCTGCAGCGGAATGTGGCAAAGGTAATTTCAGAGGGAATACATGGTTATTTTTGTGAGCCCCTCTAGGGTGAACCAGATGCAGAAAAGCAGAGAAAAAGAAACAAATTAGCTTTTATGTGCTTATCTTTTCGTAGGGGTCCTGAAACAGGCATGTAGAGAAGGGAAGAAGGAAGGGAGAGTCTTGCAGCCAGCAAGGGGAGAAGCAAAAGACGAAGACAAGGATTCTTCTCCCTGGGATTCTGAGGTACCTTTTCTGAGGCAGACAGTGGGGGTCCTTCTGATTCACCTGCTCCATTTTCCTTTGCTGCTGCTTCTGCCACACATTCATAACTTGGACCTTTCCATGCTGCTGCTCCTTCAGACAAGTTGTTCAGTTGGAACAGGGACAAAGTGAGGTCCAGCTAGTGTCCTGGACCTCCTTACAGGTGATGTCCATGTGGGATTTCTAGGGCAAAGAAGTAGAACTTGTCCTGGTTACAGTCCTCTGAAGTTCTAGAAGGCTTCGAGACATTTTCCAAATTGGTTTTTCTACCTCACAGTTCTCTTCTGTGGATCCAGTCAATGTCAAATAGTTGTAGGTTATCCACAATGTCTTCTGCCTAGGTTCCCTCTAGCTTGGTGTCACAGTGTGACTCGAGTTTTCCACTTTAATATATTTGGCTTCCTTTAGAGGTAGCAATTAGTAGCAGGGACCAGGCAGGCTTAAAATTGTATAAAAAGAATTTTATTAATAACACAAAAAGAATTCAGAAAAAGATTTCTAGATTATTTCCTCCTCCCCATCTCTTCACTCCACATTTTTTAACAACAACATACAGAAAACATTTCAGTTAGTTATCCATTTAAATAATCATTTCAGTTGACTTTAGAAAGAAAAATTCCTTTTTGGATTAGGCTTAGGCAGCATCTTCACCTTCACAATTCATGTCTCCCCGGGGAATAACTGGAAACTATGAATTTCCTCCCATTTCCACAGTCCCTCCAGAGCTGTGCCATGTGTTATGTTACACCTGGGGTACTATTTTTAAAGGCAGGCTGCTGAAAAACAAAATTCTCTTCATCTCTTTTCCTATTGAATGTCTCTGTCCATATTTCCAGTCCCAAAAGAGCGAGCCCCATTTCCTCGAGGCAAGAGGTCCTCCTCTCAAGCACCCAACCTCCCCAAGTACATTTCACAGTTTTAAGGAATTTTAGTGTAGTCACAGTCCGCTTATAGCCCCCAAAAAATATTTTCAGCTACTTAAGAGTGGGAACTCTTCAATCTATTCCCATCTGGAAACTTAGCTTTCAATTCACTGACTTCAGTAGAATTCCTCTTCATTCCTCTCATTCCGGGGAGCTCGGAAGATCTAGAGTCTTATCCAGGCATTAAAAGGGTTAAAGTTGTATCCAGGACGTGAAGAAGCAGGGCCAGGCCATTGCTGGAAAAACTCTGAGCCCCGTGGATCATCTGGGACCTCTCTTCTCAGAACGGGGTGGGGGGAAAGGAGAGCCCTCGGTGGCTCCGCCATCCCCCAGCTCGGCCATGCCGTGTGGAGAGGGGAGCCGAGCCGAGCCGTGTCGGGGCTGTGCCGGGGCTGGAGGTGAAGCAGGGCCGGAGCCGGGAGCCGAGCCGGGCTGTGCCGAAGCCGAGCAGAGCAGAGCCGGGGCCGCCCGGAGCCGGGGGGGCCGCACGGGGCCCCCTCTGGGGCCGGGGCCCTGGGGATTGCTACCGACCTTGCCACTGGAAGGCCAAAGAGGGCGAATCACCTTAGCAATGGGATTGATGGAAGCGAAATAACTTTTCATTGGTCACTTGGGCTGTCAACCACTGAATCAGCTCTCTGATAGTTCCTACAGCCCCCAGAAGAAGTCCCCAGAGTGGGGACAGGCCTCCTGTTTCCGGGATTTTGTTCTGCTCTTGTCAGGTGGCTCCCCTTCCCCCTCCATGTGAAACCAGAACACTTCTGCAGGTGGATTTTGTCGAATTTTGAAAGATCTACACAAGAGAGATGCCAAATATGTTGTTACCTCTTTTTGTTCTTTCCACCACGTGATCCCTCTCTTGTTAGGCCACTTGGCTGAAGCAGAAACTTAGAGAGTGGAAGTGGGTGGAGAAGCAGCCTGTCCCACTTCTCATGTATGTTTTTTACTTAACACAGACTGATTTTGAAGGTGAAGAGAAAATGTCAGCTGCTGTCCACCTTCCCGTTGCAAAGAGCAACAGATTGGATGCTGGCTCTGCTGCAGTGGAATGTGGCAAAGGTAATTTCAAAAGGACTACATGGTTAGCTTTGCGAGCCTTTGAAGTGAAGCAGATGCAGAAGAGCAGAGAAAAATAGATACTCATAGCTATAATTTGCTTATCTATTCATAGGGGTCCTGAAACAAGCATGTAGAGAAGGCATGAAGGAAGGGAGAGTCTTGCAGCCAGCAGGGGGAGAAGCAAAAGATGAAGACTATGATACTTCTCCCTGGGATTCTGAGGTACCTTTTCTGAGGCAGACAGTGGGGGTCCTTCTGATTCACCTGCTCCATTTTCCTTTGCTGCTGCTTCTGCCACACATTCATAACTTGGACCTTGACACGCTGGTGTTCCTTCAGACAAGGTGTTCAGTTGGGACAGGGACAAAGTGAGGTCCAGCAAATGTCTTGAATCTCCTTAAAGGTGATGTCCATGTGGGATTTCTAGGGCAAAGAAGTAGAACTTCTCCTGGTTACAGTCCTCTGAAATCCTAGAAGGCTAGCCTTTTCCAAATTGTTTTTTCCTACCTCACAGATCTATTCTGTGGATCCAGTCAATGTCAAATGGCTGTGGATGATTCACAGTATCTTCTGCCTAGGTTCTCTCTAGCTTGGGCTGGTGGAATTTTGCTGTGTTTTGAAAGATCTATGTAAGAGAGATGCTTTTTGTTCTTTTCACCACATGATCCGTTTCTTCTTCAGTATCTTGGCTGAGGCAGAAGCTTTGAGGGTGGAATGGGATGGAGAAGCAGCCTGTGCCACTTCTCATGTATGTTTCTTTATTTAACACAGACTGATTCTGAAGGTAAAGGAAAAATGTCAGCTGCTGTCCACCTTCCTCCTGCAAACAGCAACAGATTGAATGGAGGTTCTGCTGCAGTGGAATGTGGCAAAGGTAATTTCAGAGGGAATACATGGTTATTTTTGTGAGCCCCTCTAGGGTGAACCAGATGCAGAAAAGCAGAGAAAAAGAAACAAATTAGCTTTTATGTGCTTATCTTTTCATAGGGGTCCTGAAACAGGCATGTAGAGAAGGGAAGAAGGAAGGGAGAGTCTTGCAGCCAGCAAGGGGAGAAGCAAAAGACGAAGATAATGATTCTTCTCCCTGGGATTCTGAGGTACCTTTTCTGAGGCAGACAGTGGGGGTCCTTCCAACTCACCTGCTCCATTTTCCTTTGCTGCTGCTTCTGCCACACATTCATAACTTGGACCTTTCCATGCTGCTGCTCCTTCAGACAAGCTGTTCAGTTGGGACAGGGACAAAGTGAGGTCCAGCTAGTGTCCTCGACCTCCTTACAGGTGATGTCCATGTGGGATTTCTAGGGCAAAGAAGTAGAACTTGTCCTGGTTACAGTCCTCTGAAGTTCTAGAAGGCTTATAGGCATTGTCCAAATTGGTTTTTCTACCTCACAGTTCTCTTCTGTGGATCCAGTCAATGTCAAATAGTTGTAGTTTATCCACAATGTCTTCTGCCTAGGTTCCCTCTAGCTAGGTGTCACAGTGTGACTCGAGTTTTCCACTTTAATATATTTGGCTTCCTTTAGAGGTAGCAATTAGTAGCAGGGACCAGGCAGGCTTAAAATTGTATAAAAAGAATTTTATTAATAACACAAAAAGAATTCAGAAAAAGATTTCTAGATTATTTCCTCCTCCCCATCTCTTCACTCCACATTTTTTAACAACAACATACAGAAAACATTTCAGTTAGTTATCCATTTAAATAATCATTTCAGTTGACTTTAGAAAGAAAAATTCCTTTTTGGATTAGGCTTAGGCAGTCTCTTCACCTTCACAATTCATGTCTCCCCGGGGAATAACTGGAAACTATGAATTTCCTCCCATTTCCACAGTCCCTCCAGAGCTGTGCCATGTGTTATGTTACACCTGGGGTACTATTTTTAAAGGCAGGCTGCTGAAAAACAAAATTCTCTTCATCTCTTCTTCTGTTGAATGTCTCTGTCCATATTTCCAGTCCCAAAAGAGCGAGCCCCATTTCCTCGAGGCAAGAGGTCCTCCTCTCAAACACCCAACCTCCGGAAGTACATTTCACAGTTTAAGGGAATTTTAGTGTAGTCACAGTCCGCTTATAGCCCCCAAAAAATGTTTTCAGCTACTTAAGAGTGGGAACTCTTCAATCTATTCCCATCTGGAAACTTAGCTTTCAATTCACTGACTTCAGTAGAGTTCCTCTTCATTCCTCTCATTCCGGGGAGCTCGGAAGATCTAGAGTCTTATCCAGGCATTAAAAGGGTTAAAGTTGTATCCAGGACGTGAAGAAGCAGGGCCAGGCCATTGCTGGAAAAACTCTGAGCCCCGTGGATCATCTGGGGCCTCTCTTCTCAGAACGGGGTGGGGGGAAAGGAGAGCCCTCGGTGGCTCCGCCCTCCCCCAGCTCGGCCATGCCGTGTGGAGAGGGGAGCCGAGCCGAGCCGTGTCGGGGCTGTGCCGGGGCTGGAGGTGAAGCAGGGCCGGAGCCGGGAGCCGAGCCGGCTGTGCCGAAGCCGAGCAGAGCAGAGCCGGGGCCGCCCGGAGCCGGGGGGGCCGCACGGGGCCCCCTCTGGGGCCGGGGCCCTGGGGATTGCTACCGACCTTGCCACTGGAAGGCCAAAGAGGGCGAATCACCTTAGCAATGGGATTGATGGAAGCGAAATAACTTTTCATTGGTCACTTGGGCTGTCAACCACTGAATCAGCTCTCTGATGGTTCATGCAGCCCACAGAGTGCACAGAGGAGACAGCCCTCTTGGTCCCGGGATTTTATTCTGCTCTTCTCAGGCAGCTCCCCTTTCCTCTCCTACGTGAAACCAGCACACTTGGGTCTCTGGTATTTTTCCTGTTTTGGAAGATCTATGCAAGAGAGTTGCTAAATGTGCTGTTTGCCATTTTTGTTCTTTCCACCACCTGATCCCTCTCTTGTTAGGCCCCATGCCTGAAGCAGAAACTTTGAGAGTGGAAGCGGGTGGAGAAGTAGCCTGTCCCACTTCTCATGTATGTTTTTTACTTAACACAGACTGATTTTGAAGGTGAAGAGAAAATGTCAGCTGCTGTCCAGCTTCCCGCTGCAAAGAGCCGCAGGTTGAATGCTCGCTCTGCTGCAGGGGAGCACATCACAGGTAATTTCAAAGGGATTGCATGGTTAGCTTTGTGACCGTCTCTGGAGTGCACCAGATGCAGAAAAGGAGAGAAAAAGAAACATATAATTATCTTTTATGTGCTTATCTTTTCTTAGGGGCCTTGACACAAGTATGTGGAGAAGGAAGGAAGGAAGATGGACTCTTCCAGCCAGCAGGAGGGGAAGCAAAAGACGAAGACTATGATTCTCCCTGGGATTCTGAGGTACCTTTTCTGAGGCAGACAGTGGGGGTCCTTCTGATTCACCTGCTCCATTTTCCTTTGCTGCTGCTTCTGACACATGTTAATAATATGGACCTTGACAAGCTGCTGCTTCTTCAGACAAGCTGTTTAGTTGGGACAGGGACAAAGTGAGGTCCAGCTAGTGTCCTGGACCTCCTTACAGGTGATGTCCTTGTGGGATTTCTAGGACAAAGAAGTAGAACTTTTCCTGGTTACAGTCTTCTGAAATCATAGAAGGCTGGCATTGTCAGAATTGTTTTTTCCTACCTCACAGACCTCTTCTGTGGATCCAGTCAATGTCAAATGGCTGTGGATGATCCACAGTGTCTTGTGCCTAGGTTCTCTCTAGCTTGGGCAGGTGGACTTTGTTGTATTTTGGAAGATATACACAAGAGAGATGCCAAACGTGCTGTTTGCCGTTTTTGTTCTTTCCACCACTTGATCCCTCTCTTGTTAGACCTCTTAGCTGAAGCAGAAGCTTTGAGAGTGGCAAGGGGTGGAGAGCAGCCTGTGCCATTTCTGACATTTTTTAATCATGCAGACTGATTCTGAAGGTGAAGGGAAAATGTCGGCCAATGTACATGTCCCTGCTGCACACCAGAAAAGAATGGGCATGAGCTCTGCTGCAGTGGAGCACATAAAAGGTAATTTCAGAGGGAATACATGGTTTCCTTTGTGAGCCTCTCTGGAGTGACTGAGTTTTGGAAAAAGAAAGTGAAATAAGCACATACAACAGCAATACTCTTATTTTTTCTCTCTATTATCAGCTGTAGGAGCAGAACAGGAGGAACATTTCATCTCCTCTTCTGAGAATAAGGTACTTAGCTCTCTTTCTGAGCTCTGACACTACCCTTGGTAGAAGTCACATTTCTTCATGCCCTCTGTTTGAAGGCAGTGTGATGCTGTAGTCCTGCTGAGGATTCCTTTCCCAACTCTTGTTTCTTTTTTTCTTGCTTGCTTAGCTTCCTGCATTACAGGAAGAACAACTTCAGCTAAAGGTTGATTCTTCAACTCAAACAGATTCTGCACGGGACAAACAGGTGACTCTTAGAGACAGATGCAAATATCCCTAAATAGAACCTATCAGTGGCTGCAGTCTTCTGAGGGTTCCTTTCCCAACTCTTGTTTCTCTTTTCTCTTGCTTGCTTATCTTCCTGCATTACAGGGAGAAGACCTTCAGCTAAAGCTTGATTCTTCAACTCAAACAGATTCTGCACAGGACAAACAGGTGACTCTTAGAGACAGATGCAAATATCCCTAAATAGAACCTATCAGTGGCTGCAGTCTTCTGAGGATTCCTTTCCCAACTCTTGTTTCTCTTTTCTCTTGCTTGCTTATCTTCCTGCATTACAGGGAGAAGACCTTCAGCTAAAGGTTGATTCTTCAACTCAAACAGATTCTGCACAGGACAAACAGGTGACTCTTAGAGACAGATGCAAATATCCTTAAATAGAACCTATCAGTGGCTGCAGTCTTCTGAGGATTGCTTTCCCAACTCTTGTTTCTCTTTTTCCTTGCTTGCTTATCTTCCTGCATTACAGGGAGAAGACCTTCAGCTAAAGCTTGATTCTTCAACTCAAACAGATTCTGCACGGGACAAACAGGTAATTCTTAGAGACAGATGCAAATATCCCTAAATAGAACCTATCAGTGGCTGCAGTCTTCTGAGGATTCCTTTCCCAACTCTTGTTTCTCTTTTCTCTTGCTTGCTTATCTTCCTGCATTACAGGGAGAAGACCTTCAGCTAAAGCTTGATTCTTCAACTCAAACAGTTTCTGCACAGGACAAACAGGTGACTCTTAGAGACAGATGCAAATATCCCTAAATAGAACCTATCAGTGTAAGCACGTGTTCTTGCTAGTGAGTTCATTTTGGAACAATGCTGAGAGAAGGTAATTAATCTGGACCTGAGCTGTATTTTGGACCTAATTGCATATGTATTTGAATCAGAAGAGCTGTAAAAACAAGCTGCTTGAAGTCCCATTCAGCTTCATTTTGAACACGTCTAGGGATGAGCACAACTCCTCTGGACAAGCTGGTCCAGTGTTCCATCACAATACTTCAAAATTTTCTTCCTTATATCTAATCTAAATCTACCCTGTTTTCATTTTAAACCATTGCCCTTTGACGTGTCTCTATAATCCTTGGTAGAAATATCTCTCCTTCTTTCTGTGCTAAAAGGCTGTAATAAGATTTGGCCAGAGCTGCTTTTTCCCAGACTGAAAAATCCCATGTCTCTCAGCTTTTTTCCATGGGAGAGGTATTCCAGCCCTATGAATGTCTTTGTGGCCCTCCTCTGGCCTCTTTTCATCTGGTCTATACCTTGTGCTGGAGGCCTCAGGGAATGACACAGTTCTTTAGGTGGAGTCCCACAAGAGCAGAGTAGAAAGGGAGAATTGCCTCCCTAAACCTGCTGGCCAGCCAATCTAATGATGTAATTTAATCAGGAAAAGCTTTTGTTGTCACATTTGCACCGATTTTTGCCATACTTATGAAAGACCATTTCCTTAGCTATTGGCCAAGGAAATCAGTGTAGGAGAGATGAAGTAACACAGGTTTTGAAAGTTAACATCAGAGTCAAAGCACTCTACTTTTTTTAAGATATAAAAGCTTTCTACTGGGGATTATTCTTGTGGTTTTCAGCTCAAGTACCTGAAAGAACCTATTTACAAGTATGATTATGATGCTGTGATGAAGTCCCTAGAGGAGAAGAAGGTACTAACAATTGTGAAGAACATGCAAAGCCGCCTGGCTGTTTTAATAGAGTCTTCAGCTGCAGCTATCCCCCAGCTGGAAGAGCGCATTCGACGGTAAGACAGTGGAGCAAGGCTTCACTTTGCATGATTCTGTGAACACAACAGGACTGTCATCTTGCATCCCAGTGAGATGCTAATACACGATTTTCAAAGATGCTTTTGTTTTAGAAGATGTTCTTCCATGCTGTTTCATTGGGATTTGTTCTCTTGTGGACTTCTATCATAAAGCCTGTACTTCTTTTTCAGGCTCCAAATTCAATCTGCAAGGCTGGAAGCCACAATCGAGCAACAAGCCAAGACAATTGAAGCTTTAGAGAGAATGAAGCAAGTCTCTTACCGCAGTAAGCTGCACAGAGCTTTCCCTGTTCGTGATACACAGAGCCTAATTCATGTGAGAAAATTTTTTAAATTTCAGGTTTTCCTAGAGGCAGTCTTGGAGAGATCAGATCATATAACTAGATAACCTGAAAGACCCAACTATATTCTAGAAGAAGGGGTGTGGAGGTACATGTTTGGAAGGAAGATATATAGTAGGTGGTTTGGGAAGTTTGTACACTTCTAGTACCTCAGCCAATGCGGGAAGGAGGAGGGCAACATGAAGCTGGGAGATTAGGATCAAAGGAGACTGGATCCTCCAAAAACTTGAGAGACCCCGCAGGGTTATCGCCCACTGGACTCTCCCTTTATTCAAATAAAGTTGATTTTTGCAGGACTCCTCTGTGGACGCCGGTTTTGACACTATCAAAAACTGCTTGGAGTGAAGTTTGCAGAGTGAGCAAATCCCCGAGGCTGGGTACCCTGCGGGAGTTTCCACCGTTTTGGATGTCTGTTTATAAAAGTTAGCAATTGTGTTCTAGTGATTAGTTACTGTTATTTTTTGCCTGTTGCTGTTTCACTTAGCAATAAATTGTTATCTGTTCACTCATATGTACTTGTATTTGTTTGTTCCTTATTGGTGGACAGGGACTGGATGGAACTAAGGGGAGGTAACTCATTCTAAAGCGTCCACCTCTTTAAACTGTCTTAAAGCAAGACCTATTTATTAGAACTACCCTGGAAAGATTATTATTGATATTGTTCTTGCTAGACAGGTTTCCTGGATGGCCAGAAGCCTTTGTCTGTCATACCAACAAAACTCAAGAAGTAAGAGAAGTTTTGTTAAAGGAAATTATATCCAGATTTGGGCTACCACTGGACCTGTCTTCAGACAATTTCATTCTGTGGCTGAAACAATTCAAAGTTTATGCGAAGTGCTTTTGGGAGTCACATGGTATCTCCACGCTCCTTAGAGACCTCAGTCCAGTGGAAAAGTAGGAAGGATAAAGCAAAACTTGAAATGGCAAATAAGTAAGATTTGTGAAAAAACTTCACTAACATGGCCTCAGGCTTTGTCTTTAGCCTAAACCTTATTAGCCTAGACTGAAAGAAATATGAATTCCTTTTGAAATTATTTAAGGCAGGCTGTATCAAACTAACTAACTCAGGAGAAAGCCATGTGTTAGGAAGCAGTACTTTAAAAGAATATGTTTATCTTTGGGAAAAGAGCTCTCAGTTTTGCATAGGCTTGTTGTTTAGCATCTTCAACAGCCTTGGACATTCGGGTACATCCTCATCAGCCCAGGGATTAGGTATACGCCCACGTGTGGAATGATGAACCACTTAAGGAAAAGTGGAAAGGACCATTCCAGGTTGTGTTGGTTTCACGTGCAAGGGGGCAGGGGTGGATTTCGCCTGAGGGAAGCTCCATGAGGCTGGGGAGTGGGAGGGACTCTCCCGTCTCTGGGAGCTTCCCCTGTGAGCTGCTGGCACTAATCGGAGAGCTGATTTGGTGATGGACAGCTCAGGAAACCAATGGAAGGTTATTTCGCTTTCACAAATCACAGTGGATCAAGCTAAGTAATCCTCTTTTGGTTTCCGGCTCCCGGGGGTGGTGCGCTGGCCTCTGGCTGGGGCACCGGCCCCCCGGTCCGGCTCCGGGCTCGGTGGGGGCTCGGCACCGGCCACATGGCCCCGGCCCTGCCAGCTCGGCCCAGCTCGCCTCTCCACGTGGCAGAAGAGGCTTCCAGCTGCCCATGTGGTTTTTCTTCGTGATCTGGATACAATTTTAACGCTTTTTAATGCCGGGATAATATTCTACATCTCCTGAGCTCCCCTGAATGAGAAGGAATAAAGCATGGAGTCCACCGAAGTCAACAGAATGAAGATAAAGTTCCTGGTGGGAAGAGATTGAAAAGATGCAACTGATAAGTAGCTGAAAATCTTTTTTGTGGGGCTATGAGGGGATTATGACTTCACTAAAATTCCTTTAAACTGTGAAATATACTTGGGGGAGGTTTAGATGCTTGAGAAGAAGACTTTTTGCCTCAGGGAAATCGAGCTTTCTGTTTTGGGACTGGAATATGAACAGAGACATTTGATAGAGAAGGACATGAAGAGAATTTTGTTTTTCAGCAGCCTGCCTTTAAAAGTGTTACCCCCTGTGTCATAACACGGCTCTGGAAGGACTGTGTAAATGGGAGGAAAATTCATGGTTCTGTAGGTCCCCGGTGGACGCAGACTGTGAAGACACCGCCTAAGCCTAAATCAAAAATGGGAATTTTCTTTCTTGAGTGAACTGAAATGATTATTTGGGTGGATAAGTGACTGAAATGTTCTCTGTTGTTGTTGTAAAGGAATGTGGAATGAAGGAAAGGGGAGGAGGGAATAATCTAGGAATCTTATTCTGAATTCTTTTTGTGTTATTAATAAATTTCTTCTTGTACCTTTTTAAGTTTTGAGCCTGCCTTGTCTCTACTCCTAAATCCTATCTCTAAAAGAAATTAAATATATTAAAACTGGTAAAACCCAAGTCACACTGTGACACAGGTTCTCCTGGCTACCCACATGGCTGTGAAAACTGTTGGCTGAGGCTCCTGGATTCACTACACCTGGACAAAGCCAGCCACAAACCAGGAAACACTTCACTGGACTGTTCAGCAGACAGCAAAACCTTTACATATACGACTGAAAAGAAATGTTAATAAATTGTGCTTGGAATCAACTGAATTTTTTGATAGTTATAGAGTGTATGGTAGTGTTTGTGTGAAATGAAAAGTTTAATGAAGTCTATATTTCTGTACTTTGTAGAATAGTAGCTCAATGATCTGTAGCTTCCTCTGGAGAAACTGGGACCCTTATACTAGATTTTGTTCAAGGGCTTGGCAAAATGTGTAATTTGAGTAGTATCACCACCTATATATCTATCACTGAGTCAGTGAGCCAGACAACTCCCCAAGGAATTACAGCAGGCTGCAGAGACTAATCAGCTAAACAAAATTCTGCAGGAAATTAGGAATTAGTCACTGAATGGTCAGCTACAGTCCTTGAGGCCTTAATATCTGTTACAAATATCACAATCATTGTTGGAAATTGTTTAGGATCTATTCAGTGTCAGACATCAATGGAAAGTAATCTATGAAAGAGAGAAAACCTCTCCTTCCCAAAAGGGGAATTGGCAGAAATGCTCAAGAGTCAGGAATATAATTAATTGAAAAAACAATGCTGGAATAGGAGAACACTAAAAATACCTCTTGGTGGGATTGGCTTATCTCATGGCTAAGAGATCTTAGATGGCTTAGAAAATTTCTTGTAACACTGGAATTGTTGGAATTGTGGAATTGTTGGAACTTGAATCAAGCTTTTACCTCAGCTTCAAGAAAAAAAATGAAATAACTGCCTAAAAATACTTAATTATTCAGTACTTTGTAAAAGAATGAGATGAAAGTAGTAGAAAGTATATTTTTGCCTAGTCAATAAACTCCTACTCATGCACTTAAAAAAATTTTGTGGTATTTAATAACACTGCAACTATCTGGATGTAGACTTCTTAGACTGAAAGTCTTCTATTTAATTCTTTTTCTTTAGTTGCAGATTGACACGTCATAGCTGCTCTTGGAAACTGTTACTACAGAAACTGTGTAAAAACAAATTGAGGTCAAATAATTAGAAATTTATGAAGTGTTCACCTCAGCTTTAAATGCTAACCTTACTTCTCTCCTCTACTCTGCATGCTGCTTTGACTGCAGGGTGTCCTCCTTTTGGTTTATAGGGGAATAGATAAAAGCATTGCTATCTTAACTGCTGCATAATGTTTTGGTAAGAGCATTGCCAAGAGACTCTAGAAGAGAGAAGTGTCTCTAGAAGAGACTCATTATGATTCAATTGCATCTAATTTATGCCTTCTCTGTGTATGGGGCCACTTGATTGGTCTCCATTTCCTGTCGTGTAGCAGATAGTTTTGCCAAGAGGGAAGAAAATTGAGTATTTTTGGATTTGCTATTCCAGCCGTAATCCTTAGGTTAGGAATAAATGTGTGAATGATTGTGACAGAGTGTCAAAAGCTCAGTTATTATTACCTTTTGGTTTTCTCAAAACTACAAAGCCAAAGTCATAATCCAAGAGCAATATTAGAGCAGGTATTCTGAAAGATAGAAGCAGTTTAAGATACCAAAATTCTTTTCCAAGCCTGCATATCTCCCGCTTCTACAGTCCATTTGAAAATAGCTCCACTCTGAAGTACACCTAGCTGCACACTACCTGCTTTGAGGCTTAGTCTTCCAAATCTCATCAGTTTCTCCTAATGATAAAGAACAACAACCAAATTTTTACATAAGGAAATATCAAAAAGTCAAGATTACACCGATAGCAATTTATTACACAATGTCAATCATTTGAAGCTCTGATTGAAACTGACTTTATGATAGAATATGTCTCAAAGTTTTAGCTGCAGTATTTCAAACAGAGCTTCAAAACTCCCCTTCCAGGCACTTGCTCCTGTGGTCTCTTTACTTCCATGCTGGTTCTTGGGTTTTTCCTTTTTGTACAAATGCCCCTCTCTCCCCATAACCAAAGTGCCTGGTTCTCTTCAAGCTATCAAACACAGGAAGCCTCTTGCTGTAGTGCTGCCATTCTCTTCAAACATTCCACAAATGGAATTTGTTCTTGGCTGAGTGATTTTAAACTTAACTGCCTTGCTGGCTAAACATTATGATTCAAACAACAAAAGAGCTCTAATGATTTCTAACCCAAATATTTATTTCAATGTAGTAGTAGTAGTACTGATTTCTGGTCAGAGAAAGAGGGATACATGGCTTAAAGTGACCAGGACAAAGGCTGCTTCAATGAAGACAACAAACACTAATGACAGAATTTTGAGCTTACACACAATTATGCTTTGGTTCAGATTCTTATTCTGAAGTTTGGAGGCTGCCTGTGCCTTGTTCAAATAGCCCCTGCATTTGTTAATATTTATATATGCAGCACACACATTTCTACAGCCTATATTTGAATAGTAATATTTATGTAAAGCAATTTCACATGTTAGGCCACAGGTTAATTTGGCCTTTAATTGTGGAACTGCAATGACATAACCTGTTTCACCACTGATTTGGTTTGTTGGAGGGAACTGCAACACATAGAAAACAAAAGGAGCAGATGGCAGCTTCTCACACCTGAGCCCTGGCACCACCGATGCAATGTGCAGGTGAGGACCCAGTATGATAAGGGGCCATGAGATCCTTTCTTGCTTTCTCCACTTCTTTGCTTTTTCCTACTTTTCTATCTTTCCTCCTTACTGTCTCCCTTGGTAGTAAATAAAAGTGAGTTATCATTTTGGTACCAACATCCTATCTCATTTGTGTCTTAATCTTGTTGTGAGTATATTCAAATTCCTTACACACCCCATGTTTATGGTTTAGGATGCATTCCTGTATTAGGATATAATAATTCCCTTGCTAGTATACTCATCTCAATAGCTGATGTTACCACTGTGTGGGGGGTGTCTTTCACATAATGATCTCAAAACGCGTTAAGGTCATTAGATGACATACCTTACCATTAAATTACCATCCAGTGGTAATTATGTAAGAGAGCAAAATGTGTTCTCATTATTCATGTGGATTAAGGAAACCACAGAGGGATTAAGCTATTCTATCTGTAAAAGCAGAATGGGAAGTCGAAATAAAGCCTGGCAATCCTGTTTCCCCTCAGTCCAACTGCATGTGATGCTCACTTCCAGTCGCTAATACATGAACCAATTATTGATCTCATTCTTCCTCCTACAGTTTCCAATAACATGACAAGATAACCTGACTTTGATGATGTTTCTTAGGCTGGCTGAAAGATTCTATAAGGGAAATATTATTGCAGAATCACAGAATGGTTTAGGTTGGAAGGGACCTCTGGAGGGTACCTGGTTCAACCCCCCTGCCCAGGCAAGACCACCCAGAACCAATTATCCCAGACCATGTCTAGACATTTTTTAGTACCTCCAGAGATGGAGATTCCACATCCTCCCTGGCCAATCTGTGCCAGTGCTCACAAGAAAAATTGTTTCCTGATGTTCAAAGGGAACCTCCTGCATTTCTGTTTGTTCCCATTGCCTCTGGACCTGGCACTGAAAAAGAGCCTGGCTCCATTTTCTTGTTCCTCTCCAGGTGTAAGACTTTGCACTTCTCCTTGTTGAACTTCATGAGGTTCCTGTCAGCTCATTTCTCCATCCTGTTGAGGTCCAGCATTGAGAAAGCCTCTCATCCATATTCCTGTGAACCATTACCATGGGATGATGTTAAATTGAATTGACTCTTGGGGGAGCATTTAACAATCTGTATGCAAAGTTAACTACATGACACAAGACCATCTTGGCAGTGTGAAGGTTGGATGTCTGTGAGTTGTAAAGAATTAATGGTCTGAGACTCACTAAAAAGAAAAAAGTATGAAATCAGAGATACGTGCCAAGTAAGAACGCTAAAGGGAAAAGGAAAGCTGGAGAAGAGTTTTAGCACAGGAACAACAACCAGAGCTGGTGTATTCCAGCTCTGCTTCAATGCAGTAAAACAAGGACAAGCTTCAAGACTCACATAAACAAATGGCAGCCAAAAATACTCACAGGCCAGATGGCGGGGCAGAGGCAAGTCTTTTATAGCATTCTCCCTGTGCCTTCATTTTGGTTTTGAGAGAAAGAAATGAGGAAATAGCATGTAGAAGGCAAATTGGAGATAGTCATTATTGTTCTGTCGTTAAGATTAACTGGAACACATAAAATCAACTCAAGATGACCAGTGGTCACTTCTCTAGAGCCTTGCAGTACAGTGATTACTCCTCAAAGTGAATGTACAGTTCCATCAGCCCCAAGTGGTGTAAAGTATGGGAAATCCATGCAGAAATTTAAGATTAATCCATTGCTAAAATGTATGTAATTATGTGTATATCTGGAAGAAGGAGAGCATTGTATGATGGGGTGCAGAGGAGGACATGCTTGCATGAAACTGTATTTTGGATTATTTATGGGGTTGGATGACTGTGGTCCTTTAATTTTGATAACAAGTCAGTGCTTGGTAAGATCTGTTTGTGCAGGTGTTTTTATTGGAAGGACTTTTCCATTAAGAACAACAGTAATAATTTTCTTCAGTACACTGTGAAGTTTAATCAGGAGAGGTGGAGCTTATGTCCTGACCAGCTGGGGACAGTATATGGCAAACTGAGCAAAGGAATAGATTTTAATGTGGTGAACACTGAGCTCTGCTCACTTTACTTTGTCCTTATCAGTCCCTGCTGAAACTGTTGGTGTGACTTTTTGTAGTAGGAACTTCCATGGCTCCTATGAAGCCCTTACTGACTTATATTATCCAGCTGGCATCTCTCACCAGTCCTGAATTCTGATGGTACTGCATGCTCCTTCACTTTTGCCCATGAAGTAATGAGATATAGAGTGGAAAATCCAGGCTGACTAGTTTTCCTTCACAATGTCTGATCACAGAGGTGATTGTTGGGCAGTGGACTGTGGCTCACAGCTGAGAAACCCCTAGGCAGGAGGGGAGCATGATCAGCATGGTCTTGCAGAGAGTGAGGGAAAATCCTGTAACAAACATTTGCATTGGCACTGAGTACAAAAAGTAGAGTCCAGCCTGTAATGAGGACAGAGTTGGAATCCAGCAGTTTTGGACAGTTTGATTTCTGCTGTTTGTGAGTAACACTGATGGCAGTATTTGGGGCTGACAGGAGCTGAGGTGCAAGGTTATTTGAGCATCTCAGCTGTACTGCAGGAGGGAAGGCACAATTTTATTGTTTGCTTTGAAGACAGATCATGTGCAAGATGGTAAATTCGTTTATGGATACAGTCAAGTGTGACAAGAGAAAACTACATGAAATGACATTTTAATTTTGAAGAATCTAGGCTGCTTGTCCTAAGGAAAACAAAATAATAGGATGATGCTGACTATAATTTCTGGTGGCAGACTTCTAGTCTGCCAGCTCTTGGAGTTGAATCAGATCCAAAGACCCTATGTTTTGGCAGCTGAAGCATAGATATTCCTTAATAATCTGTTACATAGAACACTTTTAAGGTCCATGGAAATAATTGTATTCTCCTATTCTTTTTTCTTCATGTGATACTTGACAGCCATTGAATTTTTTTTTTTTTTTTTTTTTTAGAATCTCAAAAGCGAAACTGTGTAACTTTGGAAAAGCTGAAAGACAGAAGACTCCTAGCAGAAACAAAAAGGGCTTACAACTGCAATGTTTTGAATCTCATTATTTTTAAAACTCTGTGTTTGGCAAATTTCCCCTGTGCTTTTTACATGATGGTTGGTCAGACAGTTCGTGCTGCTGACTAGTAGCATCTGAAACCTAGATTAGAAGCAAAGAGCTGTATTTTAGGATGAGCTGAGGAAATTGAGTAAGTTAGCAGGTATGATAAGGAAGGCAAAAGGCACTTACATCATCAGGTCTGCCTGCCAGGACTTCTCATGTGGTGGCCAAGCCGCTAAGCTATTCTTTGTTACAAAGGCAATATCTCAGATCTTATTTTCATTTTAAGTTTTTATTCCCTTTTAAATAACATCGTTATAACATGACATCCTTTGTCTTGTTTTGTGGGAAATTTTCCTGGCAGTAGCTTGATTAACCTTTTGTCATAGTTTAACCCCAGCTGGTAACTGAGCTCCACACAGCCTTTCTCTCAGTCCTCAGCCATGATGGCACAGGGAGGAGAATTCGAAGAGTAAAAGCTAGAAAATCCATGGGTTGAGATAAAGACAGTTTAATAGGTAAAGGAAAGGCTTTGCACACAGGCAAAGCTGAAAAAAAGGAAATCATTCACTGTTTCCCATGGGCAGGCAGGTGTTCAGCCATCTCCAGGACAGCAGGGCTCCATCACACATATTGGTGACTTGGAAAGCCAAACACCATCAATCCAAATGACTTCCCATCCTTATTCTCCCCCAGCTTTATCTGTGAGCATGAGACTTTATGGTAGAGACTATCCACTGGGTCAGCTGGGATCAGCTGTCCCAGCTGTGTCCCCTCCTGACTCCTTGTGCACCCCCAACCACTTCTCTGGGCAGAAGAGCCCTTGGCCCTGTGTGAGCTCTGCTCAGAAGTGACTAAAACATCCCTGTGTTATCAATACTATTTCCAGCACGTGTCCAAAACACAGCTCCATAGAACGTACTGGGAAGAAAATTAACTCCATCCCAGCCAAAATGAGCACATGTGAAGATTTGCAAATTAAACTGATAAAAGCATACTGAGTATAAAATGAGTCAGATTAATCAGTCATGTCCCTAACACAGAATAAATACTCTTGTCAAAGATCTGCTCTCTGCAGCTTCTCTCTTTTCTGAGCTGAACAATTGCCATCTAGAATTCCTGTCCTAAATAGGTTTCCATTGTCGTCCCTATTCCATTTGTCTTTCCAGACAAAACTATCTATTTCCCTGGGTGCTTAGAAAGATAACATAATAGTTTTTGTCCTCTCAGACTAGCAGTCTAGTTTCACAACAAAGTGGATTGTCAGAATTTAGCCAGGCTGCAAATCTAATCTTAATCTGACATTTAAATGAAAGCTGAGGTCATTTGGGCCATATTAACTGAAACCAAGAGGCAGAAAAATCATCAAGACCTCTGTGATGTGAGGCTGATAAATTTTAATGTCCCTTCAGGGAGTTCAAGCGTCTTTTAGAGGGGATTTTACATTTCACAATAATTGCATCCTTATGAAATAGAAATCACAGTGGATGGCTTGAATGGGAGTGATGACAATTATTTTTCATCTCATGATGTAGAAGAAAATGAACCTTTCCAAAGTGTGTTCTTTCAGTCATAGTAAGAGAGGTTTATATTGTTTTATTGTCAATTGTTGTATTTTTGTTTTTTCATAGTGGGCTACTTCAATTATGGAGACAAAAAAAGAGTTGATTTTAAGGTAAGAAATGTTGAACCATATTACTTAAAATAAAATAAAATTATAATAGCACAGAAGCATGTTTTAGAATTTTATATTTGTGTGACTATGATGATTTTGGCTGGGGTGGAGTTAATTTTCTTCATGGTGGCTACCATGGTGAAATAATGTGGTAAGAACTTTTGCTAGATATGAGTATCTTCTCTCTTGCTCATTGTGCTTGCAGCTTAGGACACATTCCCAGATTGGGACACCAAGATGCTCTAATTTATTTCTGAATTCTCCAGTTTGGCTGCAGGGCTCAGCTGAAGCCTGGATCACTTGCCTGGTCCCCCTGTGCCTGTGGATGGAACAATGGGCTTCTTGTGACCTGCACAAGAATCTGTCAGTAGTGGGTAAATGTGCTCACAGCAGTGAGCCCAGCATTCATCAGGAGTCAGGGTCACCACCAGCTGTCTTCTGCCTACAGAAAAGACATCTTGATTATTTTTAGAGTTTTTAGATTATGACCCCTGTGCTCTTGACAGGTGTCAGCATGTGGACATGGCTTTCATGTTTTGCAAATCTCTCACAATTTGAATGTCCTAATGACTTTCTATTTTCTTTTTTTTATCAGAACTTGTTCTAGCAGTTTCACTCTTATTTTGCTTGACTGATGCACTAGTCCTGAAGGCACCTGTCCTATACTTTTCTTCCATGATGTTAAAAATTTACAGGCTGGAAGCCATAACCTTTTTATCTTGAAGCCCTTTAGATTTCATTAGACAACGTGCACACAGCTGCAGAGCACCATGCTGTTGAGTGCTCTACAAATGTGATACCAAAACAAGTTGTGATTGCCTGCACTGAACTTCTGAGGTTTGACATTCATGTTAGGGAAGAAAACAGCTGAACCTGGACTACATTGTCCAGTTTAGGGATCTCTGGTGCACAACAGAGACCGACAAACTGGAGAGAGAAAACAGTGAAGGACCCCTAGCACGGAGATGTCCTTGACTGATGAGAACTGAGTATGTTTATCTTAGAGCAAAGGAAGCTGAAGGCTGATTTAGTAGCAGTTGTTCACTCTCATAATGAGAAATATGGAGAAGATGAAACCATCATTTCCTTGGATGTGTGCAGTGAAAGAAGAGGAGGCAATGTTGCAAAAGTTGCAGAATGGGGAAACTGAACCAGTATAAGTTAAAAATCCCCAGGATGAGTATTGTGTGGCATTTAGGATGTGTTCTGAGAGAGTTCAAGGGATATCTATCACTTAAAAAATTCAAAACTCATTTGACAAGGCTATGGGCAACTCCAGATGAGCTCCAGAGGTCTCTTTCAATCTAGGTATTTCTAGAATTCTTCAACAAACTGTCTTTTGCAGAAATTACAGGAACGATCACACTGCTATTACTGAAAACAGAAACAATGTTGTATACTCAAAGTGACCCAGAAAATTTCACTAACAATGAGATATCTCAGAATTCTGACTGGGTTGCAAAAATAAGGATTACACCCCAGTGACCAGTGGAAAACATCCAGTGCTAAAGGAGAACCAGAACATGATACACCCAGTAGTGTGTTTGGAGTACCATCAAAAAAACTATTTTCTTGCTGGATGTTTAAAGGTAAACACTTTTCAGATAAAACCAGATGTCTACAGTATTGCATATATTGTGAAGCCAAGAAAACCTTAGTTTTCATGGATACATGTGGATACCACCGAAACGGCTCAAGGGATTGACAGGTGAGTGTATTAAGCCTCTGCTACACAAAAGAATAAAGCTACAAGTTTTATATGACAGGTTATGAACTGCTGGTTCTTCCCTTGCTCATGGGAGTATCCCAGAGAAACCATCTCTTGTAACTGTAGCCATGTCCTGAGTGACCACTATTAATTTGCATGTCTGTTGTCAGTAATTAAATTCCCTCTTTGGCAGGAGCTCAGTGTAGCCAGGAGCAACATATTGGCAAGGCTGCCTGTGGGCTTCCACCATTTATAGAGAGGAGTAAAAAAAAATACATTGAAAATAGGGAGCCTTGTAGCAGCAAGAATAATGTAGCTTTAAATTATGCCTTTACCTCTGATTAATTGCATAGAGATAAAAGTTTTCAAATAATGGAAATCAGATTATTTGCTTTTGTATTGCAGGCAGTCTGGTGCTCTTAATATGTGTTGCTTGATGCATTTACCTTACATAGATTTTTTTTGACTAATAGAAATGAAGAGAGAAAATAAGCTGACTTAAAAAAATCCCTTTCATTATCACTCTGACTTCTTGACATAACTGAATTCTTGTCACAGTCCACTGAAATTGTCATGTTACTCACAGAAGTGTAGCACTTTCCTGCAGCAGAGCACATTAACTGCATGGGAAAATTGAGCTGGAGTTGTCAATTGGAATTAGTTTTGGCTAGGAACAAAGTAAAGAGCATAGCTAATCTTGTAATGAAGTAATGATTCTAGATGATTACAGTGATAAAAATTTAGCTTATAAAGTAGTTATTAGGTTGTTCTATTAGAATTTAGTGCTCCAGACTTTTAAAATATATTGTTCAATAAGTATAATCTGTCAAGAGGTTGTGAGGTCAAAATATAACATATATAAAGTGAGTTATAAAAGCATACAAAGGAAGAAAATTAGCAAATACTGGGTTTTCTTCTCTTTCTTTCTGAGCAATCTGATCTAGTGAAATATTCCCTGCCAAATAGGGAGGTTGGAACTAGATGATCTTTAAGGTTCCTTTCAACACAAACCATTCTATGATTCCGTTTCTTTGTTATTAGTTTCACTTTCATCTTTCAAAACTTTCCAAATTTTGCAAATCCTGCTTAATTTTAGTTTTTGGACAGATTTTTTTTTTTTTTTTTCAAAACAGGCATTTCTAAAATAACATGGTAGCAAAATAAAGGAGAAAACACCTATTTATTTGTCATCTGTTCCATTGCATGCTCAGGGACAGCTTGCACAGCAGGCTGAAGGTGAGCTCAGTTGGGCAACCCATGCTGCCAAAGGGGCAGAGATGTAGATGAGTGTATGAGTGTTTGGGTCAATTTTTATAATGACTAAATTTCTCTTCTAGAAAAGATCTCTTCTAGTTTCTAAGCCTCTGTCAAAGTCAGCAGTATTGTGAGGACTGTAGGGACAAAGCTCTGCCCAGACTGTCAGGACTCCTAGAGATGTTCTGGAGAGTACCTGGGAGGTGAAATATTACTGAAAGTTGCTGAGGTACATCCAGACTGTTGGCCAAGGCATAATTCTGCTTTTTCTTGTGAGCTCTGCTAGTGTTCCTGCACTGATCCAAACTGACTGTGTGATGGTAGAAGGAAAATTGAAGGGCTGGGGACTTCCATCTGTTCCTCCAGTGAAGGGACAAAGCACATCCACATAAAAATGTATCGAATTGACAAAGCCACGGCTAAGCAGATGGTGCTGTCAGGAGGGCTTTCACTGCTTCATCCAAGGATATTTCATGAGTCATTCTTTGACTGATGGCAGAGTTTAGAGTACGTGAAAGGGAAAGAGAGGCTTTGAAGACTATTTTGTGGATCTGCTGAGGAGAGCTTTAAACCAAGACCAAGAGCAGCAATGGACAGTACACTACAGATGAGTATAGATAAAGCTGACTTGTTGACTTGGACAAAGGCCACGAGACTAGAAGAGATATTTTCTTTTACAGAGTTTGAAAGTGCCAGAGGAGATTATAGAATAGCCTGCCAAACATTTTAGGTTTCTTTATATGATAAAAAGCGTGGGGAATACATCTGTAAACCTGAAATTATTCATGCAGAGGATCAGAATGTGATTTAATTTACAGAATGGACTTGGAGAGAAAATGCACATAATTGGCATATTGATTAAAGGTATTAATTTAAAGGGTATAATGTGTTCATGGACAAAAGGAAGGAAGCGTTCCTTGCATATCAAAGATGTAGGCTAGATCTGAAGTCTCCAATGTAGTAGGAAGTGAGTCATGCTGAAAATCTCTTTGTAGGGATGAAAGGGAAAAAAATGCATACAGAACAAGTGGGTCACCAAACGAAGAGTGTGGATGAGACTTTGTGAGAAAAAAGCCAATCAACTAAAATACAAATCTAATGATAGTGGGAAAGTCACAGAATAAGATGAATTAGAAAGTATCCAAAAGGATCATCAAGTCGATCTCCTGACCCTGCCCAGGACATCCCCAAAATTTACCCCATGTGCCTGAGAGCATTGTCCAAATACTCCTTGAACTCTATCAGGCTGGTGCTGTGACCACTGCCCTGGGGAGCTGTTCCAGTGCCCAAACACCCTCTGGGTGAAGAACCTTTTCCTGATACCCACCCTAAAACTCCCCTGACTCAGCTTCAGGCCATTCCCTTGGATTATGTCACTCATCACTGAAGAGAAGAGATCAGTGCCTGAGGCTCCTCTTCCCCTCACAAAAAATTGTAAACTGTGATGAGGTCTCCTGTCAGTCTCCTCCAAGCTGAACCTCCTCCAAGTGACCTCATCTGCTTCTTGGCTTCTATGGCTTCCCCTCAAGATCCTTCACCATCTTTGTTGCCCTCTTTTGGACACCCTCTAATGGCTCAATGTCTTTCTTACATTATGGTGCCCAAAACTGCACAGAATATTCAAGATGAAGCTGCCCCAGCTCAGAGCAGAGCAGGACAATCCCCTCCCTTGCCCATCTGGCCATGCTGTGCCTGATGCCTCCCAGAAAGGGCTGGCCCTCCTGGCTCCAGGGCACTGCTGGCCCATGTTCAACTTGCCACTGACCAGGACCCCCATGTCCCTTTGTGTAGCACTGCTCTCCAGCCTCTCATTCCCTAGTCTGTCCATACATCCAGGTTTGCTCCGTCCCAGGTGCAGAATCCAACACTTTCCCTTGTTGCACTTCATATGGGTAGTGATTGCCTTGTCCTCTGATTTATCAAGACCCCTCTGCTGGACCTCACTGCCTTCAAGGGAGTCAACAGTTCTTCACAGTGAGAAATAAAGGAACACAGAAGTTACACCTCTTCTGCTAAACAGGGGGACACAAGGACCAATCTCTGGGTTTGGGGCACACACAAGCATGCACATGGGTTTACTTCCTTACTGTTGAGGACAAACCTTATTTAGAGCAGAGAGACACAGACTGCCCTTCACAACACTCGTCTCTGAGTCTGCTCTGATCCCCTGTGGCCTAAGGCACAATCATGATTTTCTAGGATATCTTCCTTTGTGTCGTGGTTTCGGTGTCATTGCTATTCAATGTGTGTGAAATCATGTGAGGGCTGTGTTACAGCTCACCAGACTGGTGCTTTCATGGCATAGAATTCAGAGCACACGCTGCTTACCCTGGGGATAACACATGAAGGTGGAGTCCTTCAAAACCAGGTTACTTAGTAATTTTTCAGGTAAGATTTTGGTTAGGTGTTTTATTTTTAATGTACAGTCAAAATGCATAGAGTACCAGCAAAGGCCTTTTTATTATATTTTTATAGGTCTGAACAAACAAATGAAGAAGCTAAATAAAGGAACTGAGAAGACTAGAGAGGAGTTTGGATTTAGCTACCAAGGAAAATTGAGGCATGATCAAAATCCTAGAGGCTTGGGAACATTGCCTTATATAATCACATTGCAGACTACTATTATGCACTGTATGTATACACACCTAATTCCAAAGTAAACTGCCAATCACCTTCATTTCAAATAAATGGAAATTGGCTCAGCTACTGCTAATGCTCCTTGGATCAGGTGTATGCTCCCCCAGCACAGGCAATATCCATTCCTGTAAGAGCATGGCTCCTACTGATGCACCTCCTCCAAGGCCTCTGTGTGGCAGCTGTGTGCTAGAAGAGCTCTGGGACCACTGCATGGGTCAGCATCCTTCTCCTACAGTCTGCAAGTATTGCCCACCCTGTACACCAGATTGTGAGCACCCCAAGACCACGCAGTTGTCATCACTGTAGGATCTACAGTCTGCCTTCATTGAGGCACCTAATTTCTTACTAAATGGTTTGAGCTTTCAAGAAATCCTGAGCTACTTATGAGTTGTCACTCACAGTTCAAGGATCTGCAGGAGTTTCTTAGAACACTGACAGTCTTATGTCTATTCAACTCCACAGGATTTCTGAAGCCAGCGTGATCCTGTCTGACTTTGATTTGGAAAATGTGTGCAACTTACTCAGACCAAGGCATAACAGTTTGCCTCTCTTTACAACTGTGCTGTGGTTTAACCCCAAGTGACAACTAAACCCCACACAACCTCTCACATTGAGGGAATTGGAAGAGTGAAAGTGAGAAAACTCCGGAGTTGAGATAAAGAGAGTTTAATAGGTGAAGCAAAAGCTGCAAACACAAGCAAACCAAATTGAGGAATTCATTCACCAATTCCTATGAGCAGGCAGGTTTTCAGCCATCTTGAGGACAGCAGAGCTCCATCATGTAAAACAATGACTTGGGAAGACAAACACCATCACTCTATCACCATCACCATCCTTCTTCTCCCCACCCCCAGCTTTATATACTTTATATAATGCCTTATGGCCTGGAATATCCCTGTCAGTTGGGATCAGCTGTCCCAGCTGTGTCCTTACCCATCTTGTGCACCTCCACCCTCTTCGCTGGTGGGGTGGGGTGAGAAGCAGAAAAGACCATAGATCTGTATAATCTCTTCTGAGCAGTAACTAAAATATATCTGTGTTATCACTGCTTCCAGCACAAATGCAAAATTTGCTGCCTGCAAAGTAAAAAAAATTTCATTTTTGGTGGGAAAAAATGATTCAACAAAGGAGCAGAGGAAAGTCTCCAATTCACATTTTCAAATCCCCCCAAAGTTTTGTGGAAGTACATGTTTAGAAAAGATTTATTGGGGCAAGCAGTTAACAGTGGGCTCCTGACTTTAGCTTTTTTGCATGCATGACATAACATAATATATTGGGTAGGAAATCAAGAGAATTTTGGAATACTCAGGCAAATCTTGACCTTGCTGTATGTACTGAAAATCAAATCTCAAGTATTGGTTAAAAGATTATACCAGAAGGAGATTTTAAAAATTTTTAGACAAGTGATCAAGATATTTCTAAATTTATCTTGGCATATCTCATGCTCCTTCAGTTGTGGTACTGGTTTTGTCTCCTTTCTTCACCAGTGGAGCCCTTTTTTAATGCCCTAATTCCCCCATTCCTTCACACATTTTTCACACTTAATGGCTTATTTGTTTTAAATGATGATTCCAGGGTGTTAGGCTAAATGATTCTAGTGATATAGCTCAATCTGTCAAGCAAAAGGATGCAATAATTAAAGTTTGGTCTGCCAAATAGTTCTCATGAGTTGAAGTTAAAAGGGGATATAGGAAAGAAAATGGAAAATCACACACTGACTGAATTCTTAATCACCTCTGGTGTATAAAAATACCCCAGAAATAATTACTTTTTATCATATTCTTGGCTAACTGAAGCACATGTTCTAATTACAATATTAAGCAAAGTAATAATGATGAAAGGTCAAAGTAATCAAGAACTATCTTTACTCACAGTATGTGCTACCCATTCTTACACAAAGAGCTGTCTCTGCCAGGCCTCATCCCTTGCTGCATGTGATAAGGAAATTAAGCAATTGTTTTTGAACGGAAGTAAGATCAAGTGACATATTATGACTAATGAAGATATTAACACTTGCACAGGGAAGACTAGGCAGATTGCAAAGTTTTTTCACCTTGGCTTTCTTCCTTGTAAAACTTTGAGTTCTTATTCACAGCATATAGACTGTCTCTGCAACCTGAGTCTTCCTGAATTGCACTGACAGAGTCCCAACCTTATTTCCTCAAGGACTGGAAGATTTTAGTTCCATCACAGAATAAAGTGTCAGTGAGGTAATGAAATAAGTCTACTCTTTGCATTTCAGCTGTGGTTTGATTGCTGCCCTTGGTTACCTATATGTGCCAATTCCCCCAGGCTGGGAAGTTCAGAGATGTGACATCTTGCATCTTTGCAACCTGGTGTCTCAGCAAGAATGGGCCTTCTGATCAGCTATACATTTACTCTTAGAACCTGGTTCAGGATCTGAGCTCTGTCTTTAACTTGGTGCCAGAGAGGCAAACATGAGCTATGACTCCTTTCTTTTCAATTGCAGTACTAACAGTTCAGTCTGAAAGAACATCACTTGATTACATCCTTTTGTCTGTAAATCTCCTTTGTATCCAGTGTGCTCATTTGTGAGCCAAGACTTGTTTTGCAATGTTCCAGAAGCATTATGTACACTCTGGTCTGAACCAAATCATAACAATCATGATTTAGTGCCCAATCTCTCCTATAAAAAGGTGGACAGTGAAAAAGAGAAATATTCAATGTAGATGGAAGATCTCAGCCCGGATTTTTTTCAGTGGTGAATAGCTGCAAGTGGGAAGCTGAGTTGACCTAATTTGCTACAATGATAATGATCTGTTAGCCCCTTTCTGAGACCACTTCTACATGATTAGGGTAAAATTAGACATTTTATCCTGGAAGATAGTTTGAAAGTCTGACTGATATTTAGTATTCAGCATTTAAACAAGGCAGAACAGAAGTACATAAGGGGTGGCCCACTGAACAAGGACTTTGTTGCATCAGAGGTATTATGGACTAAATTGGTTATTAGTAAAGTCCAGAAACTGAAGCATTAGAGAGAATTTCCATGAGTTTCAGTGTTGAATTGAAATATTCTGTATTTCTGTATTTTCTGTATTTTATTGCTATACCAAAAGATTTTGACTGAAAACCAACAGGAAAAGAGGGTGGACACCTTTAATGATCACCCACGGCTTGGGCTGTACTTTAAGATGAGTTTTTCTTGCATTAAAATATTTTTTCTTTCTTTTTCTCAAATTATTTAAATGAATTGGGAATTTTACTTGCATCTTTACCCAAATCTGAATCCAAGATATTTGTAAACTGTGAAGATGTTCCAACAGCATATTTACCTGCTTTTGCACTTCCTATCATCAAGCAGAAGTGCCTGGTTGGATGACAAGTTGCCACAAACCCAAAGCACTCCAGTCTACCTGGAAGGAAGAGTTTTATTCTTCTTTCTATGAATCCAAACTCTAATTATCCTTTTTCAAGTCCTTACACCCAAAGAAGGAGACTAAAAGCAGCTTGTTCTATGTGATTTCATACCACATCAGTTACCTGTGTGTGTCCAGAGCTTTGCTGGAGTCATTTCTCATTGAGCTACTGATGCTGACTCTGAACCTTTATTTGCCAGCAAAAGAAAGTTTTTGTGGAACTGCTCTCTAATCTAATTGATTAGGCATGATCTACCTTCTCTTAAGTAGCAGATCTCTTTTAGTCTTAGTTGTACTGAATTAATTCTGCCAAGGAGCAGTTACACAGACAGTTGTGCCATTGGATGTCAAGAGCCATGATCAGCCTTTGAGCACAGGCTAGGGACAGAAAAATTTTCACCTGAGTCAGCCACAACCAAAGACAGGATATGTGACACCAATCTTCTGGTATTTTGAATACAAGTCATGAATATAGACCTTTGTGAAAAAGAGCTTACTATTGGCTGCACAACAAGGTTTCAAATTAACTTTGAGCTATAAATACTGAAAAGTCAAGAATGAGTGGTTGTCAGGATTTAATCTAGCCTAACAGGTAGTTGAAAGGGAGAAAATGAGTGATAACTTTAAGATAGTTCCCTTCTTGATAAGAGTGGAGATATTTCCCTGGGTTATTTTGGGAACCATTCTTTTTTTCTGCTTTAAAGAGCTGACATTGTATTAAATTATGTGTCAAGTCCTCCACAGATCGGCTCTGCCCACCACTGACAACCAAGTTGAATTTATTAAGCTTTTAGCCTGTGTTGTGTTTCTCAACCTTGGGAATTGTTTGTCTTTTGGATGTGTTTTCAACTGGATCACTAGATACTGAAGACTTCTAAATGGTCCAAAAAAACAAGTCAGTTCTCACTTAGCTGAGTCAAGCCCATAAGTTCGTTGGAAAATGTTTTGGAGGTTTGAGGTTTTATAGTAGGAAAAAGAAAACCCACTGACAACCTCTAAGTTTCTCTAGACATTTATTATTGTAAATTTTTGTAATTATTGTCTTTAATTGCTTTAAGTAATTCTCTTATTAAATTTAGTTCCTGGACTGCTAGGTGTTTGTATTAGAGATGTTTGTGTAAAATAAAGCTGACAAAGCACTCACTATCTGAGCTGCTTTTTGCAAGAAAAGTGGTGTTTTGAGAATATGGAAAAAAATTGAAAACTATGTCAAACAGATACTTAGTTTTGAAGCATGTAGAGACCACACTCAAAACTACCTTTCATGTGGAATTACCCTTTGGTTTCCAAATCTCCAGGAACCACTACAACACAGCAGTGCAAATGAGAGGTTTCACTCTTTGGTGCCAGTTTCTGCTTAATGATGTTGCAAAGATACATTAATATAGTTAATTAATGAAAGACAGTCTTTCATTATTAATATTGCAAAGCTTTAAAATCCTTAATATTTTTCTTGATTTTTGCATGTCAAAAACCTGCTTGATTTAGCTTGATTCCTGGCTAGATTTCCCACACAAAATCCTCCTTATTGTGTGGTAGAGCAACCCCCTCTGAGTCAGCAGGGAGAGGCAACAGGGAGAGCTGCCCACAGCTTCACACACAGTATGATTCAGATCCTTGTGGGGGTGTCCCTAAATGCTGTGTGTAAGGCTCTTGCCTCCATCATGATGACATAATACAGGGTTTTAACTTACCAACTGTGGATGTGCTCTGTTTGTTTCCAAACGAATGCTGAACAGACTGCAGATACTATAAATATCCTATGTAGTTACTCAATAAACCCAAATGGCTGTAAATAAAAAGGACCTTTCAGAATTACTGAGTAAATAGTAATTTCTCAAAGTCCTTTTGCTCTAGCAGACCTCAATTAGAACTGCAGAGTATGTCAGAAAATTTTTAATTACCTTCCAGAGGACTCTTTGATTCTACTTATATTGACTTCACCTCCCTATTATTCCTGTGGAGAACCTACTGTTCTGATGAGTTTTTATCTCAGTTTTGCTTCTGGTTTTGATAAAAAGAAACAAATAACTCTAGAAGGAGTCTTGCTGCCTGTCCACCAGTCCTTCTTGCTGACCAGAAACTTAACTCCTTGTTTTCAGGACTAGGTATGGTGCTTACACTGCAATGGGATCAGATATGACATCAGCTGAAGTCACTAGCAATAGGTTTAGGTGATAAATTAAGACATCAAAATGAAATTTAACATTTATGAGCCTAGTGTTTAAGCTGTCATCTGTGACAGATCCACTCACAGAACCCATGTGGTACTGGAAGCAAATTGTCTGACCAGAACAAGAGGTCCAACTGACCAAGATATGCAAAGGCATTTTAAACCACCAAATGCCTTGGGGTTTCTCCAGAAATCTGCACATTTCCCACAGATCCTTGGTTATATATGCCTTAAAATACAGCTTCAAATATCTCAGGTATGATCCCACTACCATTTCTATGTTATGGATTTATAGGAACATGATTCTAGGTTTATCTATTTGCCTGAAGTTTCTACTCACCTGTGGAGGAAAACTGAACCTGATATTCCATATCCAGTATGCTGAGAGCATATTAAAATGAAGGACTATAGGGGAACCAAAATTAAGCTAAAATTAGTGAATCTCCTCAATGCATCTTGAAGAGCTGAGTCCAGAAACTCATCAGGCAACTTAAAAGTGTGGCCCTGTAGCAGCTAGGAGGTGCCCCCAGGAAATCTGTACTACCCTGCACACCTATGTGTGAGTGCTAGGCTTAAATATGCCTGATATGTAGCTTAATGCACCAGCAAAAATACACTGACATGACAGTCTTATTCACAGGATCCAGGCAAATCTAAACCCACATTGTGTTCTTGGATGGTCCAGAGCCCACATAGTTAGATGGAGAACATGCAGAATGTGTAACAATTGTGCCCTTGTAGCTGATCCCTGCATGCAGGGAGAAATGCACAGTACATTTAGATATTCTATACTTGTCTTGCTTGTTTCTTCCTACTCTAGGAAAAAAAAGGTTGAAATTTTGTGCCTGCACTGATTGAAAGAAATAACAAATAATGGACAGAATTGGCAGCCGATTTTTTTTTTTTAATGTTTTCTTTGATCTCTTGGAGATTTTTGCTTGATTGCACTCTGACCAAGAGAATTCCTTCTCCTTTCTCCAAGACATGAAATCTCAGGATGATTTTACTTCCCTTTTATTTACTTAAAATATAAAATTGTTGCAGAACAGATGCCATACAGGAGCCACCAATGATGAAAAATGAAATTTATTTTGTGAATACTCCTTCCTACACCAAAAGGCAACATCCCTATTTTCATTGGCAGTTTGAAACTAACTGGGGCTGTACATGTATGTATGTCTTGCATAAATTCATCAGTTGTACAGATAGATGGCTACTGCACCATGGGGTGAGGATTGTGTCTGGTTTTGTGGCTGCATGGAGGATTTAAATGGTCTTTTCCAAGGATCTTTAAATGCTGTGCAGCCTGAGAATGGTGTCCTCTATTTCAGTGCAGCTATTCAGTTAACAACTCAGGTATGTTTTCTTCTGCTGGAGCCCTTGCCTTGCTCTTTTCTCTCCTTAATTATGGAGACTTGTTTCTGTGAAATCTAGAGGAAATGTCATTCCAACATGGAAACCTTCATTGTGGAGTCTGGAAATCATGCATCAGTTTAGCAGTTTGAAGCTTAGAAAATAGCACATTAACATTTATATGAAGTGTTAAAATAATAGGCTGCTGCTGAAGTTCAAAGCTGAGGATGTGAATTTTTTACAAAGAGCATTTTGCCTCTTCAAAGAAAGAATCATAGGCTTTTGAAAACCCTAAGTTAAATCTTGCAGCCAGTGCTGATCCAGTAAACATAAATTAAAAGGGTTATGAGAAGAATACAGAGACTCTAAAGCAAGTTATGCAATGTTGCCTGGAATGAGAATATCTGGAAAAAAAAATAAAAAAGGTCTCTTAGGATTAGTTTACTCATCCTTTCAAAATCAGTTAATTTAACACTTGGGTGACCAGGGAAGTCTCAGTAAAATCTGAAGCATTTGTCTCTACTTGAAGAGAGAGCCATTATCCTTCCATCAGCTACTGTCTCTGAAGAACCATAGGAAATGATTCAGCCCTTACTGCTGTCACATCTCATATAGCAGAGGAGAAATATGGATGCTACAAGCAATATTTCATCACATTTTCCTAAAGAGCACTTGGGCTCCTGCTTCTTTTCCTGGTGCTTCACACTGTAGATAAAGAAATCTACCAGTATGTCTAAAGGCAAAAGAAACTAGACATAAAGTATGAGGTGGTAAAAAACCTGCCTGCCAAGTGTTTTCTTCTAAGAGATTCACAAAAATAAGTTTTCCTAATTTTTAAATACTTTGTGTTACAATTTATCCAATTAAAATGATTAAGACAGTGCTTAAATGCAGCAGACATTTGTCAGCTCTCAGCCACTTGGAAAATAGGAATGTGTTAACCACTTGTGGCCTAATGAGACACTGTGCTTACTGCTTACCCACCTAAAGCACATACACCTTTTACAATACAGAAATTGCAATGAAATAATGAGTCTCTAAATACAAAAAAAGGCCTTCAAAATTAAAGGAACATATTTTTAATACATATTTTTAATGCTGGTTTTCAAAATATAAATAGGCAATGATGTTTGGGGAAGAATAAAATAAATTTCTTCCCATGTACTTCTGATGAGGGATAAAGTAATTTAAAATGTCATTTGCATCATAGAACTGTTCACCCATGTATCCCATTTCTGCCAATTTAAGTGAGCATTTTATCATAAATTTAAGAAAATAGGATTATAGGATGGATTGGGAAATTTCAAGTGAATTTTCCCACTTCGTGGAAGAAACTGAAGAATGATATGTCTTGATTTCTTAAATACATCCCTCCTAAAGGCTCACAGTGGGTTTGCAACTTATTAAATAACAGTTTAATCCTGTCCTGCTTGTACAGTCTTTTATGGCATAACAGCTCCAGGGAGTTTGTATCTTTATGTGTGGTATTACATGTTCAGACAAATGTGTAGCTGGTATTTTTTTACCTATTTTTTAAAAAAAAGCAGCCACCATACCAAACTTCCCAGCAGCTGGGCAGGTTGGGTCCTCCTTCATCTACATTTATGGGCAGTACAGAACTGGTAAGGGGCACAGATCCCAAAAGGATTCAGGTTCCATGGAATCATGAGGAATTAGCACATGGTGGAGGCACTCCCCTCTCTTCAGCTGCTTCAGCAAGGCCCATAAATGCTGAGGCTGTGGAGTGCCCCTAGGGTTTGGGCGGGAACAAAGCCCAGGACCCCAGTGGAACAAATCTAGGAAGCCAGAATTGAAAGCTGAGAGAAGTGCTGGCTTCTTGTCCTTACCTTGATGTCATGAGGTGTTGTGTTCTAAACTTGGAATACTAATGCTTGCAAGACATCAGACCAAACCTCTCTGCTTTGAGTCTTCCATGGAGACATGAAAAATACTGCATGTTTTAGCTTTGTATCATTAAACTATAAGGCATCCCATTCAAACTACTTACAAGAAATATCATCTAGGAAAAAAGAAAAACAGTATAAAATCAGAGAATAGTCTGTGAAGTGAAGGTGACCTTAAACATAATCTCATTCCAAAATACTCCCATTTTATTCTGATTGTGTCCAACCCCTGTGGTTTTATCACTAGTCTCATGATAATTAGGTGTTTTCTTTAGCATCTAGTCCTATGATAGAAGTTCTAGTGGCAGCTTTGGAGCAGGAGGAGAGCAAATATTGCTGACACAGTCATTGGGGAATCCTGAGCCTACTGAACCATTTTCAGAGAACCTGGTTTGTGCAGACATCTGCCTGTGTCCCATGGGAGGGTGTGAGAAGCTCATCTATGCTGTATTTGCATATGTGTTGGAAACTGAGGTCCTTTCCAGAGGTCATTACTCTGAGGAGCAGAAATAGTTCCCATTTTGGACCATTTGCATCACAGCAGCACACAACAAATTCATCCTCACAACCAGTGTAGTCTGGCTTTTTACTCAAATCTCTATTTTTTAAGGCAGTATGGTTTGTAATGTCAGCAAATCTGTTGGATCAAGGGAAAAAAGCCAAGGAAATATGCTTACCTGTGTTTCATTTTCAGGAAGGCATGTAGGACAGGGATTCTTACTGCTCTGGAGAGTGTTCAGTGTAGGCAAGTAATCACATGCATAGTGTGCGACATCTGAGAGGTTCTCATACCGTGGATTGACTTTTATGACTGTACAGCTGCCTTTCATGATTTTTATTCATATTCACTTCATGAATAAAAAGTATGAGATATTTAAGATATCTTCTAATTGGAGGCACCTTTTTTGGAATTAATTTGAGTAACAGAGACATATTATTCAAGAAGACCAACAGCAAAGAAAGCCATGGTGTCTGCATATTGTCCCACTTGCTGCATACTGGCCTAAGGACAGACAGAATGGATCATGATTTGCATGCTTGCTCTTTGGTGATTCCTGCAACTTCAGATGCCATCCATTAGCAATCTGTGGGAAAGACCTCACTGTCTCTGATACCTTTTTTAATAATTATATGCAGTTGAAAGAGCCACATTCGAATTTACTGTAAAATTCCTGCCTAGTCCCAAGAAAATGAGGGCAAAAAGGACATGAGAGCATAGCCTTACTGTGATAAAGCCCTCTGAGGTGGCATAGGGGAGGGGCACAGAACTAAATGCATCAGCAGCACATCAAATTCTTTCAAATAACACCGTTTTTCTTTCAAAAGTTTCAGTTCAATTCATGCATTTTTTTTTTGCTTTGGAAAAGTTAAGATTATGGCAGAAGTTGTTCAAGAAGTGAGTGTATCTTTTGCAAGGTCAGCCAGAGAACATGACAGAGCAAAAAACTGTAGAATTTAAATGTTTTTCTCCCCAAAAATTGATACTTGCAGCCACCTAGTTCCTTGCATCCATTTGAAGGATGGTCACTGTATATGGAACGTGATCATGTGGTTTGAGGATTTTTTGTAGTTTTATTTTTTAATTGTTCTCCACACAAACTTTGTATGCAGAAAGCACTTTAATACAGGTGACTTGAAGGCCCTACCAATTTATGATCTATAGCAGAATGGGCTGTTAGAGCCATTGTATTCACTTTTTGTAAGTCCAACCCAAGAGTATCCAGATCAATCCCTGAAGTATCTTTTTTGATAGTTTGTATCTGCTAATTGTATAAAATACTCTAAAATACTGGATATCTTCTTGAAATTTAGCAGCAGAATGGCTTTCATGGTGTTGCAGTGACACCCAATTTAAGAACAGTGCTACTTCAGGGCAAAGGGAAGGATCTTTGATGTACTATGTTTAATGATGTAATTTTGCTTGACATTCTAATTTCCTGTTGTGCTGTTGTGTAAAGTGCTTAGACTAAAATTAATTAACCCTTGCAGGATCCTAGTTCTATGAATATAAAATTTGCATTAATTTCCAGTGACATAGTAATTGAAGCATGACAAAAAGGCTGCAGTTGATTAAATACTGAATTAGGGTTTGCTATCTGCAAAGCATTGGATCACTACCTCTTGACTTTATGGATTACAGTTTATAAATTAAGGCATGTGGAATTGGTGAATACAATAAAGCATGAAAAATCTAGGTTAAATTTTGAAAGTTATATATATGATATGCACTTCTTTTAAATATTTATGGTTTGTTGCCTTTTAAACAAAGTGAATTATAAAGGAAATAGAAAATAGGTTTGCAGTATTTCCTCTGGCTAAGCAACTTTTGACAAGGATGCTATAACACTGAGAGACAATTGTTTAAACTAGACTGATGAAATGGACTTTCAGTGAAATTCAGATTGAGAATAGTGAAAAAGAGCAGAATAGTAGTGAAAGTGAGAAGAATATGATAATAACATTTTCCATGTCAAAAATATCCTTTAGAACTCCCTACACTGCTGCTGAAATATAGGAAGAAAAAAATCCCAAAGCCTGTTCTATCTTTTTGATTGATTGATTCCTTCACAAAAATATGTCCTTCTCAACTTGCTCTAGCAAAATGTCATTGTTGAGGAATATTAAATGACTTGCCAGAATAGTCTCTCTCACCCTGGGCTGAGCATTCAGTTTGGGTCATCAAGATTACCTTGTGCCAGCTCACCTTAAGTCACACAAAAGAACACCTCCTTCTCCTAGCCACAGTCTCAGGCTGCAAATGGAATGGAAAGGGAAAGACTTCTTCAGGCTCTGGAGCACAGAGATTGAAATTGAATTTGTGCAGTAATCACCCTCACACAGCACATAAAGACCAATAAAGACCTTGCTCACCTGGAGTGACCAAGGTGAAGGGCAACTAGGACAGTGTCTGTGAACACACTGGTGTTAAAGGAAGGGTAAAGAAATCTGGGTGCCCAGTGGGGCAGAGAGCTTAATGAGAAGCTACAGGGAAAATACCGATGCACTCATTGCATTTTTCATCTCATTTTTTTCACTGGAAGGCTTGTCCTCAGGGCTCCCAGGTCCCTGAGCCTTCTAGCAAGATCCATGGGAGCAAACCAGAATCCACAGCAGAGGAAGAAAGGCATCATTTGTGCCTCCTGTGCATACGTGAGTCCATAGAATGGGTGGGATGCATCTAAGCTTGCTGATGATATTGTGATGCCCCACTACATCATTTGTGAGATGTCATGGCATCTATGGACACTCCTCAGAACTGGAAAAGGCAGATGTCACATCATTTTTAAGAGGGGCAAGAAGGTGGATTCAGGGGACTACAGACTAGTCGATCTCACCTCAGTCTCTAGAAAGATGGTGGGGCAAATAGACTCATAATTAATTTCTGAACTAAAAAATAGATGAGGAGATTAAAAGCAGCCAGCACAGCTTTATCATAGAATCACAGAACCATAGAGTGTCCTGGGTCAGAAAGGACCTTAAAGATCATCTAGTTTCGTCCCACTGGGACATCTTTCACTGGATCAGGTTGCTCTAAGTCCTGTCCAACCTGGTCTTGAACACCTCCAGGCATGGGACATGAACAGCTTCTCTGAGCAACTGGTTCCAGTGCCTCACCACTCTCACAGTAAAGATTTTTTTCCTAAAATATAATTTAAACCTAGTCTCTTTCAATTTGAACCCATTCCTCTCGTGTTGTCACTACATGCCCTCGTAAATAGTCTTACCCCAACAGTGAGGTCATCCTGAAGCCTTCTCTTTTGCAAGCTTTACCTGTTTTTCCAGGTTTAGCAAGTGGAAATCATATCTGACCTTCCTCACCGCATTCTGCAAACAGGTGATGGGCACTGTGGCCAAGAGAAAGCAAGTGGATGTTGTACACATTGACTTTAATGAGGGCTTTGACACAATCTCCCACAGTCTCCTTATCACTGAATTTGGAAGATAAGGGCTATATAAGCAGACAAAATGGTGAGTGAGCAACTGGCTCAACTGGTAGACCCGAAAAGCTGCAATTAGTGGTGCAAAGTTCAGGTAATGGTCAGTAATTAATTCTCAGTGGTCATTAACAGAACCAATCCTGCTTAAAGACTTTAGTAACAAACCAGGTGATGGGACAGAGTGCATCCTTAGTAAGTTTGTAGACAACAAGTTGGAGAAAGCAGTCAATGTTCTGAAGGGCAGGGCTGACACTCAGAGGGACCTGGACAAGTTATGGGTTACAAGGAACATCAGGAAGTTCCATAAGAGCAAGATACTGCATGTTGGATGGAATAGCACCATTAACACGACAGGCTGGGGCTCAGCCACCTTGGAAGCAGCTCTGGAGGAAGGGATGAGGGGCTCCTTTGTGGACAAGAATGTCACCATAAGCCAGCAGCATGTGTTTGCAGCAGGGGGCTGCATCAGGAAAAGGGTCACCAGCAGCACAAGGGAAGTGACCCATGTGCTCTGTGAATTTAAGACCACATCTAGGACAGTGTGTCCTCTTTTGGACTATAAAGCACAAGACAGAGCTGATAAAGGACATGGAGCACAGGCATATGAGAAAAGGCTGAGCAAGCTGGGTTTGTTCAGCTTGGAGAAGAGAAGCTGAAGGGCAGACCATGCTGCTGCTCACAACTAGCTGATCAGAGAATGATAGAGTCTTCTTGAGGGCACACAGTGATAGATTGGAGGCAATGGGAACAAGCTGCAAGGTAAGAGATTCCATATATTAGGGGGAAAAAATCTCATAAGGATGATCACATACTGATGCAGGATGTCCAGAGATTTTGTGTAGTCTCCATCCCTGGACACGTACAATATTAACTGAGCATGGACCTGAACAGCTTGATCAGTTTAGATCTGTTTTGAGCAGGGCATAGGACAATTTGAATTCTGGAGATCCCTCCCAGCCTAACGCATGATTCTGGAATTCTTGGGAATGAGAGGGAAAATTTCTATCTGCTCATATACTGATTGCCACAGAGATATGAATATTTCAAGCCAGAGGTAGTCTTTATTTTAAAGTCCCTTAACAACAGTTTTGAGGTGTATTCCTGAGCAGTCAGGCAAGCTCTGTTATGTGGGCAAAATAAAAAGCATTTAAATTCACAATTGTGCAATCTTCCACGTTCTGCCCTCACACCATCCTGTGTATATGTTCAATGGATTTTCAAAGTCTTTTGGATTTTTGTTCCCAGGATGTAATGATTACAGTTCTGCTAAATACAGGCAAACTGGCTGTATTTATCACAAGCAATTTAAAACTATGGTCACATAAATTGCTTTCACAGGCTTTTTTTTTTTTTTTTTTTTTTTTTGGGTTCCTTTTTTTTTCCGTTCCTTGAACAAATCCTCACTGTTCATTTGTTTGTAAATAAAACACATCTGGTATCAACAGACCTCACTTATGATTGCCTGCACCATCAGTTCACATGCATTTAGTTGATTTCATCACATGACTGTAGGCAAAGGGAACCTCATTAGGCTTACAGAAGAGTAAAATTAGTGGCTATGTACCTCAGACATAAAAAATACTTTAAAAAATGTTGTTATTATGGCCAGCTCTACTTTGCTCTCCCTAAGAAGAATTCTCCCTTTATACAGAAATTTCAAGGCTTCATTCTACAGCCACTGTATTTGGAGTTTTGCCTGCACAATACCATGAGATTAACTTGTTCTGTGAGAGAACCACAGCAACATTCCACAGGACCTTCCCAGCTATCCACGAGGACAGGAGGAGTAAAACCTCCAGGGCTGAACACAAGAGTCTGTACAGTGACTGAGCCCAGGGGTCACACAGTGCATCAACCTCCAACTCCAGTTACTAAATTAGGAGTATCAAATTTTCCACAGCTCCTTCAAGTTCTTAACCTGGAGTAATTTTATGCCACAAAAACATATATAAATATAGACTGAAAAAATAACCTCATTAGTCAGATGAAGGTAGTAATAAAAAGACAATGAACAGGAATCAGTTGTGTTCTGCAGCTGACATTCACAGTGGTCTCACTGCATGCTCATTGTGACTTGAGGTAAAATATTGATTTATTATTATAGATAATAATGATGTGCAAGATCCAGTTAAACTAACAACATATCAATAGATGACTGAAAATAAATTGTCTTCCTCATTTTCCATTAAATCTGTAAACATCTTTAAGTGCAACAAATTGTTCAGATGACCAAAACAGTTTTATATACATATTAAGAAATATATACAATCTTCCATATATATTTATTCATTGGCAAATTCCCAGACTGGTGCAATTCATTAAAATACAATTGGGAAATGAAAACAATAATTTTTATCTAAGTACATCCTTAAAGGAAGAAGTGGAGAGACAGAAACACATTTCTGCCCCTGAGAGTGAGCCAGGCAGAATTATTCCATTCAGTCAATAATTTAGTGAGAAATCTCAACAAAGTCAACACAAATAGGACTGTGCTTTTAGTTTTAATTCTTCCTTGAGAGTGACATCTTTATTTGCACAGAGAGACAAGATAAGACTAATGCATTGTTTCAGTCTCATTTAGACTTTACCACAGCTCCACTTCTCTCTTTACTGAAACAGAATTTACAGCTGGTGCTCACCCATCTGTGTGAGAGTAAGCTTATTTCTAATCTGAAATCTACTGTAAGAACAGATGTAGAATACATTTACTTCTTTCAATTAACAGAAAATGCAACACTTTTTAATTAAGGTAACACTAAAAGTTTGAAAACACTCCACATTTTCTGGAAACAGACTTTTTCCCTGAGGCCCTAATTTTTCCTTCACTAGTTACCATGTGCAGGACACAGGGTCTACCTGACTTTTTTCCTCTTTTTTCTTAAAGTGCCTATATCAGATATGCTGGTGTAAATACTTTTATATAAAAAAAGTAATAATTTCCTCAAAGATGCATAAACCTGTTCAGAGCTGATATGTTCTTCCTGACTATATTTTCAAATCATGCTGTAACCATATCAACTCACTTGACAGTGCATTTATAAAGTTTTCCTTCAAACTTAAATTTGGGGAAATGGATTTTGAATTAAAGTGAGGAAAGGGAGAAAATTAATTTAAAGCTTCTGATGTAGCTAGAAATACACATTACTACACAAAGACTTTTCACCATTGAGAGCTGGATTTAGTAATCTAAATATTATTTTTATGCATTTCATTAACTTACAGGAAAATTTAAATGTTATGGATTTTATTTATTTCCAGGTCTACTCAATGCAATGCTTTGTAGTGATATGTGGTATAAAACTTATTTTAACAGGTGTGAACTATTGTCCATACCAGTACCTGGCACAAAAATAGCAAAGTTGACTTTGCAACCACCATGCAGTGCAGGGCCCCTTTCAGGTAATGCTGTGGTAAAATCCACATCTAATAATTTATCATTGTTCCAAAAATTTTCCATCACTTGTGAGGGAGGATCTAATTTTGGAACTCGTCTCTCTGTGACAGTGGTGAAACACTGGCGTGGGCTGCCTGGAGAAGCTGTGGATGCTCCATCCCTGGGAGTGCTCAAGTTGAGGCAGGATGGGGCTTTGAGCAGCCTGGTCTAGTGGAAGGTGTCCCTGACCAGGTCAGAGTGGCTGAAATGTAATGACCTTTCTAGTCCCTTCCAACCCAGGCCATTCCATGACTTAATGATTCTATTCAATTTCTTGTGTCAGCTACATTTAGGGTAGTTTGGAACATATCAGAACAAGGATTCTGAAAGTGATATTTAATTTTTAAAGACCAGATATAATTTGAAAAACTACTTCATACAAATTTTAAGTCTTCTCCTCACGAGTATTGAGAGTGATAGCAGCTTATTTTTATGGCCAAAGAAATGGTTCCAACATTTAAATTCATTTTATGGAGCTAAACTAATAATTTTTGGACTCTATTCTGATTCAATCCAGTGAGACATAAACCAAAGTCTATCAATTTACTTCTAATTATAGTTCACCTAAAAGTCAGACGACCAATTTTGACTTTGAAGTACACAATTTCAGAGAAGTTAGAAAAAGCAGGATTGTCAGGAATCAAATTTTATGTCCTTTCCCACAAGTTTCAGACTCTTGAAACCCCTTATTTACTCTGGGGGAAATTTTATACATAGATAAACATGTATATTGATTTTGTGATCCATATCTTGCTGTGGAAGTCATGAAGAAAGACAATATGCACTGAAATAGTTTCAGACTTATAAAATTATGTTTCAGGTAAAAACTACTTATTAATGGTTGCTACTTTTAGCCACAATATTTTTTTTTCTGCCACGAGGTTATATTTGTCTCATCTCTTCATTACTCCTATGCACAAAGTTTTCAGCTTATCAGCCTGTATGAGTCTGAGGATACTGAACTTCTGAGATGATCAGAAGTCATGTGAAGAACATGAAAGCCCATAAAATAATAATCACATTTGTTACTTTGCTGTACTTTACAAAGGATTTTGGCAAACTTTTAAAATACTGTGATTGTTTGATATTTTTCTATCACTCTAGCAACATAAGGGAGGTGTTTAATACAACTTTATAGCTTTGGAAGGAGTGTATTTGCTGTAAAAATTAATATTACAGAAATATTTTTCATAATAGCCAAGTCAGGAAACCCATTCTGGAATGTAACAGCAACCTGAATTGTCCCATTATCCCATTTCAATATCTGACATGGATTTACCAGAGACCTAGCTCCTCTTCCATGAAGAGCACTGCTAAGAAATGCTAAGAGCAATGTGCATTTCAAGCCTAATGATAAAATAAGTTCATTGCTGGCTCACAGATCCCTAGGCTGATTTAGAGATAGTACAGCCACGTCGTGTAAATTACTATAATACTCCAGAATATAATCCAAATTGTATTCTGATCTTCACAGTCACTGCTAAAATGTGCTACTGGAAAAGCAGAAATCCAGTTGGAATTTGAGCTGAGTTTCAAAATAAAGTGGAAAAAAAATATTTTTGTTTTATGAATAGCAAATACAAAGTGTAAGTAAGCTATTTATGGAATTAAGATGGCCCATCTTTGCCTGAAATGTGTGTGTGTGTGTGTCTGTGTGTGAGCTACCTGATCTTTGTTGCCAAAGATAAGTGAAGGTTCTGATCAATAAAGATATCTGTTTCAAAAGAAAAGGAATAATTTCCTAGAACTCTAAGGACTACTGTGAATATTTAGAAAATGGACTGTGTGCAAACATCTACGCTGGGTTCATCCAAAATTAAGCAAGATAAATCCCTTTCTAGCTATCCAAAATTAGGTGCTTGAACTAGTAATCAAAGCTGCTTTTAGAGTCAGTGAAAGAGACCAGCACCTCCACAAAGCAGTGGAACTTATCCTTGGCTGTGTGTTTATCCTCACAGATGGAAGGAAACATATCTCCACTATAGGGAACCTCGTTGAAGGTTAGACACCAGCAGTGGGTCTTGTTTGAGATTAGATGTAGACATATGAGTCAAGTATATCTGCTACCATTAGAGTCAAAGGGGCATCTTCTTTTGGTCTAGCATCATTTGAGATGATCCAGGATATCCTGTCTAATGTCCAGTTGCCACTCCAGATCACAGGTTATATGCAATAATTTCCAGGCTGTCACAAATGTGTAAGGAGTGCTAAAGTGCATCAAATGACATTTTATATAGATATTTTGGTAAATTAACGAAGTTCAATGAAAATTTAATCTTTTCTAAAGGAAGAATATTGTGTAAGGTAGATCTGTGAAAAATCAACCAATTACATTATCTATCAAAGAATCAACCACAAAAGGTGAACAGAGTAGACACACTGTATTCCCTTTCTTGATGTATGTAAGTATGAAAAACCTGTGAGGAAAGTCTCTAATGTTAATATTTGCTTTTGCACAAATATTCTTCTCTCTAGTTTACAAATTGGATTCAAAGACACCATTACCGTCACCAGTACATGTGCAGAAATGCAATGTTTGGCTTATTGTGGAAAATAAGTGTCTGTCTCACCCTCTGTTCAGATACAGAAGGGAGGAAAATGCCACTCCAGACCCTTGATGAGCTGCTGTACACACGGACTCACTACATCTTCTAGGAAATGAATCCTGATCTTGTATAAAGAATGCAAAACTCCCGCTGAAGTAAAAAAATACCTTGTTCATATGTCTGGAAGCAGGATTCAGCTCTCAGAACTAAAACAGCTTGCACCCACCTGCTGCTTTAATTCTGAAACATATTTTCAATTAGTATCTTGTATAAATCATGAATCCAGAGCAATGTGCTTTACTATGAAGACAGTATTCCAGTCATAAAGTGTGATCCAAGTAGAAACTCCCCAAAACCAGAACACTACAACTATGATCTTGGTTTTCTCCATGACCAACTCTTGCATTGACTATTACACATTTACAAGGTTTCAGTTTTCATTTGGTTATTGTTGTTTAAAGCAGGAGAAGGCTTGCTCTTCTGGCCATCAGTTCCTCCTTTGGATGTGTCCTGGAAGAAAAGCCTTGGCATCCACAGTGACATTAAAATTCGTTTATATTCATTTCGAAAATTCTGGTTAAGAAGACCATATATTATTGCATTAAGGCAGCTGTTGAAATAGGCCATTAAGTAGCTTATAATGAATAGCCACTCAGGAACTTTTGGTGCCATTTCTGTAGGATCAATGGCTACAGCCAGTCCAATGAAGTTTAGAGGTGCCCAGCAAAAGGCAAAAATCACAAAAACAACAAACATGGTAAGAAAGTTTCTGAAGTCACTTGGCTTCAATCTTGGCTTTGTTTCTGACTTGACTCGTCTTCGAACTTGAAGCACTAAAACCCAAATTCGAAGGTAGCAGAAGCTGACGATGGTGATAGGGACGATGAAGTGAATCACCACAACAGCTATTGTGTAGTAGGAGCTTGCAGTCTGGACAAATGTGCACGAATAGATGCGTGGATCATACTTCAAAGAGCCAACAAAAAAATTTGGCACAGTTGCAATTACTGTTAATATCCAGACTAAGGAGACATACAACATTGTATTCCAGCAGCTGTACACCTTGTCATAGGCAAAACTATGACATATGTAGCAATATCTGTTTATTGCAATTGCAGTGATGTTGAAAATAGAGCCTATTACACTTAGTCCCATCACAAAGCCACTTGCTTTACAGTGTGTTTCACCCAGTGTCCATCCATTGTGGAAAATAGCTAAGAGCACCAGCGGGTATGGATACAAGGCCACCACCAGATCAGCCAAAGCTAGGCTCACCACAAATGCGTTACCTGGAAGGAAAGAAAAATACACAGGCATAAGTCTGAAAGCAAGCATAGCTGTGAAGAAGAAGAAAAATGTTACATTATTTTGGTCGTCTGCAATGCTGAATTATTGGTGATGTCAGCAAGCAGCTGATATATAGGACCAGCAGGGATATGATTTTACAATGCAGCTTGGAACACCACGGAAATATCTGCAGCAACAAAATGTTCAAATCTGTTGGTGACTGGATTACACCCTCCTTGTTCTTTTTATCTTTAGTAAACCCAGTCATCAGTGAGCCATTACATAAGAGCATGTTGAGGTTGTTTAAGTGTAGCTACTCCATGGTTGGATTGGTAAAATGAAAAAGAAATAAAGTCTAAACTGTGCCTTGTAGGTAAGCCATCATGCCATTCTAACCTATCACTGGAGTGCTAACGGGCTTGACAAGCAAAAAGGAGAAGGGTATACAAAGACTAGGTCTATAGCTAATGGAAGGATGTGCTGTTTTATGTATACTCTAAATTGCTACACAATACTCTGTAGAATAGATATCTTTCTGCATGAATGGCCTACCCATACTGCAGTTATTTTCTCATTGGATTGTCTAAGGAACAGTGAATTGTCTTTGCTACCCTCTGCAGAAAGACATATTTAATTATACAAAGAAAAGTTCCATTTGTGCAAGAGGAAGTATTCGTATTTTCTGCTGATGATATTAAGGGAATATATGTTATATGGTCGAACCATATTTGGCTCTCTTTTACCATTGTCCTTTTCATCAGTTTGTAATTTCTGACATTGTATCTAAGGGTATTTTTATAAAATAGTGAGATAGTAAATTATATTCATGAAAAATGTTCTTTAGGAACTTCACTCTAGACAGTAGAGGTACTCTGAATTAGTGGCATTTAGGTAACATAAAATGTATATGGTTTGTATGGTTTTGTATGGCTTGCACACTCTTTTTTCTTTCCCGGAAGTCCTTCACAGCATGAACTGATATGGAAAAAATCCGAGCAATTTTTAAAATTGTGCATGCAACATAATAATTTTTTGAAAAGAGCAGTTAGATGCTCCATTTTACAAATTCTGAGCTTAATAGTCCTCAACTAACAAAGCAGTTCTCCATAACATATTAGAATGGCATTAGCTGGAAGTCATAAAAGCAACAACCATGTAGAAATGTACTCATCAAAAATGACAGTATTTCATATCTCCTCTGTTTGCTCTGCCTGTTTTACATCTATAGCTTCCTGAATTAAGAGATGGGGAGCTATCTTGCTCCCATATGCTTTAGGAGACCATCATGCTCATCAAAATTTTCACGACAGCAAGTAAACTTAATGGAAAGCAGGATTATCCATCTGTACCCTCAGAAACGCAGCCCATCTCAAGAGTGGTGCACAACTTATTTTGGATAGTTCCTTGTTGTGGATTTAGTAGCCTGTTTTATATATTTTAGAAGCTACACAAGTATTTTCATAGCTGCAGCTTTATGATTTATGAGGAAAGATTGAACAAATTACAGAGAGGATTCAGTCATCATTGGGCCATGGTAACCTCAAATAAGCAAGGCAGGAAGGATATAACCAGTTCCTATCATTGTTGTGAATCCAAGCAATCTTCAGTCACAACAAGGAACTTTCAAAGTAGACACAGATAAAAAAAAAAAATAATGGCAAGAAGAAGAAGTGTGGGAACACCTTGCTTGAGTTTGCCACTGAGGACTCTAAGAAAACATAAAACAGTATTTGTCAGTACTGGCCTAGATAAAGCTGATCCCTTTGTGCAGGATGTGTGCAGGGTGTGAAGGCCTCTTGGAGGCATGTGGTAAATAGGGCAAAAAACAAAACTAACAAAAGAACAGGGGCATCTTTTCAGAATATATTTACATCATGGTAACAAGAATTTCTCTGGTGTTTTTTTTATCACTGTATCTGACATTAGAAGACAGAGAAGTCAGAAGCTGGAAGCTGGAAGAAAGGAAGGAAGAAAAAAAGACAAGTCTTTTTTCTCTGTTTTAAAATGTCTTTTGGAGAGAGAATTTAGTCTAGTGTGTGCACTAAGATTAATCTAAAGTCTAAGGCCTTCCAGCATCAGCTTGTACCCAAAATGTAATTGTTCAGTTGAAATAGAGTGAGCATTCAGCTCTTTCAATCACATTTGGAAATTTACTGTGAAATACATTTAGCAAAATATTTTCAAAGTTTTGTGTGCAATTTAGGACTTCTTGAAAATTCCAGGTGCAATGAATAAATAGAGTGAGCGAGGAACATATCAAAAACATAATTTACTAGTTTAAAACTCAGAAGAAAAATGGTCCAATATCTATAAAGGCCTCAGGTGATTTGTTATTTCTATGGCTTTTTTACAGAGTTGAATGTTCCCACTGTGCACTGCAAAGTAAGATCCAATGGTATTTTTCTGTCTTGGTGGATGACTTCAGAATTAAGTTTAAAGTTTATTACTGCAATGAATAATCTACAGAAGGAGAGAGAAACTTTTCTAATTCATAAAATATAAATAATCAACATTCTGAGAAATCAAAAAATCAACATTTATATGCTTGGAGAAATACACCTAACCCAGGGCTTTTAGAGTGGTCTAAATTACATTTATAACATAATTAAAGAGGTAATTTTTTTTCTGCTTGTAACAAAATAGAAAGCACAGAATTTTCATCTAGCTGGAATTATTATCATTGCATTTGGAATTTACTTGATGAACTTTGTTCTTAGATTTCAGTTTCATAGGAGAGAGAGAGGTATATTTATTTTTTTCACTGGAATGGAAAAACCCCTTAATTACAAGCAGTAGCTACTAAATGCCAAATGTCTTGATAGGTATTAAAAATATGCACATCTGTGTTGTTTTAAACACTGATAGTTGAATGCATAAAAAAGAAAATAATTCTAATATTGACTTTGGGTGCAACAGAACTAGATCTGTATTCCATGACACATTCCTGCATGTTGGTTTTCTTACTACAACTAACAGGAGAAAGAGAGCTGCCACACCCTCTTGTAATCTTGATATGACTTGATGTTGCAGGAATTTGCTCATGGAACAAAAGTTTTGGTAAGGCAGAAACTTTTAAGGGCTAAGCATCTGCCTTCTGAAAAGACAACTGGCTTTCAATGTCTTTACTAGAACCAGAAGCAATTGCAATGAGCAACTATGTTTTAAAAGGTTTTTCTTCTGCCTTTGGTTTTAAACTGGTGAAAATGCTTCATTATAGATCATGGTGTTTTTTTGGTTTTTGTTTTGAGGCAGTGTTTTGGTTGTTACACATTTGTTTAATAATTTTTTATATGTTGCATACAGATCTATGGCATTGGCAGCAGGTGGAGCAGAGAATTAAGTCTTTCACACACTGACATTTGAATTCCCTGTGACAGCACAAGCCAAGACCCAGGGTAAGCTTTGATTTACTGAGACATGCTAATTTGGTATAATGCTCAACAATGTGTTGCTAACAGAAGGTGTAACATAATGCTGCAAACAAATGCCAGAAGGGTGTTTGTTTTCTTCGAATATGACAGTTTAAAGGCAGTGATATGCTCTTTTGTAGTTTTTTTCATGATTTCAGATATTGGTGAGGTGTACTGCAGACTTTGATATAAGAGAAAGGGACTGGCAATAGATTTTCACTAGAACAGTGTGTTTTATAGAGTCTAGCAAAAAATATAGCATAAACAATGAATCAAAGTTGGCCTTCAGTTTATGGAACATCCAGGTTCTTTTTATTTTTTTTTTAGGAAACGTGTGTTCTATGAAGCTGTCTAGAATTATTGGTCACTACAGCTGCAGGACCCAGCACTTGGCCTTGTTGAACCTCACACACCTGGCTTTGGTCCATCAATCCAACCTGTCCAGATCCCTCTGCCCTCCCAGCAGACTAATACTCCCATACAACTTGGTGTTGTCTGCAAACTGAGGAGGCACTTGATCCCCTTGTCCAGATCACTGACAAAGATATTAAACAGGAGTGGCCTGAAGAAGAATGCCAGACTCACAAGAACAAAAGCTTTGCATATAAAAAGGACCTTGAGATTGTGGCTAAGTGACTTGCAGACTCCTGGACTGGAACAGAACTGTGTTCTGGGCCCTACATCTGCAAGTATGAGTTAGTGCTAGACACTACATTTGCAGGAGGTGAATTTTAGGCTTATTAGGCAGATCTCTCAGTTGTTGACACAGATTTACTGAAAAGAGGTATCTAAGTTGCACTGTAGTTTTTGAGATCATGATTTTGGCATGCTTGGCAACTAGGCATGAATGTAACCCAAAACAAAAACTCCACTTTTTCTGCGTGCTCACTCTTCTCCCTCTGGCTAAATATGGGAGTACCAATTCTTGCTGCAAGTTTGGTGCCTTGCCAATAGACTACAGGTGCAGAAGTGCTGTGCTGTTAAAAGCTGAGTAAAGGGGCCTGAGGTTTGTAACCCCTGGGTGCACATTTCTGCTCGCCTGTGGCTTCCTTCCTCTGCTGCTGGTGGGAATGGTGGTGGTTCTCTGTTGCCACCTAGTGCAGGAGCCACAGCAGAGACAGCACACTGCATCACCTGGCAGGGCAGGAGGAAAACTCCAGGGGCTGGTTCTTCCAAAGAAAAACTCGGACACAACATTTATGGGGGATAAATACTTTCTGGGCTTCTGATACTTTCTGAGATTGCAGGAACTTCTCCAGTACTAGGTATTTTCAGAGAGAAAAGGGGAAACAGAGAAGACAAGACAAGCTCTACTGCTAGAAATTTCACTGTTGCCTAGTGGTTAGGACACTTCCATGATAGAAGAACCCTTCTTTGAAAAAGGCTTGAGTTAATGTCTCCCATAGTCCCCAGAGAGTGCCCTACTCACCAGCCCTGCTGCTCTTCTGGGGTTAGCGTGCTTGTCTCTTTCTAGGTTATGTTCAAGAATTTCAGCCTAGAATCAGAATACATAGGTTACCACTTGTATTGTAGAGTGCTCTTTATCAGTATGCTCATCAAAATAAAAAAGTAGAAAATCCTTCTCATGACTTAACAGCTGGGAAGCTGAGATAGACAGGTGCAGGAACTCTCCAAGACACTGATTAGGAAGAACACTCCAGGTCCATGAACCTTGCTCTTACTTTCCTCTGTTAGATAATACCACCTCTGAGAAAAGTGGCAGCACTGGTCCAGCTTTCTTCTCCCAGAGGACATCATAGTGAGTGGCATACTAATGCTGAGGGATGGAGCCAATAGAAGAACTAGAGCAATTAAATAAGGCTAGCTGTATTAAAAGCAAACAAAAAGGAGTGGTTGCTGCACAAGGTAGTAAATCCTTAACAGATTTTGCAGATGCAAAAATTTTACTAGTGTTCAGGGGAAGATTGGAAAAGGACTAGTAAGAGTACTTATTTGAAGTACTACATTTGAAGATTACTTAATAGACATACTAGGTTTAGGAAATCCTCTGAGATGGAAGGAATCACAAGTTGTAAAAATACAGAAGCATCATGCAGGGTTGCTCTGCTCTCTTTTTCTGCTCAGTGCCTGCTTCCATCTACTGTTCAAGGCAGAGTATGAGTATAGCTATGCCTCATTCTCTGTGTCCAGCCATCTGAAACTGAGCTGCATTTTGCAGCAGGCTCAGGGGAGAAGATCCCTTATATCCATGCCCTAACAGTGAAGTCAGGCTCTTGCCTTGAGGATAATCTAGGATGGAAAAGGCCCATGTTGCTGAGAGAATCAGAGGCTTGTAGACTCATAGAATGGTTTGAGTTGAAAGGTATCTTAAGCATCATCTTGTTCCAACCCCCTACTATGGGCAGGGACACCTTCCACTGGATCAGACTGCTCAGTGCTCCACCCAGCCTGGCTCTGAACTCTTCCAGGCTTTGGGCATCCACATTTTCCCTGGGCAACCTGTGCCAGTGCCTGACCACCCTCACAGTAAAGAATCACTAGTATCTTATATACGTCTACCCTCTTTAGTTGAAAATCTCCCATTTTTCAGATGTCACACAGGGAGCAAAGCTGAGATGTTCACTCTGAGGGCTTAGCACTAAGGGTACCAGTGGCAGCCCAGCCTCAGAACCTCCAGGTGCTGAGCACAATCACTAAAAAACAACTACAGACTGTTTTTTCACTGGTTCATGAAAGAAGTAGTTTTCTATATCTGCCAGTACATATCAGCTTAATTTTCTTCTCTTGAAGTAATCACAACTGTTGATTGCTTCAACCAAGAAAGAATAGGAAACCTAGATGTACAACTGCAAGTATGAAAACTCATTTATTGCTGACAAAGGGGCCAATGCGAAAAGCTGTGAAATACAACAGGTGCAATCTAGTTAGATCCTGTAAAGAGCTGGGCAACCTATAATCTTTAATAACTTTTTTTTTCCCAGTGTCCCAGCACTATATTGCATGCAGTAGAAAAAAAAGGTGAAATATGTAGGATTTTATAAGATGTTGCTTTGTGAAAGAAACAAACAAAAACCCTTTTCAAAACTTGTTCCAGCCATAAAAGACCAAAGTGTGGAAGCAAACAAAGTAAGGATATGTCACTTCTAAAAACTCTGGAAAAAACTGACAGATTTTAATTTATATTGTGTGAAACACCAGTTCATTCTATCGCCTTTCTCATTACTTTCATCTTTGCTACTGTTTTTAAACTGTATTTGTGTCAAAGGAAATTATGTTGGTTTTTTTCTTTGTTACTGCAACAAAACATTGTTCAAGTCCTTAGAATAACAACTTTCACCTTCTTTTGGAAAAAAAGACAGGAAATTGAAAAATGAAAATAATTTTGTTCATACCAAAACCATGTTGTGTTTTGTTAAGCTGTTTGGTTTGTGGCTTTTTTTTATTTTAATATTTGCTAGCAGATTAGTTGAATTTGAAAAACCAAACAAACCAATAAATCTCAGACAATAAATAGTTCTATTTTAAAATATAAGGCTTAAGATATTACTGAAGATATTCAGGCTATCAGGCTGGTGTATGAAGTGAATAAAATTGAGGACTATTGGCGACTATGGGACACACTCAGGACCAATTTGCCAAGAGATTTGATGAGCCATGATATGGTGCATCTTGTAGTTTAGCCCTGCAGACCAATTTAAACAGCCCAGAACTTTTTGACCAGTGTAAATGTTGGCATCTCCTGTTACAGAACCAAAGTCATGCAAATGGCAATTTCCACAGTTGTTTGCTCAATTGTTCCATAGGGCTGCAGGTGAAGGACTCGCAGCCTGGAACAAATTTGTGCAAATCATGTACTTGTCAACTGATTCCATCTGCTAAAAGAAAACAAATCTGAGCCCATTATTCCTGCTATGTACTTCTGGGTGTTCCTGTGTTTGACTCCCAGACACACTGGAGGATCCTGGATTTTTATAAAATAGGATCTGGTACACTGCAGTAAATAAAGTACATGGGAACATCTAATTGGAAAACACTTATGTTGACAGGTTGCCAATGCTTTTAACAGCATACGGAGTCCCTTCATTATAATATTTTCTTCTCTTGTTTTCTGTTTCACCAAGGAAGAAAATAGATGATACTTGAAATTGGCCATTATAACCTCTCAGTATGGAAAAGTCTTACCCTTTATGTTCTGAGGTTTTGGAAGACCTCATTCTTTACTGTACAGCAACAGGGAGACAAATGTCTTCAGAAGCTGTTGTCAGTCTCTGCCATCTGCTTCTTTTGGAAACAAGGTCTTAAAGCAAAGTACAGTGGAATGATTCATCTTATAATGATACTCATAGGTTTGTAAACAGCATGTGAACAGATGAATAAATAAAATGCTTTTACAGAAGATGATTGTGTATTCTCTTCTAAAGTATAAGCTGTTTTGTGTTCCAACTCAATACAGACAAAGTGTGTAATGATCATTTGCTGAATCAAGGTCTTTTCTGAGTGCCAGCAGAAGCCTTGAAAAATGACAAGACAACTCTGCTGTGGCTGGGCCTGCAGGCCATAATATTGTTGAGATAGGTAAATGAGGGGTGATAGGCATGTAACCAATATAGCCATAGAATCATGAAAGTTGGATTTGATCTCTGGAGTTCATCTAGTCCAACCCTCCCATCCAAAGAGGGATAAGCAGTGGGTTGTTCAGAGCCATGTCCAGTCAGCCTCCCACTGTCTACAAGGAGACTCAACAACCTCTCAGGGTGACCTTTTCCAGTAAGGAATCAGTGTACAGGATATTTACTGTTTTTACTAGGGAATAGAGGCAAGATGCTGTCACTTTTGTGACAGATGAGGGGTCTACTTAATCTACTAAATAACAGTGGGTACTTAAGATCATATCTTTTACTATGCATGCAGAGACCAGACAAGGTCATTAACAGTGAGCTCGACTTGCTTGGTCAGAAGAAGAGATCTCAGTGCAGATTAGAATAGATAAGGCTTTGTTTTTCTTACACTTCTGCCTTTGGATCTTTTGTGACAGCAGAACCTTTTGAACAATCTTTGACTGGACTAAATAGTCTGAGATAAACAGAGAACTTGGACCAATAAACATTTCTAGATCAGTAAATCTACAGAGCAGTAAAGATACAGAACTCTGCAGGGGTGGAGCATGGAGTTCCTAAGGGCTGCATGGAAAGAGGCAGGAGGCACCAGCTCCCAGCAAAACCATTTCCAGAAAGCAATTCCCATGGGCTTTAGCAAGGCTAGGATGTTTCTCCTTATCTAGATACTCACATATTGGGTTCAGCTTACCCTGGCTGCAGAATCCTGTTCCACATGCTGCTCTGGTGACCTTTGAGCACTGTGAGCTGTGCAACCAGCCCTTCAGACCTGCCCCTGGTGGCAGCTCCAGCTGGTACACCAGTGAGTGACCTGGTGACCTGTGATCCAGAAAGAGACTTCTGTCTGCCTAACCTACTGAGTCACACCTCTTTTACTCTGTGAATACACTTGCAAACTGGACAGGACCAATATAATTTTTTACTAAGTCAGGTTCAAATGGAAATCACTATATATATACTTCAAGAAAATGTTTGAGGGTGTTTGAAGGTCACCTACTTCACTATTTTGTTTGCTCTCCATAAGCAGAGCAGATATTCTTGCTTCATCTTTAACCAGGAAGCTGACTGTACAGCAAGTTTTACAGTCTTTATGGTCCTAGCCTACCAGATGCTTCATAAGAGTGACTAAAGAGGATTGTATTGTTTTCAGATTATCTAACCAAAGGCATAATTACAAGACCTCAGATTAGTTAATTTTTCTTCTCCTTTGAAACAACAGATGCACAGTGCTGCAATTGGACTCTGGATTGTGTAGTTGAGGTTTCATACCCAGCACCCATTTTACCTATGATTATGGTAATCATAGGTAAAATCTTACAAATTCTTTCAACCCACTTATGAGTGGATAATTTTTTGTAGGAAAATCAGTGTGGTTAAATCATCCTTTTACAAGGCCTGCCCCAACATCTGATTAACATTTTACACATTTTGCTTCTAACAACTGCGAAGTGAAGAATAAAAAAAGAAAGAGAAGTTTGCTTAATGTGAAAACTGATTCAGAAAGTAATCTTTTGTCCATGGCCTCTAACCCCACCTGTGAATATAATAGCAAGTACTGTTGCAGTCACTTGAAAAATATCACAGGGAGACTTCTTGTCCTTGAGTAGGAATGATCTAAACTTCCACAGCACAACATTCACTTTCTGGCACAATATTTTATGCCAGTAAAACACCTGGAGTATAATGGTGCACTATCTGACTTGTGGCAGGGAAGTTTGAATTTTAAATATTCTCTCTGTCATGGCCTCTAACATAACAAGACAAAGGCATACAAAGATACTAGTCCCCCATTAATCAACTTTTTTTCCCTATGTAACTGTTCAAAAATTACACCCTCTGCATTCCAGTAAGTAACAACTGATTTAGAGCAAGCTGGTTGTAATTTAGTCTTTTGAATATATTCCCAAGATTCTTAAGAACCTTAAGTGGCAGTTCACAGAAAGGAGGGATGGACAACTCCTAGCTGGCACATAGTGACTATGCAACTTGTAGTCTTACTTGTCTTGAAGAAAAGCAGCATGTTTTAATATAACAGCCTTTTATTTGTCAGTAGAAAATCTGATTAGGATTGACTACTTCTAAGAACATATTTTAAAAGTCCTAAGGAATGTAGCTTTAATGAATTTTACCATGGACGGGGATCTGAACAGAATGGGCATCTTGAATAAACACTTTTTTCATTAAACTATGAGGATAATATTCAATAGGTGAGTTATTTTTACTTGAATTAGAAGTAGGACATAAAAATACTTAGATTGATTATTATTACATATATTCACAGGTGACAGCTATCTCACAAAAGGTTCTTTTCCCTATTTGCACTCAAATGAAATGCTGTGTATGCTTGATTTGGAAAAATGGAACTGGCTTTAGAATGAGAGGACACTGAGGATTTCAGGCAATATTGGAGCAAATCATAGAGACATGAGGATGCCTCATTGGTGCCTGTCTTCTTTGCAGTGATATATTTTACAATTTGCTGCTAGTTCTAAACTTCCAATTAGTTAACATAATTATATTTGCAAGGGCTGAGCTGCCAAGCAGGTATTTTTCCTGTTAGTCAGACTCTTAGCTCCAGTAGCTGCATGTGATATCTTCTGACAACAATTGTTGCCTACGTTGTGCAAATATGGCAATCTAAACAAACAGGTAAGCAGATGTTCTATAGCAAAATGATTACAATATTTATGGAACTATTATATAAATTATTATTTTCATATGGTATTTAAACATTGAAACTGATCCAAGTCCATAAAAAACAGCTAAAAGAATTAGTAAGTCTGTCAGAAGGGTTGTTTTCTCTGCAGACATAATTTAAGCAGCATTTATTAAAAACTGTAATCAGATACCTCTACAATTAATAAATAATTGAAAAAGAATCCCAACAATCAATATTCTAGTCATTTGATGAACATATTTAGGGTGTTTTTATCTGTTTTTATGTCAAGACATAGCTGTCCCATGTGCAGCTGAAATGTCAGGAAAATGTTGACTTCCTGATATAGCTCAGTCCTTATCAGTATGGGGATCAAAAGTAAAACAGAAGATTCTAAAGCAGGTACTGTTGTTAGGGAGGATACACCACTGTGATTTAGACATGTTTCTGTGGGATTTTGCTGTCAGGAAATCTGTTTTTTCCCCATATCAAGGTGGAAGGTTAAAAAGCAAAACAACTACTCTGATTTTTAGGAAGATGAAAATTGCCATAGCATTAGCATTCCTTTCTGCAAATGGAAAAATGGTTTTGCCAGCTCAGGATAACGTGGCTGTTTCCATATGTATTCTTGAGAACAAGGCAATAACAGTCTGTGTCAAAGTACCAATACTTGTAAAGGATAACTTGTAAGAAGCTAAAATCTGAAGCATATCTGAAGGTAGTGGTACTCATAATAGATCTGAATTGGAGTAGGAGTAGAATTTACTCCTAGAGGCAGAGAATGGCTTGTCACCCATTTAATGGAATCAGAGTAGTCTCCTATAACATCCTCAACACAATGATTCAAGTCACCTGGTGAATATATATCTGCTAAGAAAAGATGAAAAATTAGTCTTTTAAGATGAGTTGTCCTAGCGCTCTGTGGGGAGGTTTGGTCTCTCAGCTCTGGCTGATTGTGCCAAAGAGCACCACGAATCCTTGAATTGCTTCTGCTGGTCCATCCAAGAATAGAGCTTTACTGCAGAGAGGTCATTCCTCGTGCAGTCAGTGAGTCTTGCAAAAGGAATGTCAGTCCAGAGTCCAGGAGAGAGCTGGCAGGAAAGGGAGTGTTCCTAAGATGCACTGAACTGCCACAATATAGCTGCTAAGAGCTCCTTCGAATTTCCTGTGTCTGAGAGTATGTTTGTGTTGGTTATTTCAAGAGATGAAGGGAAACTTATTCCTACTCTCAGCTGAAAAAAAAAAGGCAAAAGATGTGTGACTGTATTAGATTAGGCCTTATGGAGAGCCTGAATACAGGGTTGCAGGAAAAGCATCAAAAACATTGCACTAACAGCATCCTTTGGTTTTCCTTCCCTTGAAACATGGGTAGGGTGGACTTGTGCCAAATGAAATACACAACATAAATACACCCTTGGAGTCTTCTTTACAAATTCAAGAAAACATACAGCTCAAATAAATCCTTATCATTCTATTTACTCTAAAGATAAACATACCAATGGCGCCATTTACTAAATGGAATAGGACTTAATATTAGACTCTGAAATAAAGGTATCATGGACCTGATCTTGGCAATAAACTTCCTATTTGCTCATCAATAAATGGAATACTTACTGTACAGGATAAAAGTAAATGATGATTTAGAACAATGATAGCCTGTCAATAATGTATAATAACTGCTTCAAAGGAGGATCCAAAAATACCCTGTGGCTACAGAATAATCTGCCCCAAGTTATAGTTTTACCCATAACAGGATTCCCTGTGATGCAGGTTGATAGAGAAGTTATTTTTCTACTTTATGATGTTTCTGTACTTCTAAATACTTCTTTCAATCCCTCTAGGCTCATAATTACTTTACAAACTTCCTATTTCTGAAATATTTTACAATTCTGTATCCTTTGGATTTTTTCTCTTCTACAACAATCTTAGGTTTCCACTTTTCATTTTTTTTCTAAATTTACCTGCAAGCTTCACCTCTTTTGTTCAAGAAATTTTCTTATTTTGCAAATTAGTAATACTGGCTTTTCACTTTGCTCTTCTACTCTTGGAATTATTTACACGTTAAAAAAGTTAGAGTTATTATTTCCTAAGTATCTTTGAAGGCTTATTTTCTCATTTGGTTACTGTTTGAACCGAGTCTCACAAAAAAAAAAAAAAAAAAAAAGAGGATGAAATTGGTGATGGACTTATTCTGTTTCCTCTCCAAGAAAAGAAGCATAATTAGAAGTATGAGATGAGTCACGGGCACATGACTGAATAGTTCTAGAAGTTATATAGAAAGATTTGGAGTATTGATCATTTGGGGGTATTTTCTGGGAAGAGGTTTCATATCTTCATGGACAGACTTCACCTAAGCATATGGGATACCAGCTTGCAATCCAAGCTGGCAGAATGAATAAAAAGAACTTGAAGTTGAGAGATGGGAAGAGAGCTTGAGAAGAAACGATATAGTTTCTTCACTTAACACCCAGGGCAAGGGAATTTTGGCTTCAGGAAGGTGGTGGCAAAAAATATAGAAAATAGGAGCTCAAACATGTGGATTTGAACTGGAGTGGTAACATAAAAAGCAGTAGAGTCAGTTAAAGGGTGCAGGAACCTATGCAATAAAATAGGGGATCCAAGCCCAGTGAAAACAAAAATAAAACTTTATGGAAACAATTCTGTTAGAATGGAATTGCTCCAGTGATCAGAGAAGAGAAATACTGACCAAAAGGTCTATAAGGGGAATGAAGAGAGATATTGAGAGAGAGAGAGAGAGAGAGAGAGAGAGAATTTCCAGATAAAAACCAAAATTGCATTGGGGAAGAATTGCAAAGACAATGTGCAGTGAAGAATGCAGAAAACTGAATTAGGATGAGAATGCCTCCCTTTTAGTAGGAAAACACTGATGGAGCCAATTTAACATCAGGACAATGCAGGTCCTCATATGTAAAGGGAAAAATAAGCACAGAAATGGCAGCTGAGTTCTGGATATAAACCCAGTAGATTTCTTCAATTCAGAGTCTATTTGCCAATTTCCCCCAGCCTTTGTTTTGATAAAGAACAAAGACATCCCTGAAGAGCCTGCCATGGAAAATAAGGTTGTATTGAAAGCAGATGAGATTATTTTGGTTAAATTAAATAGGAGAATAAACAAAGCAGACTAAGAAGGGGGCTTGCACATTTTGATAAATAAAAGAAGCTAATTAGGAAAGTGAAATCAGCTGTATTGAGGAGCTTAGGGACTTGAATGTGGAGGAAGGTTGGCATTTCTTCATATTAAAGGTACAAAAAATATTCTTTGTCATTTGCATTCAAAAGAGGGGAAAATATAAGAAAAAGTTCCAGATTTAGGTGGAGAAGTTGTCTCAGTAAGGATACTGGGGACAAGAAATGAGGCTAGAAATAAAATATATGTCCACCAAACAAAGCTGCTGGAGAGAACAAAAATGGGTAAAATGGATACTGACAACCCCCCTAAATTTCTTTGACTTTGCAAAGACTTCTAAAATGACTATAATGCCCTCTCAGCACAGTAAAAAAAGAAGAAAGGAAAGACAAGTTATTGGAGGAGGGGGACCCTGAAAATTGATTTAAGATGGCTCCTGGTTTGAAGAAAGATTTTTCTAGACCTTTTTATAAAAACAACAGTGGTGGTCTTGGGGACAAGGCAGGCTGACAGGTGAGGGATTAGCATATCTACAACAAAGCAAAAATATCAGAAAGATTGAATACACTTGATGGCAGGAATTTTTTAACATCTCAGAGATAGTGTTGTAAGTATTGAAAGTATTGAGAGCTACATGTGGGACCTGTAAAAAGGGGCTGAAATGTTCTTTAGTCCTCACTGCCAATAGGGAAGTGCAGATTTCTCTCAGGCTTGAGTGATTTGATTTCTCTCAGAGCTTGGCTCCCACATGTATCCCAAAGAGCAGTGTTGCTATGACTCACTTGCAGCTGTGGTGCTCTCACACTTTACTACCCATTTCCTCCTCCTTTGCTATGGTGCTGCACAAATGCTGTTTCTTTTTGCATGAATGGTGCTTGCAGTAAGTCAGAAAAGCAATTAGTCAGGGACTAATAAGAACAATAAAACCGTGTTGCCACCTCTGGAAGATTAATTTGTCTACCATAGACTATGTGTTAACATGGCACCTGTATTCAAGGTGGGAAATTGTTGAAAAGGAAGAATGAATTGAGAAATCTTTGGGCTCCTAATCTCAACTGTAGCCAAGACTGGAGAGACAAACTCAGAGGGATAGGAAAATTAAAGATGCATATAAAGACAAATGGAATAAAATTCAATGTGAGCTTATACAAAGTGCCTGTACCAACTAATCTGATCATCTTTATTTAATAAAAGCTGAACTTGGACTTTCTGGATCTGGAAGGTTGCTCAAAATACATCTAGCCTTGGAATCACCAGGGTACCACTTACAGTCTGTTGCTACCACTGCCTGGACAATGATGAAAGAAAATTGTTGGACCAGAGGGAGATAACCTACATTGAACTAATTTTGTCTGTTTCAGAAGTATTACATCACAAAACACAGAGAGAACTAATGAAATTTTGTGATAATACAAAGTTGAGAGCCTCCACTGATACACGGAAATGTCAAGATCTTTTTTTGCTTGAGGACTAAAAGACCAGAAAGTGGATAGAGTATAATAACATGAGATATGAGGTCAGGTACTGAAGGAATAATTGTGTAACAAAAAAAAAAAGGAGAGCTGCATCAGCAAGTGACTGCACCCAGAACAATCACCTATATGATGCTACCACATAAAAGGAAAATGTGGCTTCAAGGCATATCAGGTCCATTTTGTACATCCAGGAAAGGATAAAACAGAATAGAATGTTAATATTTTCTTGAGGGTGTTGGTGGTACTTCATCTGCACTGCTGTGAACAGGTCAGTTTTCTGTTTAAGACATTAATTTAGTTTGGATAAGTGGTCTGAAAGGCCTAAACAACCCAGGAAAATGAAGGGCACAGCTACTTAGAGGAAGCTAAAAATATTTGACTTGTTCACTATGAAAAAGGAAAAAGGTTGAGGGGTAAACATATGGTTACTCCCCATTACTATTGCACAAAAGTTCTCAACAGGTGGAGAAACAATCCATTCAAATTAAATTACAATAACCATATCTACTCTGAGTAAGCAACTAATAATCATAAAGTTAAAGTGAAAATGAGTTTGAATCATGGTAAGAGATAGAAGAGCTTTATTTTTATGTTGGGTTCAATGAATGCTGGTGAATGCTGAAGCTATGTCCCATCAATTTCTTAGCATTGAGCACCTTCAAGCTGAATGTGAGAGAGAATATGAATGCCAAACACACCCAGCCCCAGAGCTAAGAACTCCATGGATCCAGGGTCCAAGAAGTCAGGAGTACAAAAGCTGAAACCATCAGAGTGGGATCTCATGATCTGCTCATCCAAATGTGTTCTTGTCAGCATCACAGCTGGCATTTTCCAATTTTTCCAAGCGGTGTCAGAAACAGGTTTCTCCACTGTAGTTTTCTAAGAGATGGATTCCATCACAGGAACCAACTGTCCTGTATCTCAGTGGACGGGAAAAATAATAGGGGAGGAATAAAGGAGGGAGAGAGAACCAGTGTGGCCAAAAAGATGAAGAATAACTGAAAACAACATTTAACAATGAGGATAACTTACCTTCAGGTATATGACAGAGATGTGGAGTGAAGGCTGTGGAAAGGGAAAGGGCTTGGAAAAGACTACAAGACTTGTTATATTGCTGACCATGTTTATTTAGTAGATGGATAAGTACCAATATTATAATTCTACATGCAGGATTTTTTATTTTGTACATATGTACATATGAGAAGCATTGTCCATCTCTAGAGCCACATACACATTAGACAGAACTAAACATGCAAATACACCAATGTTCTGACAAGTAAAAGAAACATGAATTTTGATTTGTGTTGCAACAGCACCTTGCTATTGTAATGGAAATCAGTCTCATTGTGCTGTGTTAGCTGATATATATATAGAAAGGAAAATAGTGGAGAGGGTGAAGAGGGCTGACAAAATGCACTAAAAATACCACTTTCTACTAATGCATTATTTGGCAATGCACCAAGGTTAATATTAATATTCTGCCAAAAGTCAAAGGGTTCCAAGTCCTCATTACTATTTGAAATTCTATTGAGTTAATGTGCCTAATTCTCACTTCTCACTGATTCTATGCTGGCTTCAGGACCAATGAAGCATAAATGGTTTGCTTTATCTCTGCCCTCTGGGAGATGCCTTGCTGGTTCCCACCTTTTAGAGTGCTTCCCACCAGGTTCTTACCCCAGCCCATAATGTTACATTTATAGGTATGGCTATAAAAAAGTATCTTTAAAGTTCTTAAAAGCATCTAGTGGCTCTGATTTACTTGATGCACCTTCAGGATACTTGATCACCTAGCAGTGGTTGTTGAGCTCATGTAAACTTTAACACTTCTAAAGTTCAGTAATGTAAAAGCTGCCCTCAACTGGACATGTTTAATTGAAGACACACAAAATCAATAATTGTTTTGAAAATTCAGAACACATTTGACATTTCAAATAGAAAGCCAAGCTGATTTAATTTCATTATTTCCACATATTAAGTTTTATTTAATTTTGTAGTGTGTTAGATGAAATTACTCTCTTCCCAAATTAGAACTGATAAAAGCACTAATTTCTTTAAATTAAATCACTTTGAGAGATCAAAAGTTGCTCAGCCTCTCATAGAAAGACTGAAAGGGTGCAGTTATATAAGACAAGAATGTTGATTCATACCAATTATGCTATGCATTACTTGGAAGAGTCTTTACAGATTTTCCCCATAACCAAATTTAAATGTGGGAAAGAGGCTTCTGTATGATCTGAAACAATCATTATGTTGTAAGGCTGGCAAAATTCCCATGTTTGAGGAGTGAATGAGCAATGTCCAGAAACATCAATCCTACCCATTCTTTATTTCTCTCCTGCTGAACATAATAGGTACAAGTCCAAAGCCTAATAAGTCATTTTATTTAGCTCCATTCTTGCACCTCCCATTATACAACAGCATTCAAATATATTTACTTTTGATCATGCTTTAATTTTCAGGAGAGTGATGCATAATTACGTTGTTATCCAGTTATCAGATCTCCCTGTGAAGTCTAAAACAGAATGGTGTTGACAAGTCCTGGAAAAACTGCTAAAACCCTGTATTGCTTTCTGAAGGTATGATTACTTCTTGTGCCACAAAAGTATGTAGAGCTGGTTAATTTATTCCTTATACACCTGTGACTTATCTGAAGTCCCAAACGCTCATCCAAGAAAAATCTCTCATTAGCTTTTTCAAAGGGAATTGAGTGCTCATGATGCTATAGCTCTTCCTTTTTCCTTCGATCATCTGGATGTCTTCCTGTCATAACCATTCCCCTAACTTAATCTCTTTTCTTTTCTGACAAGGTCTAACTCCTTTCATGCCATTTTTCCTCACCATTTCACTTTCTACTGCATTCATTCCCCCTGCGAGTACAAATGTGTCATTTCTTGCTTTCTCAGAAAGGAAACCTGCAAGTCCACCTGCTTTTCCATCCTCTTTCCCTGTCAGAGGCTAAGGGCTCCCAAGTACCGTCTTAACTCTCCACCACTTTCCCAACCCCTCTATCACTCCACTCACATCAGTTTCCAGTCCTCTTCCACTCTGCTTCCTCCCTAAGAAATTTTACCTGAAAAGACTTCTGTGGACATTTAGCAAACTGTGCCCTTTCAGCTTCACCTCCCAGAGTCATGTCTCTCTGACGTAAAACTAAGAACTGGCAATTTAAAAGGTATTTAACCTTACGAAGATTATGCAGAAGGAATTCCCTGCTGTTCTTCACAGCACTAATCAAATATAAAGAGATCTTTGGGACAAGGTCAGCGGCATCACATTAAGGATGATCCTAGAAGGAGATCAATTAGTGGGTATTTGAATCGGGTAAGACAACTACGCTTGTTTTGGTAGGGGTTTTGTTTGTTTGTTTGTTTGTTTTTCTCCTAACAGTCCCAGAGTGCCATAGAGTACTTTGATCAGCATCTTGAAACTTATTCTTCCAGGCATTACTCCCGTCCAGTCCAAACCTGCCCCTTTGCTATTTGGGCGAAGGGAACGTTTCAGAAGAGAGCCCCTCTCCCCCTCTCCCTGGATGGGGTTTGATGCCTCTGGCCGGCCTTCCTTTCCAGAGAGATCCTGCTCCCTAGGCTTCCTTCCCCCGGAGCACGGGCGCGAATCCCTCGGGAACTCTCCTTCCCCCGGTGCCGAGGGGGCCGGGAGAGCTCCGGTGAGTCACGGCGGCTCCCTCGGGGCTCCCTGTCCCACTGCGGGGCTCAGCCCGGCCCCCCTCCGGGACCCCAGCCCCGGGGCGTGCCGGCACTACCGGGCTCGGCACGGCTCTGCTCCTCTCGGCTCGGTGCCCTGGGGCGGGCTGCCCAAGCACAAGCGCATGGAGCAGCCGCTGCCTCCCCACGCCGCCCCTCGCTCCGCCAAACCACCTTTCCAGGCGTTCTCAGGTCCGGCTCTGCTCGGTGGGGTGTGATCGCTCAGCCCCGTGTGAGCGGGACTTGCCGGCATCCCCCGCCTGCAGTTAGACGTGCAGCGATGGGGGAGCGCAAGGCTTACCCCTCCATAAACTGCTTTTGCCCTTAAGCACCGTTTAACTTAAAGCAAGGGCGAGCGAGCGCTATTCCCCGTCAGCAGGAGCTCCGGTCACCGCACCGTGAGAGACACGACAGCGCTTGGGAGGCGACACTGGTTAAAGAACCCCAAACCAACACCCCCTCCACCCCCAGCAGAAAAAAGCCAGCAGCTCTGCCTCCTTCTCCGTGTCAAGGGAGCATCTGCTGACACAGAGCAGCGATGGCAGAGCCCTCTGGCTCCGAGTGCGGGGAACGCAGCGCTTGGGACTCCTGCCAGCTCCCAGCAAAGTTTGGTTATCCCCACCTGCGTGCGCATGGCAGAACGAGGGAACTCGAGTCCCGAAGGAATGAGGAGTTCCGGGAAGAGCTAAGAGCTATAAGAACTGTAGTAGGTACACCACAGTTTCGGGGGTAGCACTTTATACTGCACCGACACCCAGCATCCAGCCGAGTGCAGGTGTGCCCAGCTCTGAGCATCAGGGAACAATCGGCTCCATCAATGGGGGAAGCTGAAGGAGGGGTAGGATCGGCCCGCAGCGGGATGTGCGCGAATCGGGCAACTTGGCCAGGAGGCAAATCAGGGAAGCTGGTGCGTAACTACAGAGTTTTGTAGTTTGGAACACGTGTAACCAGCCCGGCAGAGGAGATAAAGCCAGTAAGTTTAGCAAGTAAAAGCTGCAGAGCAACATTCTAGCACACTCAAGGAAAAACATAGACACGATTCAAAGACAACAGCCCACTTTATTTGTTGCGTTCTGGTTGAAGGATATGCTATGAGGAAGGAGACAAGAAGGCGATTTCATGAAAGACTACCGTAAACTCTGATGCAGGCTCTAGAGAGCGGGATGAGCCGCTTCCCCACGCATGCACAGCACCGTATCTTTAGGACTCTTGAGCAAGTTTTAAAAACTCCTCCTTCATTCCTCCGACCGCTTTGGGCACGCTTTTTGTCTCCGGTATTTTAAGCGGATGGCACGGATTTCCCTCCTCGGGAGCTCCGTAGAGACCACATAGTGCCTCACGAGGAGCCACTGAACGCCCTGCATTCCCGGACGGAGAGCAGGACGGAGCTCGAGGGAGCGCAGGGGCGGCGCGCTGGGCACGGTGACTGAGCGCCTGGGGTCCCTGCACACACTACAGGGCAAGAGCCGATGGATGGGGGCTCCGGTCCCCCGCCTCCCGCGGGCGGCTCGCACGGACTCGGCTCCTCGGGACAGCTGGAAGCGAGGACCAGGACAGCGGCGGGACCCCTGGGGCTCGCTACTCCCTGCCACCGCCGGGGCAGGGTGAGGAGTCAAGCCCTTACCTGAGTTCCGAAGCTTGCGGTTCTTGAAGACGGAGAGGATGACCAGGAGGTTGCCCAGGATGTCCACCACGGTGGTGAAGATCAGCACGCTGGACAGCACCGGCACCACCCAGGCGGGCCGCGGGGCTCCCGCCGCCGCCTCCCGCTCCGCCAAGCCCAGGCGGCCGCGCCCGCCCGGGTCACAGCAGTTCCTCAGGGAGCCGTTCTCCAGCATCGCGGCCACCCCGTCCCGGCGCCTCCCCGCGGTGACCGGCGGCGGCCCCGCGGACTGACCGCGCGGGCGGCGGGGACGGCTTTAAGGGGCGCGCCGGGCGCTGCTCCGCCGGGAGGGGCGGGCATGGGGCGGTGCCAGAGCCCCCTCCCCTTTCCCGGGCGGCGGGGGAAGCCCGGGGGCGGGCACGGCCCCGCCTGCCGAAGCAGGGGGGGGGCGGCCGGCCGGCGGGAGCGGCGGGGGCTGCGGGAGCATCCGCGGGCAGCGGGGGCGGCCGCGCTCCGCCATCCCCGGGCACAGCCCGCATGGCCGGAGAGCCGCGGGGACGGGCGAGGGCGGCGGAGAAGCCCCTGTCCCAAAGCGCTGCCCCTGCCGCAGGGCTCAGCCGCCGAGAGAGCGCTGTTTTGGGCGTCGTTTGTGTTGTGGTTCTGAGGACGGGGCTTGGTTGTTTTTTCCCTGCCCCGCGGCTGGGACCGCGGTGTTCCCGGCGGCGCAAGGCCAGCGGTCCCCCCGCCTCTCTGGCCGCCAGGCACACGGTGCGCCCAGACGGTGCTCCTGGCACATTCCCCCTCCGGCCTGGCAGCAGATCTGAAGGGGCTGTGCACTGCCTTCGCCGTGGCCTTGTGCCTCTCGTTTGAGCGCAGCGGCCAGGTCCGGACTAAGGGCAGCGCTCGGGGCAGTGACTGCGAGCGCCGCGGACGGGACGTGCCCGCCCGATGTTCGGAAGTTGGGCGCGTTTCGCGGGATTTTCCCGTCGAGCTGCAGGGCAGACAGACGGGCTGCACTCTGCAATTACGCTGGAAACACACAATTTCCTTTGGGCCCTGGAATTGACAGCTACCATATGCTCATTTGCATTAAATAAACAAGCGAGAGGCGTGCGGCAGAGGAGGGCACAGCCCGCGGTCGCCGTGCCTGGCTGGCAGGGTGACACCGCGCTCGCACGGCGGGGACCGGCAATTAGCGCTGCTGCTCTCGGCAGACCTGGCTCGGGAGGGGTTTGTGCCCTACTTCACATTGTTTTCAGGCCATCCAGGTCACACTGTGTCGTTGTTTTGCTTCCAGAGTGTGCCCCTCTGAATTAGAAATCCCTAGGTAACCTGCCTTGTGGAGTTAGTTTGGAAGAACAGGATAAGTTTCTGTCTTTTCTAGCGGCAAATAACTTATCGTGGCACATTGCTTCTTTGAGACTTAACGTGTATCGGTCTAACCAAAATGCTAGAAATTACGTTGTTGTCTTTTTTTTTTTTTTTTTTTTTTTTTTTTTTTCCCTCAAATTAGAAATGCTCAATTTAAATTCCTAGTCAATTTTAGATAAATTGAAGTAGTCCTAATAGAATCCTGCGTGCGGATTTTTGTGCCAGTCTTATTTACGCTGATTAAAAAAAAAAAAAGAAGAAGAAGAAGAAAAGAAGAAAACAGCCCTACAGCCCTACTAAAGGTACTTTCTGTTTAATGAAGGGCAATATGTAAGGCGTCATGACCTTTTCAAACTACAGCTTTTTCAAACAAAGCCACGCCTTCATGACTTGAACCAAAGAAGAACTTTCTTCCGAGCATTATCACTCCTAAATAGCTATTTTGCAGTTCTGACATAGGGAGGTAATAATTGCACACATGACAGGACAGGCTTATTCTTGATAGAAGTGAAAGTTCACTTGTTTTTTCTTCTTCTTTCTCCAGAAGTTGATCCAAGCAAATGCCTATTTTCTGTACTTATCAGTGCAAAGGAGGATTTTTCACTCATGAATAATGATCTTTAGGAATAGCTTAAGAATAAATTTTGTGTTACAGTGTTTCCCTTTATCTGCCTCTGTTCCAATTTCCCCTTTCAGAAAGTTGTTATACTCACTACCCATTATCTATGTACTACTCTAGGCTTATGGACTTGTTATGGAAAACTTACACATATTATCATTTATTTTCATGCCTGAGGCTCTTTCTGGGCGTCTTTCCAGAATCTGTGTAAGTGCTTTCAGGAGAACTGTACCATTTTGTTGTCTGTCATTACTACAGGCTTTATCTTTAACTGTTTGTCAAAAGCTTAAACTGCCCCTGAGCATAAATGTGGCTTTTCAAGGTAGGCTTTGCTCCTGGCATTATCCAGGTTTGCAGTTTGTTGCCACAAGAGGAACAATGAATTTCTCCCTGTCACACACAATTGTTATGTATCATCACTCACTTTGTTTTATAACTCCCAAAAGTGTACCAAGTGATTTAGAGAAAAATTAGAAAGCTGTAGCTTGAGCTTGGCCTGAAGTATGAGCCTGCCACAAAATGTGAAACAGAGTGAGAGTTCTGGCTTTGGAACAAGAGTCTGACTTTTGTGGATGCACTGGCATTTGACAGTAGAAAAACAAGCAGGTAGGAATAAAACTGGTACCTTTCCTGCCTCAGCAGCCTGTAAAGAGCATGTTCTCTTCCTGCTCTGAATTTCCACTTTCTTCATTAGTATCAGTAACATAGATTGAAATTATTATTTCGAGTTGCTTGTAAAAGGAAAAATTATAAATGGCAATGTTTTTTGCTTTGTAAAATTATTAAGATGCATTAAATGATCTGTGGATGATCTTACTCAGCTTTTTAGTAGCCTTATTTCAAATTAACCCAATTTTCTTTGAAAGTGAAATGGGTATTAAAGCCATTGTTGCAATTAATATGAAATAACTCGTTGCAGAAGGCTCTCCATCTCAAAGAATGAGATGTAGTCTTCACAGTTAGATTGTTAAGACCATTATATTTTTAAATTTGGGGAAATTTTCTTCTATGTCAAAGAAAATTAACTGTGTCTTACGTTCATTTTTGAAAGGAATCTAAAGTTTTTTTAAAGGCAAATTCTACTTGTGTTGCAGGGTAAGACCAGGAATTGCCTAAATGGTGGAGCAATCAAATATTCCATGCATTGCCCTGCTGCCTGAGGCTAAACTCTCTTGTTTGTCTTTTTCCTTTTCATTCTGAAGACAAATGACTGCTTCCTGGTGATACATTCAAGCACTTTGTTCTCTGTGATTTGTTGACTTGACTTTCTGAATCTGTAACTGGTCATAGAAGCCAAAACTTTTCATGAGCAAAAATGAAATTTCAGGGCAGAGGATCCCTTTTGCAAAATCTTGAATTTCAGGTATTCCACAGAAGAAGAAATCACATCTCCTCTATGTTTGTTATTTCAGCACACATTTCTACTAAACCAAGGGGCACTTAGAGCTAAAATGCACAGTTTCCAAATAGTGTTCCTACTTTTAACTATTCTCAGTTTGAGTTGACTGTTCTCACTGTGTGAACCATGGCTGGGGATGGAGTCTTCTCTGTTTTATAACTCTTTCATTTCTATGCAATTTGGGGTTTTTTTTTTTATATAGATCTATATTTTTAAATCAACCTGAGCCCACTGTTTAAATGAAAGTCTGTTTATCCACTGCTGTTATGAGCCTGCACAAAAAAGGTGTATCTTCTCTGATCAAGAGGGGTCTTTCTTTCCTGTAGGAACAGAAGATTCACTTATTAACATTTTCTGGTCTGGGTTTTATCTATTTCCATGAAACATTAATACTTTTAATGTAGAAATAAAAGCCTTATTTAGAGGAAGGTTATTTTGTTGTCCATAATTTTCCAACTCCTTCTTATCTATTGGAAATTGCCCATAAAATGAGATCTACCATCAGGGTCTCAATAATTTATTGATGCTTTAGTCACTCTGAATTTCCATGGCACATAAGAGGATCCTTTTGCTGTGAATTTTCAATGAAAAGAGTTACCCATTTTTGAAGCTTTAATCAACAGATTGGAATAAACAGAGATGAGGAGTGGGAAGAGATTTAGGTTGAGTACATCTCAGGCTAAAAGAGAGAGAAATTGAGATCAGCTTCCAAAGGACTGTGCACATTTATTGCCCTGTGATCACTGGATGGGTGTGGGAAGTAGGTGGAATAGATAACCTTGCACGTGTCTTTGTTGAAACTGAAGAGGTGCTTTGAGGACTAGGTTAGACCAGGTGCTGCAGAGTGAGGTAATTAAAGGGGACTCCTGCTTGGGGAAGATTACTCCAAGGGTCATTGCAGGACTAAAACTACACGTGATTCAGACTCGGTATCAAATTTCAAAACATTTCAAAGCCATCCTGTCCCCAAACATGCTCCCCTATTCCACCTTTCCCATTCTTTAATGTAAGTGGATATATGTATATACATACTTTGTATAAAATACATGTATACACACACACTGTGTCTACCACAAGCTGCTGTTGCTATTCCTCTCCTGGGACTGTTCTGCCAATTTGTGCTTTCCTAATATATAACCACAAGCTGGAGTGGAAGAAACTGATTTTCATTTGTGACCTCAACTAATATGTGAACTTACATTTTTCAGAGGTGAAAGGCTAATTCCCTTATTCTGCATAACCCTATGACTAATCTTTTTTAAGATGGAAACCAGAGCTAGAAGAACATAATTGGTTTATATTATCAGAGAGAGCTACCACAATTCCTATGTTTATGTAGCATTCAGGTGCTGTTATCTCCATCCTTCAGCTTGTTTTTTGCAAGCAGCTGCTAGTTCTGTCACAGCCAGAAGACCTAGATGGGCTGGGGAGGGAGTGGTGCACTGGCAGTCAGGAGGCTCTGAAGTCCTGGTGGTGACTGTCCCATGAATCTATCACGAGACTGGAGCTAACTAACTAATTTTGTTTCTTTGTCTCATTAAAATGAGGCTCAGAAAAGTCTGTTATGTACTTCTTGGAAGGGAATTGAGAGTGAATTTGTTAATGTTTTAAAATAAATTTAATTTTGCTTTGCAGCTTATTGCCTTTTTTTAAAGTTAATACAAAGCTGTCACAAATAGTCTAAGCTGCAAAAAAACAAGGCAGCAGCTCTCTGCCAATACCAGCAGAAATGGATGGTCTGCTTCACAGGATTGACCATGCATTCGAGCTCAAATTTGGAACCAAGGGATAATTTGGTTTGGTGAATCAAATGAGTTCAAAACTTAAACACAACTTTTTAATGAAGACAGGTGTCATATTTCATTCTTCACCACCAGTTTCCACCAGTGCTGACCCCAAGACAATACAAACTGTGCTGTCTTGGGCTTTGTCATGGTGTGCAGGTATCAACTGAGATGTGAGGTATCACCTGAGATCAGACAGGTGGCTGATCCAATACACAAAAAACACAGTTACAATTGCCTTTTTCCCAAAGGAGTGGAAGTCTGGCTCCTCTACCCAGCTTTTGATTTTCCAAGATATCTGAAAGTATAATAGCCTCAAAGCTTGAGGCCAAGATTCAATTCTGGTGCAATTTAGCAAAAGTTTAAAAGTTGTTTGGAGTGGCTAAGAATAGGCTGGATATGTTAACAGAAGGCCTGATTATCTCAAGTCCAATTTTCATGAGAAGTTGAGCTTACAGTGGTTCTGTAATAGGGCACTTCCATCAAGACTACCAAGAGCTGCATCCACTTGTTTTTCCTCTCACATATGATCTTCTGTGCCGGGACAATAAGAACTGGGACTGGAGCTGGGACATTATGGACCTCTGGAAATAAAATATGAGTCAGACTTGGTGATTGCTTGATTAGAATATATAATTTTCTGATAACCACCATCACACCAATCAAATTACATCCTGAGCTGAATTTGTTTTCCCACTATTACCTATGATTCATAGGTAGTGGGTTGACCCTGGCTGGATGCCCAACACCCACCAAAGCTTTTCTATCACTCTTTTCACAGCTGGACGTGGTAGAGAAAATATAATGAAGGGGTCATGAGATGAGGTAAGAAGCAAGAGACATCACTCAGCAGTTACCATCACAGGAAAAAGCCTCAAATTTGGGGCATTATCTGAATTTATTGCTAACAAAATCAGAGCAGAATAATGAGAAATAAAAATAGACCTTAAAAACGCCTTCCCCCCACCTCTCCCTCCTTCCCAGCTCTACCTCCTGCACCCCAGCAGCTCAGGGAGACAGGGAATGGGGGTTATGATTACTTCATCACACATTGTTCTCACCCCTGTTCAGGGAGAGGAGTCCTTCCCCTGCTCCAGTATGGGATGTCTCCCACAGGAGACAGTTCTTCATGAACTTCTGCACTGTGAGCCCACCCAACAGGCCACAGTTCTCCACAAACTGCTATAATATGGGTCACTCTTCCATGGTGTGCACTCCTTCGAGGACAGGCTGCTCCAGCGTGGAACCCCCATGAGGTCACAAGTCCTACCAGGAATCCTGCTCCAGCGTGGGCTCCTCTCTCCATGGGTATGCAGGTGCCTGCCAGGACCCTGCTCCACCATGGGCTTTTCATGGGTTCACAGCCTCCTCTCAGGCATCCACCTGCTCCATTTTGGGTCTCCTCCATGGACTGCAGGTGGATTTCCGAATCCCTGTGGACTCCCATGGGCTGCAGGGGCACAGCTGCCTCACCATGGGCTGCACCAGGGGCTGCAGGGGAATCTCAGCTCCAGTGCATGAGCATCTAATCTCGTCCTTCTGCACTGACATTGGTGTCTGCAGGGCTGCTCCTGTCACACATTCTTGCCCCACTCTTTTCTGGCCACAATTATATCTGTTCAATAACTTTTTTCCTTTCTATTTCTTCTTCTTAAATGTATTATCATAGAGGCATTACCACCATTTCTAATTGGCCAAGCCCTGGCCAGTGGCACATCCATCTTGGAGTTGACTGGAATTTGCTCTGCTGGATATGAAGGAAACTTAGATCAGCTTCTCACAGAAACCACCCCCTGCTACCAAAACTTGGCCAAGCAAACCCAGTGCAGCAGGAGTCTGGCCCTTTGACTTTGATGATCAACAGGAACACCAGCTAAGTCAGCAGTAGCTGGATTTAGTGGTGCCATTCAGTTGCACTGTAAGATGGATCATGTTTCTCAGGGCTGGGAGACAGAACAATAGATCATGGTGTGAATTGAAACTTACTGTCTGGATTCATTGCTTTGCCTGAAACAAAAGCTGACCCACTGAATAATCTACCACAGGTATAGCTGCTGTTTGGGGGCAATGCTATGTGTTTGTCTTCAGTGGCAAACAACATAAAGGCTAAACACCACTTCAGTTACTCTAGCAGTGTTTAACAGGGAAACATGATTGTAATAGATTAAGAAGTGAAATGGTCTTGTGATGGTCTTCATTGCAGGTGAGTTTCATCTGTTAAAGTTATTGAGGTGGTTTTATGTGTATTAAATCATTCACTACATTAGAGTCTTCTTCTGCTTAATGTTGAAAATATACATCTAGTTTAGAATTTTATTGTGTCAGGTCAAAAAGAATCTCCAACTACTTTTTCATCTGTGTGCAGTAATAATCATGCTTTTCTGTCACTCTCCTAGCACAAAGGACAAAATCATTTAGGACAAAGCTATATTTATAGTAAATGTTAACTATTCATGCATTGACTGTAATTCATTAACTGCATAAAATGCCTGGAGGTATGTTTGTGGAAGTAGCTCAATATTGTTTTTTTTACTCAGTATGATTATTAGCTCAAACAATAAGAAAGTAAATACTGTCAGGGTTGGTATGGCTGGCATGCAGGATATGACTGAAAGCAGAACAACAAAGGAAGAATTCAGGAAGCAATTTGGAACATGCTGTGGTGGCATTATTTTTAAAACTAATGTAAAGGAAAGGAGTCTATCTGCTTTATGAAGTGAAACTTGGCTGGCAGTAGATGGGGTCTGCATGGCTTATGGAGAAATGGTACGGATCATGGATGAAAATTTTGAAAGGAAGATAAAACAAAAATAGCCTCTTTTACTACTTCTGAATTTTAATTTAGACATTACTGAAAACAGGATATTTGAAAAATGCACTGTATGGTAAGGGGTTAGTCAGTTCAAGCTCTCATACTTTTAAGTTCTCACAGAAGGGACGAAAAACCAAAACAAATTCAAATTTTTAAAGTTAAGGTCTCTAAAGTAGGATATGAAGAACAATAGTATATATAGTCTTTTCCACTCAAAAATTCAGGGGGGCTACATTAAAAAACCCACCAGTATACTACTGAGATATGCAAATTGACAATATGCCATTCTTTTGTCTGGAGAAACCTCATAATCATTTCCCCACCCACTGGTGTGGGCAAAACTTGATCCACTTGTGGAACACATCTGTCATCCACAACTATGATGTAGGGTAACACAAATACTGTTGAATTTGGATTGTACCAACATTGATTTTACTGTTTGCCTGACACATGATTTGGCAACCTTAAGCTGCAGTTTCCTGGAATTCTTTTTTGTCATGTCCTAGATTTTTTTTAATTTCAAAAAACCCAAAAATCAAATACTCTGTCATTCAGGGTTACTGACCTTCATGTGGGCTGTCATTGATAGTGAACATTATGTATTTAAATCCTCTCTCCAGATCTCTTCAAATTGATGGCATCACAGTTTGTTGTCATTCTCTTTTTTTTTTTTTTTTTCTTTTTTTTCTCATCAGCATTAAATTAATCTGAAGCTATTGACTTTCATGGCCACTTGATTTGAGCAGAAGATAGAAGAAGCTCAGGAATCAGGGTTTCATTCTAGATTATGGAAAAGCTGTGTTTTTAAGGTTCTAACCTTTCAAGCTGATTTTCCCGTCTACACTCTCTTCTGCTCTATCCTATCAAGTTCCTCCACGTCTTCTCCCTTTGGATGCATCACACTTTAATACTTTAATCTCTTTTTCTGCCTCCTCATTGCTTCATTCCTATTTGCTTTCTCAGTCAGTCCTTGTATCACCTTTGGGAGCTTTTTGAGATCCCAGGACCTCCCTTTCCTGATCTGCAGGCAGTCTCTTTGCCTAACAAAGCCTAGTCCTCCTTTCAAAACTGTGGAAGCTTTGTTTCACCCCTTCCCCTGCTCCTATGTCTTACCAATTCTACCACCCTCTTCCTGCTTTAATATCAATCAGTCCTGTATTTTCTTTTTTTGTTGCTGCTGATCCCTTTTTCTCTCCCCAGGCAGATGCCTGTACCTCATGTTTTCATGTTTTACTGCTTTGTTTGCTCTTCATTTCTGAAAGTCTGGCCTGGGCTTCTTGAGCAGGCTGGGTCCTCCACCAGCTTTGCCAGACAGATTGTCCTAATTGACCAACTCCTCTTGCTATGTCCTTCTTTTGACTTGCATTGGACTGATTTTTGTCCTCTCCAGACTAAGTGAAGGAAAATTCCTTTGTGTGTTATAAGGGTGCTCACACATCTGAAGGGAAATGAGAACTTAGGAGTCTTTTTTTTCTCATTTCCAGTCATAAACCCAGCCCAGCCATCCTCAGGACAGAGGACTTTGGGAAGCAGCTTTCCATTGAACCATGAAAAGTCAGGTCAGTGTGAGAAGTTTGGAGGGGATGAAGTACATTCAACCACTCTGCTAAGGTGATACTCTCAATAGTCACAGAGAGGAGAGAGAAAAATCTCTGCAGGTTTGGGGGAATTCCCCCAAATGGGATTCTCCATTTTAGTCAGCATTAGAACTTGACAAAAGCTTCTACATCTTAAAGGAGGATAGAAGCTATGGACAGGATTGTCCTGTAACTTTGGAGACAACGTGACATTGACCTAAAATCTGGGTCCAAGCAGCTCAGTTCCATAGGATGCCTCAGCAACAGAGGGCATGGTGGGGTTTGGGTATCTTCTTGAGGGTCTGTAGCAGATGGGTTGGTGAACTTTGAGATTACTTACTGCTTCTTCTGGGAAAAGGAAGTAGAAGAGGATAGCAGCTCCAGAGCATTCTCTCCCAAGCATCTGCCTAACCATGTCTGTGATCTTCAGTCTTAGACCCACATATGTGTATGTCTTTCTGCTTTGTCATGTTAAACTATTTTTTTTTTTCTTTTTGGCAACCCATTGGGACAAACTGGACCTTTTCTTTCAGTCAGTTTTTTAGTAGCTATGATTACCATTTCTTGGCATCATAGTCTTTCTGCCTCTGCATTTATAGCAGAGTTTCTTCATTCCCAAATTTGTGTCTAAATGTTTGAAGAAGCTTTCATAATTTTACAGGAATTTCCTTTATTAAAAATTTTCCAAACTTGTTTTATTTTTTTTTCTTATTCCACTAGCATAATTTTAGAAAGCTGTTTTAAAGACTTCCTCAGAGACCCTTGAAATTACAAACATTTTCCTGTCTTTTCCCCTGTGTTTGAAACATGATGGCTCATACTGTTATATAAGTTCTCTGTTTCAGTCTTGCCTTTGACTGTGGAGGCTGCATTTTTTCAGAGACCATGGAACCAAGTAGGTGGAGCTGGAGGAGGATAGTCTAATTGGACTAGTAGGAGTGGCAGCATTTATACTACTCTGTGCAGTCCTAACTAAAACTGTGTCACTGAAACATGATGAAATGAAAAGAAAATGATGAAAAGAAAAACTAATTGGAGAGGTTAAGGAGCATGCTGGAACACCATAGAATAGTTTGGGTTGGATGGTGGCAAACTTTCCAGCCTGCCATTCATGAAACTCTGGCAGCCACATCTCAGCACCAGAGGCTGGGACTGAAGCCCCTTCACAGCTCCAGGTCCAACAGGACCCTGCTTGACTCCAGACACAACCCACACTCACACACAGGCAGACCAGGTTTCCTTACTGCAGATTTCAACCCCAGAGCTGACCCCAGGTTTTTCATAGCAGAGTCCCATAAATTGCTTTATTCCATAAAGCAGTTTATTCATAGTGCAGCAGCACAGAAACAACCCAAGCTGGTACCTTTGAGAAGGGACCCCAAACAAAGGAACCCCTGGGGCTGCTGTACCCTCACAGTCCAAGTCTCAGCTCTTCCTTCAGATCCTTCAGATCCTGATATGTTTCTAAGTATCTGGTCACCTGAATGGGCCACAGGTCTCCATGCCTCTTGTTATGCAATTGTCAGGAATTCATATCTTGGGCTTAAAATGTCTGTCCCCATCTTCTTTGTAGGACCACTTCAAGCATTGAAAGACCACAGTAAGGTCTTCTCTTATTCTGGCTAAACCATTTCATCTCTCTCAGCCTGTCCTCATAAGAGACATGCTGCAGGTCACTGATCATCTTCATGGCTCTCATGTCCTTCTTGTGCTGATGATCCCAGAGCTGGACACAGCACTCCAGGTAGGGTCTCATGAAGGCAGAGCAGAGGGGCAGAATCCCCTCCCTCAGCCTGCTGCCCACCCTGCTTTGATACAGCCCAGGGTATGACTTGCTCTCTGGGCTGCCAGCTCATGTCCAGCCTGCCATCCACCAACACCCCTAGGTCTAAGCTATGTTCTCATTCACTAATATAAAATCATCTTGTCTTCCATGAGACTGGAAAGGCTTCAAAAGAAAGGAAGATTAGCCTAACACTGCTGTGTTATTGGAGTCTCCTGGTTTTGTAACTCCTACAGAAATACTGATATTTGTAATGCCTGCAGGAGTACACCAATACTTCTATTGTGATGAGGTTTTGGCACTTGAGTGATAATGCCTATGAGCCTTAATCTGCACTTTGCTAGTTCTGACTATTTGTGCTTCTGGTACTGCTGCCTCATGTCAGATAGCAAGTTTAAAGCAGAATTATTAAGAACTTTAGTTATTTGAGGGGGGAAAAAAATCAAATGTTAGACTAAAATAAAGGATGTGCCTCTAAAATTTATGTTTGTGTCAGCAAAGCCTTTCTGAAATTCATGTTTATCTAAAGTAAACATTTTACTGGGACAAAGTTCCAGCTGATAGTTTTTAATATTGAGACTCTAAATCATTGTAGTTGAGGTCAGAATCAGGACAGGGCAATGTATCTTCTTCAAGGCTTTCACTTTTTCCTATTGGTTTTGTGATGCAAGAACTTGCACAAGTCCAAGGGCAGCCCACAGATATCTTCTAGTACTGGTTAGGTACCAGCCTGCTAAGCTTTTGCTGTAGTCCACACAATCTGCACAGTCACCAAAATCCCCCTGATCTTTCTTTAGGCATCACATCCAACCCAGCTCACCTTCTAAATACCCTAAGCATTTGTTACAATTTATTAAAATTCACCCCAAAAATTTACTGGCCTATTATACCACACATTTGCAATCATTTCATTAATAAGTGCTATTTTAAATTGTAGTGAGAAATAATATCCTCCCATAGAGTTTACAGTAAATATTCACATACATACATGCATATTATAAATTAGCTTATGGTTAGTTTGGGCACAAAACACACACAAAGACCATTGCAGCTTGCATAGGCAATTACAAATTGATTGGAAATGGATGGGACAATTGCAGAGTCACTCTTGACCACTTTTGGAGCAGAAAGCTGTTATGTTCCTAAGTACCCACTTTGCCCTGATGTTTGCTGTCTTCCTTCTATAGAGACTACCCCAAAAATTCCATCTTTTGTTCTACCCTAGGTCCATGATTTTATTCTTAGCTGTTTTAAAAAGCCTTGGCTGTAGCACTATATAAACATGCTGTCTTTTTAAGTACAACTCTTATGTTTGTGTACCTGACTGATTCTCCTTTGCTTTTCAACACTCAAAATAGCAAGTCCTATAAACAGACAAAATCATATCCGTGTGCATTTTTATATTGCATACACACCTTTATGAGATGGTGATCTATTAATCATATTCATATTAATAGAATAAGATATATCCTTCATCAGTGAGAACACCAGACAAGGCAACTGACCTACGAAAGTATTATCTATGCTGTTTCAGATATGATAATAAAATGAAATGAAAATCAAGTGAAATGAAGTCAAGCAACTTATAATTAAATATATTCTTAGCATTTGAATATATTTCTTTTCTGTTCTACCTTTGGCAGATAAAGCAGAAAGGATTGTTATTAATAGTTATCCAAGTTACTCTAGCTTAAGGATTGTTATTAACAGTTATCCGAGTTAGTCCAGCTTAAGGATTGTTATTAATAGTTATCCGAGTTACTCCAGTTTAAGTATCTCTCTCCACAGGATTTTCTAGTGATCTTAAAGGCCTGATTAACTGGATCTTAGCTTTTTTATTTCAAGCAATTCATCAGCTAATGGCTATACTATTGTTTATATGTACTCAATTAACTTTTCTTATCCATTTCATATGTATCATTTATAACTGATAGGTTTGTTTTAAATCAGAAGTTCTTATAAATGCATAGGCTTCTATAACCTTTCCTTTCCTTTTGTTTAGTTGGGGTTTTTTGGGCACATTTTGTTTTGTTTTTTTCATTTTCTTATCTGTACTCTGAAAAAAATACTGGTTTTCACATGTAACTTAAAATCAAACATTATAGTCCCAACTTCAGTATTCAAGAGCTAGATCTCTCAAAGTTCTATGAAACAGCTAATACCTCTCTCTTCCATTGAAGAGTCACACCTAATCCACCATCCTTTCAACTGTTAATTACTTACATGTACTATGTAGCACTCAGTGTTTGTCCTTTTTGCTTTTCTGTTGATTTTGTAGACAATGGACCCCCTCCTCCCCCAGGTTTCTTTCATGCACCTCCTCACATGCCTCACTGAATTTAACAATACTCTGTGAATTTGAATGGCTCATCTCATTCTAATTGTACTGCATTTGCTTGTCCTGTTCTGCAGTTTTAAACATTTTAGCTACTCTAGCAGTTAGATATTCTTTTGTATGTGATTCTCTTTTTATTCCAAAACTTTTCAGAATGAGTGTAGGAGGAGTCTCAAAGCTGATGCTGCCTTTTCTTTTCCTGTTTTCCGCTTCTGGGATTTGTAGCATAATTGGCTCTCCTATTTATTCAATGCTTCACTCTTATCCCTCTTTCTTAAGTCCAATTGATGCAGGTCGTCGTTAGCAAATGTTAAAGCACTGACTCATTCCTGTGTTTATTATCTCTTTGAGCCTTTCCTTCATCTCTCAAAATTTTCCTTGCTTATAGGAACTTCTGTGCTAATTCAGCCAAAGAAGTGGTTCCCAGTCTGATCCAATGGTTGCTGCTGCTCCAGCTGGGTTCTCCTGCTGCTTCCCTAATGGTTTTCCCCCATTTAACCCATCATTCCACAAAGGTATGCCTGTTTAAGAGCACAGTCGTTTTCCTATCTGGTTTAATTTGCTTGGAATTTCAGTTCCTTGTGATAGCAATTCACTTTCCCATCTCCATCCCTTTCCATTTACTACAGTATTGTTGCTTAGAAGAGCTATTGGTTTCCTCTGCCTGTCTGTCAGAGCTGGGTTTGGAATAATGCACAGTGTGGTGAATAATAATACAGCTGTTGTGAGTTATTATCAGTCCCTACTCTGGATTGGTCTGGATCCCTATGTCTCTCTTCATCCTGGTGTTTTAGGTGTCCCAAAGAGCTGTAGCAAACCTGTTCTGACTTTGAAACTCTGCTTACAGAGACACTGTGTGTTTCACTCATGCTTTAAGGTCAGCCCTGGCAGAAGGGTGGGGATCAGTCGCCCCTCTGATTCCAAAATTAAAACCTGCACCTCTGGTACTGTCTTCTGATTTCCTCTCATTCTCCTACCTCTCACTGAACATTCCAGCAGATTTACTTAGCTGCCTTACACCATTTGAGTTCACAGGGTAAGGAAACAGCCTTCTGCTTTTCACAGCCACTTTCCTATCTGCTAAATCCGACACCTCTGGCAAATGCTTCCAAATTTAAGCCTGTCATTCTAAAATGGCTCCTCAGACCAGGGTCATTTGAGCAGTTGCCACCAAGCATCTGGGAAGTGGTGACATCCTCTCAATGAGGCTCATCCTGTTCCAGCCCAACAGCATTGCAGGGATGCTCTCAAACCTAGGTGCATGTGCAGTGCTGGGTCCTGCAGAAGCTTTGGGCACATGTTCCATCCTGCCTGAACACTGTTTCACAGCCAGGGCTGGCAAATGCTGCTCTTCTCCTCTGATGCCTTCTCAGCCACTTTTTGCCCTGAAAAATACATCCCACCAGAAACAGGCTGAGTGGCAGAAGGTCTGCAAAGAGGCCCTAGAGGCTGACCCCAGAGAAGGGATGTAAATATGAGCAAAGTGCTGGTTTTGTCCTCAGCTGGTTGCTGAACTGCTTCTTTCCAGTCAGTGTGGTCAGCAGTGGGATGTCAGAAGGGATGTAGGCTGGGGGAGAGATCCCCAAGTTTTGGGAGTGTAACTGATAGGTTATATATGGAGGGCTTTCACACATTAATATTTATGCAGCATGTCCACAAACAGCAAAGGAAGGATAATTTTAGATTAAATTGTGTTTTAGTGCAGTACAAATCTGAGGAGGTGCTGTGAGACTTCAGTGGCACAACCAACACAGAAATGTGATTCCTTTGTTGTTTGATCAGTAGTCAAGGGAGTATCAATATATAAAATCTATAAGTTTTCATGAATGGCTGAAAGTACATTAATTCCTTCATCATTTTCACAGACAGTTGCAGACAGATTTTAGTGAAACTGGTTACTGTGCTATTAATTATTAAATGAGATCATATTACCCCTAATGGGCTTGAACCATCACTAAGAATGCTTTAGCTTTGATTTTGACCATGCTAATAATAGTCTCACCTGTCTTGATGCATGTTACAACTGCTCCCATGTGTTACTTTCTGACTACTCTAGAAGCAAAACTTACTTTGGTAACATAATGGTAGGATATATACAGATTGCAACACAGTTTTGATCTATGTTCACTTTCCAAGTGCCATTATATCAAATCCATTAAGTGCTTACAATGCACAGCCTGAAAAATTGACTATGAGAAAAAAACCAAGAGGTGACATATTTCTATGTCTCAGTGACTCAGCAGCAGATCTACTGAGTTCAGAAACAAAAATCTAATTTTGAGTCCTACAAACTAGATTTCTTCTCTGATAGTCAATGAGGCTCTTGACTTGACAATTATCATCACTGCTAATAAAGAAAACTCTTTTAAGTGATCATTACCATGCTATGTTCTTTTCACTACATCTAAAACTGCTCTGACAGCCCCCTGTCCCCCCATAAAGGAAATTATTTCAGACTGTGATTAGCCAGGACAAACCTCACTTTGATTTCCAGAACCCCTGTTGAATAAACAGGATTTGCAGTGAAAAAAAACCCAGTTTTTAAAGTCTGGAACTAAGCAATAAAAGAGAAAATGCAGAACTTCAATCACCTTGCCGATTTGTTTCATACCTAAATTAATTTAGCACCAGTTCTAATCCAGAAAAGAAGAATTTATGTTTGAATGTGATTTAGTTTGACTGTGACTGAATACCTTGACAAGAAGTAAATGGTCCTCTTTCTAGTGACCTTAATCTCTCAGAGCAGAGACATGATGTCCAAATTACATACCCTGGCTTGATCTTTCATATATGCTAATTTTTAAAAAATAAACTAATTACCTTTAGACAAGAAATCAGTATTTTCACTGGCAGAATTCATGCAATTAATCTATTTAATCACAACCATTTTCACAAACTGATGCACCTACATGTAGTGGGTGCATAGGGAATACACTCCCTAAATATTAACTACAGAATTTAGACAGGAGCTGGATCAGAAGAAAAAAAATTGTGTTCATGTTTCTTCAGAAGCATCTCTTCCTTTCCACAAAATGGCTATTAGGATGGATCCAGAAAGGCAATTATATTTTTTCTTTAATTTAAAAAAACTGTTTCTAAAGGGTGCTACAGAGTGGGAGTTTGTTACTGCTTGTGTATTCTTCTCCAGCTTTAAGTCTTTGAGCATACAATAAAAAAGATCACAAGGATATTATAGGGCTTACTGTTCTAAATTTTTTCTAGGAACAGGAAAATAACTCCCTGTGCTCTGAACTCAGAGTTCTGTTATTCTGATCTGCTCCCAGCATTGCAGCACACAGCAGTCCAAGAACTCCACCATTTAATATGGTTTTGCAGGTTTCCTTAGTGTACACAATACAGCTTCAAGGTTTTCCAAAAACTGTGTGAAACCAAATAGATAAAAATTTCCTCTCTGTAGGACTGCTGATTGTGGACATAAAAGTGCTCCCAAGGTCTTCTGAAAATTGATAGTCCATAGCTGTGCTTTCATTGCAAAGGGTTCAAGCAGCTGTTAACTCTGCTTTATCATCACGTGATGTATCATGCTGCTCTGGGCATTTATTTTTTCTATGTCTACCACACACAGTGTGCCTGTAACTTTTTCTTGTCAGGCAGAATTAAGTTCAGAGGTGCTGTTGAAGCTAGTGAACTTTTTCACATGCCAGAAAACTGCAGTCTAATAAATTGGTGTAATTTACATGAGAAAGCAGGAGTGATGAGAGGTGTCAGAAAAAGTAGCCAACAGGGAAGTACATGAAAATAATTCAAGACTACAACAAGACCAAAAAGTTGACTTTACAAATGTTCTTTTTAACACACAGCATAGAGTTTTTTTGGGGCCAGTTTTGTTTTCATCTGGCAGTAAGCCAGAAACTTAGATCATACAGGCTCCTATGAACTTTGGAAGGCTGAACTGGAGTCTCATTGTCCTCATCAGTCAGTGACGAAATTATGGGATTTTAATTATTGGATCTTCAGTGCTGATAAAATGAGAAGAGGATTAGACAGCAAGGGTGATATCTGGATTCCAGATCTGTGGTTGTTGGTAGTTACACAAGTCATATTTTAACTTCTAAAATAGCATTGCCTTGTTATTGGTGAAATCCTGTTTTATCTTTCTTCCTTTTTATTACATGAAGTTTGTCATTCTTCTTACACCTTAAGGATTTTGCATCATGTTGTCACTTCTGCATATTTCATCTCCTCAGTTGTTGTTCTGCCTTTTCTAGTTGCATAGCAGAGATGTTTGGAAAGTTCTACCTTTACTGTCCTAGGAATGCTTTTCTGAGCTTACCTACCAGTATACACATCTCTTTTCATTAAATTAGTTCCTTAAAAGTTACTTCCATTCTTACAAAAATTCAGATAGCTACCATTGAGTAGGAGATACTAGACAGTCACTTCACACAACAAAAAAGATTTGAATATGCAAAAAAAAAAAAAAATCTAGTTATTTTTCTTCTAGCATATATGTCTCCCTTTCCTTACTGCCTAACATTTTATTTCTTTAGAAGAATAGTTAAGATTACTTCTCAGAGATTTATTTCTTTCCATGGAATTTTCCAGAGATTGCTGGAAAATTAAAAATGCTAATAATTGGTAATGCTGGGAATGTGATAATACTGAAAATGGAAGTAGGAAGAAAACTCAAAGTCAGACAAAAATAATCTCATTTTTATATCACTGTAGTCACATTTCAATACCTCATGTCACACACAACACCCACTTTTAAGAGTCCTCATATTTCCTCCACTATCCTAGCTTTTCCTTGCAGCTTTTCAAATTCAAATTCGTATTTGGACATGAATAGAGAGTGTATACAGCATTCTGGGTGAGTCACGTCTTACGCAATGTTCATGTTCCATATGGGAAACTCCTGGACTGCAGGATACCCTTCTTCACTTTGGTGACTTATGCTTATCCTGAAGAATAATCAGTTTCATCTCTTTCATTTGTTTCCAGCAGATGACTTCTCAGCTTTCAAACAAAATTCTCATTAGATGATTGATACCCAGAGTTCAATTTTTCACCATTCAGTGTATTTTGATCACTGAACCACCCAGTTCTTCATCTGTACCTTGGTATCTTTTACACTTTTAATACCAGCTCAATTTGTGATCATGTCAGTGCATTTATAGTCTCTAATCTCCTTCCAGTTTGTCTTCCTTCAAGAGTGTTTGTTGCCACTCATTCCTTTGCCAACATGCAGTTTCTTGCAATACAACTTCTAGGCCACTGGTTGGAAAGGCATTAGGTTATGAAAATCTTCACTTCCAAATCCAGCAGCTGGCAAAAGTTCAGCATGGCTGCAGAAAAGATTGGATGGCTTGACACAAATGCAGTCCAGAAAACAGGAGGCAAAGAGCCAGAGACTTCTTGCATGGAGTCTGAGCCAGTGGTGTAATGTGCATAGGCTCATCACAGGAGTGACTCATCCAAAACCAAAGGAGTTTACATAGTAAATCTTACATAGTGAAGTCATGGAAGGGTTCAAATATAACTCTGGTTCACCAATGAAGATTACAGTGAACAATTGAACACCCAACCATCCACAAGAAAACCTCAGGAGCAGTGACCTGATAATGTCTTACAATGGGAGAAGTCACTGGAGGAGAAACAACAGGAGAAGGTGCAAAACTACGGCTCTTTTGAAGAAAGGCTTTCAATGCTGTCTTTGTAACATTCTCACAGAGGGGATAGATCAGCAGACAGTGCAGTATATTGAAAACTGTCTGAACAGCTGAATTCAGAGGATTTAGATCATGGCAGGAAATCCAATCAAAGGCCAATAATTAATGGTGCACTCCAGAGGTCAACACTGGTCTAGTTTTATTCAGATTTTTTTTTTTTTTTTTTTTGATGTTGGGACAGAATGTACCCTTAACATTTGGCTGATGACACAAAACTGGGAGGAGTGGATGATAAGCCAGGGGGTTGTGCTGCCACCCAGAGGCATCTGGATGGTCTGGAGAAATGGACAGACAGGGACCTCGTGAAGTTCAATAAAAGGAAATGCAGAGTCCTGCACCTGAAGAGGAACAACCCCAGGCACCAGTTTATACTGGGAGCCACCCAGTCAGGAAGAACTAGACAGAAAGGGTGAACACCAGGTTGAATGTGGGCCAGCAATGGGCCCTTGCTGCAAAAAGAGCCAAATGCATCCTGGGCTGCATTAGGGAATGTACTGGGGGAGAGGAGGTCCCTTTCAGCCAGAATTATTTTATGAGTCCATGAGGCTCTCGTATATTTATCTTCTACAACAAGTACTATCTTGTAGATAGTACTCTGATTTGCTGCTCTAGCCCACAGTTACTTTCCTGCTAATGTAAATTTTTTAAGTACAAAAATGCACCCATGATTACTTCATTGCAGAATCAGGACAGCAATGGGCATAAGAGCCTGTACATATAATATAGTTGTATGTTGTTTCATAACTCTCCTATGTTTTTCAGATTTCAAATTATGCCTCTGATTGCCAGCAACAAACTCAAAATCTGTAAAGAGAAAAGTGAGATTGCCTTCTTATTGTTTCATTATCTGCATTAAAATTAAAAAAAAATTTAAAAAAGAAGCTTTCATTAGAGGTTTGCTTTCAGTCAAGAAGAGCTGAATGTGTCTCTGCCTTCCTTGGTACACCCGAACTAATGCAGCCTCGTTAGAAGAAGAATATATTTTTCCCACTTAGTATCCTTTCATCTCAATGTGGGGAATAACTTTGCTAAGCAAGAAAGTGCCGTTATTATATTATTACATTATTATATATCTTCTTGTCTGACCTTGCTTGCATTTTAAGCATATCAGAGTCGAGAAATGTGTTTCAGATTACTCATGTCTCATTGTGATAACAGGGTTACATTTCATTTTGAAAGGAAAGGATAATCTGTTTGCTTGCTACCTTTATTGTGTATTTTCACCATGGTTGCAGTGAAAAAAGAGGGAACATTGAAGAGGTGTATATGAGTGATATGGTAGAAATGATGGAGGTATGCAGTGCTTCATTTGAGCCAATGTAAAAAGGCAATGTCAGCCACCACCAGGTACTTAAATTAATTTTAATGACAATATAGAGGTGCAGAGCCAGATAGAGCAGAGAAACATTAAAGGCATTTAGATAAGTTAGATGGATTCAATTTGTTCAGACCTACTGAAGTTCACTCTGAAGTCATTAAAGAGCTTAACCATTAAAAACTGCCTGCACGGATTTCTGTAAGTGAAAAGATCCCAGCAGACTGCAGAGAGCAAAATTTAAAATCAACAAGATTAAATTCAATACAGGTAATCATGGAGAATGACTGTTTGGAAGAGGAAATCAAATGCACAAACCTAAAAATGATGAGTAACTCAGCTGAAGAGAAGCAGAAAAAGGATTTAGGGGTGCAATAAACCAGAAACCAACCCAACAAGTTATCATGTCAAAGAAGTTGAGGCACAGTGCAGTGTTTTTTTCCAGAAATAAAAGTTGTGTTGTGAATTATTAGAAGAGGAAATTATAAGATAGAGTTGGGGTTTTTTCCCATCTACTAAGCACTTAGCTAAGCTAAGCCTTACTGAAATGCTGCATACAGTTTGAGCATCGTGTTTAAATAAAATGTAGACAAATCTGATTGCTCTTAGAACTCTCTCCAAGAATAATTGAAAAATTTGATAACATGTCTTAAGAGGAAGATCCAAAGAAATTGGATATGTTTAATCCAGAAAAAGAAAGCATGAGACAAATTATAAAGACAGCATTCTTGTTGTAACAAGCTGCCATAAAACAAACAATGAGCAATTGTTCTCCACATTGCCTATGGTTGGAGGAGACAGAGAGAAGTAATCTGATTTATTACAGTAAAGAAAAATGGATTATTATTTTAAGAAAAGATTTTATTTGGGGCTTGGAGACAGCTTTCTGTGTGGAGATAATGAAAAATCTAGATTAAGGGAGGAAAACCAAGCTCAGACTGGAGGCATAAGGTTTGCTACCAGAGAGCTAGGTCCTAGCAACAAGGCAAATTTGTTCTCTAAAAGCAGAATTTTTGGAGTCTCTTGACTGTAAATCAAAGAAGGTCATAACTCATTCATGCCCTCCCACAGACACGCCTGTAAAATGTGCAATTACTTATTCATGTGCCTGGCAATGCTGAGGTTGAAGAGAGTGACTGAATAAGGAATGACAAGCTGTGTGAAATATGAAGCCTGAAATTGAACAGTATTTTTATTGAACAGTGAATGGACAGCAAATGGAAGTGCAGACTGCAAGATGGCATATCCCTTTCAACATAAAATAGAGATATATTAACATCACTAGTGCTTTTTTCTGCATTATAATTATGTTCTCATTTTGTTCAAATGGCTGTCTGCATGAGACCTATGCCTGCCTATGAAAGCCACTGAGGATGAAATGTTACTGTCAAGGAGGTTCATGTGATAAAAGATGTCTGGGTTTATGGGGGAAAGAGGGGATTTAGGAGCAGAGGAGGAAGAAACAGGCTCTCTATCTACTCAAGTCAAGGGTTTGGTACTAACAGAATAGCAGGTCTTGGAGAAGGCAATGAGGCATGAAGTTTACAGTATTGTGAAATATTCTACAAGGATGGATAGTTGTATTAGAAAAACACCTCTGATATTCAATGGGGAGCAGCTCCCTGCCTAAAGAGCCTTCAGAAGTGTGAAATACAATGTAGAAGTACATCTAATAAACAATAAATACCAATCAGCTCAAACATTGATTTGCCTGAGGAAGACTGACATCCCTGTGAGTCAGGTATGCAGGTCTCATGTGCAGAATGGATTTAGTTACTGCTTGAAGAATTGGCAAAGTTTATGGAGTCTTGCCTGCATGTTCAAAAGGAAATTGCTTTCAGGATTGGCTGGTTTATATGTCTATAAATATGTTTATGCATCTACTTTCTTTGATAAGTAGACTTCATTAAAAGCTATTGTAAAGAGCAGGGAATAAGAGTGTGCCATTTAACATCTCATTACATTTAAAAAAGTAATTAAACATCCAAGTTACTCATTTAAAGAAAAGTACATTGCCGTTTATCTTCATGCATTGCAGAACACAGTGCCTTCTTGAAACAAAAAAATTTATCAGTGAATTAATGAAATAATTTATGCTGCTAAAGGAAATAATGTGTTTAAAACAAAGTGGTTTTATTCTTTCTCCTTTTGCTCTTCTAAGGGTTGTATTGACACATTTCTTCAGAGGAAAAAGTTCACTGATTATTTTTTCATTAATAGGATGAGAAAAACTACAAAGGAGGGTTTTCAGCAGGCCAGTGTGTCTGTCTGTCCCAAAGCTTATCTATCAACATCAACATGCTTGAATGCCCATGCAAACAGAAAGGATGACCAGTAAATCTAAGGTCTGCATGAGTAATCTCTTTCCTGAACAATTAGTTTCTGGACTCACAGTTAAGTCAGGGAGCAGAATGATTCTTCAGTTTCATTACATTCTTTTCCATCTGCTATAGCCTAAATACAGGTAACTGGTGGCAGGCTGTACATAAACACAGGGAATAAGCCAGAAGGCATTTGTGTTAATTCAGCTCTCTTTGTCATGCTAATTCTTTGATGCCTCAAACGGCTGTTCCTCCAGAATATCTGCAAGGTGATGTGTAGTGTTTATGAATATTTGAAGAAGGTTTCTTGCTCATTGTAATTATGCTGGTGCTAAATAGCTGAGAAAAGCAGATCAGTTTGCTGTATCATCACTGTTCTGTCCCAATGTCTTGCAAAGGCCATCAGGGTCTGTTGAACACTGACAGCATTTAGGGTAGTTTAAGACATATAGTTCTTCTTGTTAGAAATTAAAATTCTAGAGGAAATGAGTATGCAAGATTCAATCTCACTGTGAAACTCTAAAATCAAAAATATCCCAATTTTTATTTATTAATTTCTATAGTTTTTGTTGACCCTTTACTTGAGGGCAGTATGGATCAATATAATGAAACTAGGATAAAGCTTAAGAGAACTGTATAATTCTATTTATCTGTATTTTTAGAATTCATTCTTTAGCATAGCAGGTGAGTGTCTTCTGCATTGAAAACAAGGTGCCAAAGAAATTTAGGGCTGATTCATCTGGCTGTCATATTTTCAACTAGCTGTTCACAATCCCAGTAATTGTAAATTAGTGAAGCAGGTGAGATGGTTTTTGTGATGAAATTGCGGTGGTGGTTTTCTTCTGAAATAGATATTTAATAAAGCTCAAGTGAACCACATCTCAAGAGTGTTTTCACCAAAGACATCTTCAGTAGAGTTGCATTAGGTCCTTGATGGCCTCCTTCATGCCAAAATGCTTATTCTGGCCAGGTGCAAGGATTGTGCTGGCTACAACACAGATCTTTAAAGAAGCAGATAAGGGAAGCAGGTTGACTTTCTAACAATAATTACATGGCACAAACTCCTAAATTTAATTATGTGCCTTGAAGATATGCTGCTTTGAAATTGTACAGGTACTAGATGTGAAACCTGGAATAACTAGTCTCTAATAGAGCAGAATGCAGAGTGAAGAACATTTTGCCTAGATTGATGTCTACACTTGCAAAATTGGTTTCTCTCTTGAAAGGAAGCCTAGTCTCACTGTCTCTAAAGTTAGGCAAGGACTACAAAGATCAAGTTCAAGTTAGATAAGGTAGACATGAAGCAGAAAAGGTGAGAAAGGCAGAATTTGGCCAGGCTGAGGGGGAAAACAAATAACCACTGTATGGGAAAAAGATGCATCTACTTTTGCTAGCCCAGATCACTGCTTCAGCTGCAGTCCTCCATGATGTCATGACACAACAGCTACCACCAAGGAGGTTTTTTCTACTTTTTTCTAGAGAAAAAAACATATCTGCTTCATAATGCAGCATATGACAAATACAACCTCCACATTTTTTTTTTCCCCTTAACAGAAAACAGCAACACAGCTCTGAATAATTCAGCTCATTCCCATTTCAGAGACCACAGCCACAGTCTCAAACTTAGAGAATCTTAGGCAGACTGATAGCATGTGCTCTTACTCAGGCACAAGCACCTGTTCACACAAGGGTTATTTATTTTTCTCAAGTTTCTCCAGGAGATATTGGGGTTTTTGCTGATGGGTGTTGTAGACGAAAAAGAAGTTTTAAATAAGATTAAGACTAGCAGCCAAATGCTGATCAATACACATACATGGGCTGTACTGTTTTATAGAAATACAGAACTGGGGTAATCAAATCAAATCAAATCAAATCTGGTCCTTTGTAGCAGAGGTCAACCATGTAACTTGTGTTAAACACACAAGATTCCAGATCCCACAACACCCCTTTGGTCCACAGTATTTCTCTGCCCTGCTGCAAATATCCTTTAGTAGACCAGCTGCCCAGAAAAAAAATGCAATATGTCCAGGATGATTCACCAGAGCAGGAACAGTTTGTCAGTGTACACCTGACACAAATCAGTAAGCATTTTCACCATGGTCCATGGGATTTTGGAGCTAGAGCCCCAGTAACATTTATACTTTCAAATGATGGTGAGAAAAATCTCACGCACAACATAACCTGTTTTATCACAAATATGACTAAACTGAAGTCCATCCTGTCCAATTATAGTTATAACTGAAGCTGCAGGGAAGGTGAAAAGTTATTTTATTTGATGACTTGCTAATTAACCAAGCTGACAGATATGTATAACAGGGAAGAAAGTGTCTGACTGGCAATTTATCCTAGACAAACAGAAATGTTTCTCACTCTTGTTTTTCTTTTTTATTTTTCTTTTCATATCTTCTGATATGAGTTTTATAGCCAGAACAACAGCTGAACTTTTGCAGTTTGCAGCAGATAGTGAATAAACTGTATATAATGTCTTCACTATGTTCTAATGACTCATATAGGTGTTAATGATGAGCAAGACACATCTCAAGATCACTAGGTCTCTGGGTTCATGTATTTCATGTTCTATTTCCCAGACTGTCAGTGAGAGTGTGATCATGCACTGCAATCACCACTGCTCATTACACTGAGTGTCACTGCTTCTCATTATACTGTATAATGGGCACTAGGTAATCTCATTGTGTCCCCCACACAGATACTTGCTGCTTTGTCTTGCTTGAAGCCTCATGGACTGTTTCAGGTCATCCCAAAGTTTCCTGAAACTGGCCAATCTCATCCGTGACACCCGAGTACACAAAGCTTGGGGAAGTATGTACCAGAGTTAAGACAAAACTATGAAGGATTCAGTTTGAAATTAATTTCTTTAAGTTAGTGTGTGGTCATGTGGATGTCTATATGTTAGTTGTGGGTCTCTAGGCTATAATTATAGTTTTCAGCTGACTGCATTTCAGTACATCAGTGTTATGTGACATCCTTAAGGCTGCCCAAAACCTCTGCTCAGGATAGATGTGACAAGGGTCATACACCAAACCTGTGCCCTTTGGGAGTTGCACCTTTGAGTAGGAACTCTACACCACCTCAAATAACACTAAAAACAGGTATACATAATAATACAGAATAATACAGAAACATCTGCCTAGACAGGTGAATCCTATTCATTAAAGCCAAGGGATAGAACGATTCACTTCATCTTAAAGCAGCCATGTAGAGATTGGTCATTCAGGAAGCTCTACTGACAGCATTGACTAGGACTTCAGTTCAGTTTTTAGCAGACAGTTCACTGCCTTTGAGTATCTAAGGTATGCTGGCTTGGTGCCAGCAACAAATCCAGAACAGCACAGATTTTACACGGGTTCTGGGTGGCATTAGCAAATTCCACACAGTGCCTTGAGTACCATGGGTTATCTGTGACAACACAGAGCCTCATGTTTATACAAAAAACATTACCCATGGAAGCCCAAATACTATAAAGGAAGCTTACTTTGTGTGCAGAGATGCACTGCAGTGTCTAAGAATGAAAACCAGCCTGTAATAGCTCTCACCCAAATGTGGTGGGTTGGCCCTGGCTGGACACCAGGTGCCCAACAAAGCCACTCTGTGACTGCCCTCCTCACTGGGCATGGGACAGAAAATAGAATGGGAGGTCCTGGGACTCCCAGATAAGGGGGCAATGAGAAAGAACTCACACATTATTGGCATAGACAATGCAGACCTGAAGTGGAGAAATTAGTTTAATTTATTGCCAATCAAATCAGAGCAAGTTAATGAGGAATAAAACCAAATCATAACATTATTTTCCCCTCACCCCTCCCTCATTCCTGATCTCAACTTCTCTACCAATTCTCCTCCCTGACAGTGGTGCAGGAGGATGGGGAATGTGATGGCAGTCAGTCCATCACACATTGTCTCTGCTTCTCCTTCCTCCTCATGGGAAGCACTCAGCACTCATCCCCTTCTCCAGCGCGTGGTCCTTCCCATGGGACACAGTCCCTAATGCCTTCACTGTGACTCCTTCCCACAGGCTGCACGAACTGCTCCAGTTTGGGATGCAGTCCTTCAGGAACAGGCTGCTCCAGCGTGGGTCCCCAGTGGGGTCACAAGTTCTGCCAGCAAACCTGCCCCAGTGTGAGCTCCTCTCTCCATGGGGACAGGAGACTGCTTCCTTAGACTCCTTGGCATCTTCAAAATCCACACTGTTGCAGAGGTTTTAAAGGCATTTAGCACTTAGAATTCAAAACAGCAGGACCTGCTGTGAGCTCATAATAAGACTCAGAGCTATGAAATGATCCCACTTGTTTAATTTATATTATCTAAAAAGGAATGCTAGCTCCTTTGCTGGCATAAATTGTTGCAGCTTAATTGACTTAAATACAGCTGGTGGTTTTTAGTTTGCAGTGCTTAGGATTAGAGGACACGTGTCTCAGTTCTAGACAACTTGAACCAACAGAAATTAAGGAATAACCTTAAATGTCTACTGATTTTTTATTTATTTATTTTTTTGTAGGAGCTGGAGCAAGGACTTAACTCTTGGACTTGGCAAGATCAATTCTGAAGTGAAATGAAGGTGAAACTGAAATAAAATGTCTATATTGAAGCCCTTTCCTATTCTAGGTCTCAATTCTATGCTAAATTGTGCCAAAATCTTCCATTTAAGTAATGAATTTGCTGAGGAAACTGAACCTGTGGATGGAGTTGGGCAATCACTCACTGAGATCACTATCATAACTAGGCACCAAAAGGTAACCAGGTGTTGTGTGCTCTGGACTCCATTAAGGAGAGCTGCAGATGCTTCTCAGCCCCAGCATTTAATTAGTTATGAGATCATTAAATGGATGTAACTCATAGAAATGTTCTATGTTGAATCATGCATGATCAGCTGGGAGTAGGATGCACACAAAGTGATGTTAGGCCCCATAGGAGAAAATTAGCAAGTTACTAATGCTAAAGTTTAAAATAGAGGTTGATCTGAGCTTTGGGGAAAAAATGTACCTGGTGCAGAACTTTTCTAAACTTGAGGTGCACTAAGGCACAGATGTTTCCTAACAGCTCATTAAGCTGAAGTATAGCTGTTGCTTCTTTTTGAACCTGCAGATCTACAGAAAATTGTATTAATCAGCTTTCATAATTGACGAGTGAACATGTTTCTCATAAGCTGTCTTTCAAATTAAATATGAAAGAAATTGGCCTGGCCTATAAAAAATCTGAATTCAATAAGAGTTTTTTCCCCCACAGGTTACTTTTAATCAGGCCTCAAGTTATGAGTAATACTGGATGGCTAATTCTTTACTTCTATACTTCCATCAAAGTTAGACACTGTCAACTTACACAAGTGCAGCTCTGACAGCAGTCAGATGTTCCAAAAATTATTTCTAAATGGTGGGTCTTTTATTCATGTGCATGTCCTTTTCCTTTTTATGACATAAGTACTGGGTTCGTTCCTCTTCATTTTTAGGGAGAATAGGATGAGGGAAGACAGGCCCTGCATAATTTCTAGTGTGAAATCCACCAGGCCTTGCCAACTCAAATTCATTATTTAATGTGTCCTTTCTGCATCCTAGCCAAATCCTTATCTTGTTGAAATTCACATGGATTGGTAGCAAGCTTTTCCCTTCCAAATGAAAATTTAAGAGACTAATGAATACCTCAGCCTTCTCTGCATCATCAGCTATATGATCTGCAAATAATATTGAGTCTTACTAGACCTGTGCTCTCTTTGTTTTTGCATTTCAAACATATTTGTAGGAAACTTTTTAAAAATTATTTTTATATGATATACTAAGTGAAACTATTCTTTTCCAGCTTTGTTTTTCTGTTCAGATAAGCTTATGCCATTCATTATCCCTTGCCATCATTGTGCCCTGCACTTGGTATGAATCTCTATTGAATTTCAAGATTTTAAAGATTTCTAATGCAATTGTAACAATCTCTATATTTTCCTTCTTCAATAGGATGGTTTGCTGTGGTACATCTATCTCAGTAGCTCTTGCCTTTCATATTACTCTTGGATTATCTCAGAGAACTGTTCCTCATAGCTCCTCTAGTTTGAAATACACTGAATTTTTTGTTGGTTGCATGAAAACATGGCAGCAGCAGAAGAATCCCAAAATCATTCTCTTTGAGAGAGACCCAGACATCACTTGTCCAGCCCCTGCCTAAAGAAGGGACAGCTAGGAGGTCAGACCAGGTTATTTCAGTTACTCAGGTTTTTTTCCAGTTGGACCCTGAAAAACTTCCAAGGATTAAAATTCCACAGCCTTTATGGACCAGCTTTTCCAGTACCTGTCTGTCTAGATGTTGAAAAGTTCTTATATCCAAGAACCTTTCTTCTTACAGTTTGTGACCTTTGTTAGCATCCTCATGCCACATACAACTGTCAAGAACTTGGCTCCATCTTCTTGAAAACCTACTCATAGGTTCTGGAAGGCTGCCATAAGGTGCCTCTGAAGCTGTTTTTTCTCCATTCTGGACAAGTCTTGTTTCCTCAATGTCTCCTCACAGGCCAGGTGCCCCATCTTCTCTGCTCTCATGAGACCCCATCTGGGTACTGCACCCATCTGGGGTCCCCAGCACAGGAAGGACATCAACCTGTTAGAGTAAGTTCAGGGGAGGGGAACCAAGTTGATTAGAGGTGATGCCTTGGGATTTTAGCTTTTATATTTTTCAAATCCTGTGCTGCATTAGTGTATAACTTTAAACTCCTCATAGAGTATTAATTAACTGTCTCCACATTTTGGTCAGACAAAACAATCCCTCTAAGCCTGAAATTCAAGGACACTCTGCTGCCTCAGGCCTCAAAAAGCATCCACAAAAGTGAACTGGGGGGAGAAAATTTGGGATATATGACTTTATTACCTGAAGTGGTAATTGGAAGATTTAACCCCTGATATAGAGATGGACCAAACTTTTATCTGCTCGAAAAACTCGTGACCATCATCCATTTTGGGTGTAGCCCTTCTCAGACGTTTTTGACTGCCCAAGGTGTACCTGTTGAAGGTCTATAATAAATTCCTACTTCTATTCTCTGAATCTTGTCTAGCCTCTGTTCTAGGTAGCCACTCCAAGGCATCAGAGAGATGGAGCACCTCTGCAGTGAGGGTAGGCTGAGAGAATTGTGACTGTTCAGCCTGGAGAAGAGAAGGCTTTGGGGTGACCTAGCTGTGGCCTTCCAGTGCCTGAAGGAAGATGGAGAAAGACTTTGTCACAAGAGCATTTAGTGTCAGGACAATGGGGGAGAGGCTTTTAAGTGCAAGAGAGCAGATTTGGATTACATATTACAAGGAAGTTCTTTACTGTGTGGGTGGTTGCCCCCCACCAAATCCTCCCTGACCCAAAGACATCTTCAGCTGGTTTAATATGTTCTTCCATGGTTGTAATGATGCCAACATAAATCAGCATTTGGTCTGTCTTTTATTTAGTTATAGGCATCACTAAAAGGCCCCAACAATTACATTTAGGCTTATTATAGTTTATCTGCTCTTTACATGTAAGCATTGTTAGCCTAAATGTGTTAAAAAATGTTTACAGATTCTAGCTCATATCATTTTTTTAATGCTTAAATAAAGAGTGATAGCACAGATTAGAACCTGGGTTATTTAAAGATCTTGTTCAGCACTGGGCTCTCTGAACATTCCCCTTGCTGTTTCTCTGCTCTCGGCGGAAAACAGCAATGCCACTTTTGACAGGGTAACATATGGGCATTCTGTGGAGTTCCTGGAAGGAGACAAGCAGACAGATGACTAAGTATGGGCTTCCCCAGCTGCTTGTATTTGAAACTGTGAAAAGGACAGCACCAGACAGAATCACTTGCCTGTGAACACACAAGTGCCATGAGCCAATGCAGCTAAATTTGAGAGTTCACACACAGAGACAGCTGTACTTCTCTAGTGACTTGTCCTCTATAAATATCCCAGGTTGCATCTGAAGTTCATCTTACCACAGGCAGTTTTTGCTTGATGGCTGCCAAAGTCTTTATGCAATCACAGGATCACAGGATAATTCAGCTTGGAAGGGAGATCAGGAAGACATCTATGTGCATATATATGTGGTATCAGCATAAAATGTATTTTAGATCAACACACGAATCCCTCATTACACAATGCAGTCAGGCTTGGGTGAAGGCAGAGTGTAAGTGGATGATTCCTTGCCTTGTAAGCAGGAAAACTCTCACACAGGAAGACCTAAGGCACATGAATACCTTTTCTTTCTCAATTAAATGTCCCTGGCTTTACCTTTTCTGTATTCAGCAATGAACTTAATTCTAAAACCTTAATTTTTAGAGAAACGTGTGGAATCACTCCTGTGATCACTTCCTTGTTGAAATCTACTTTGGAAATCTGAGCTCTGAAATTTGGTTTGATAGCTGTTTATTTTATTCTATTTTATTATTATATATATGTTATGTTATGTTATGTTATGTTATGTTATGTTATGTTATGTTATGTTATGTTATGTTATGTTATGTTAATCCTAGGGCAAGTTAGATGTGAGATCTCTACCAGAATTATGAGTGACTCCTCTGTTGTAGAAGAGGATCAATGGTCAAATTTAGTGCAGATTTATGCTGCTGATTTTGAGTCTGTTCCCTTATAGCTGGTGGGAATGTCTAGCACAAGATAGCCAAGGAGTCTGTTTACATCTCCAGATCCCTTTTAAGGGAAACCTTGGTGGGGAGAGGAGCAAAGGCTGTGCTCAGCACTGAGAGGGCACAGGGAAGATCTCCTGGACTCGAGGATGTGGCTTTGGGACAGCAAGAGCCAAACAGTCCAGATACTGGAGGAGTGCTGATGTCCATGCCTGCTCACCTTCAGTCCTTTGCCATGGGGGATGCTCATGCTCAAGGTGCAGGGCTCTTTGGGGAGTCCTCCAGGCTGTGGAGTGATCTCCAGTCAGAGCAAATAGCTTTTGGAAGCACTGCTGCCTTTTCTGCTGTCACCAAAAGGGGTATTTCTGTGGCCAGGCATTCTCCAACAAAGCACTCAGCAACACAGCACTGAACAACACCTCTAAAACAGTGAACTCTGCACACCTCAGCTGTTGGAATTGCCTGGAGTGGGAAAGAATTAAGAAATTAAGCTGATGAGCATGGAGTAAAAATTGGTCAGGAACAGGAAGAACTGAAACAGGATTAATGTTTCTCCAAGTTTTATTTTTTCAGCATAGTAATTGTGCAGTTAAAATAAAATGAAATAAAAAGTTATAAAAATACAGCAAAAATATAATTAGTATTAATTTAATAATTATTTTAACATAATGCAATAAAAAGTTTTGCTTTTGCATTTCAAAATTCTGTCATATCTGTACATTACTTGGTGTTCTGAACAGAAGTGGTATGAGGATATACTATTTGTTTCTGTGTTAGCTTTTAACTGTCTATTTGGATAATTGAATTGTCAACAGCTTAAATGGTGCCACATTAAACCTTGCCTGGTGAAAACAGCCTTGTTACAGGTTGATACAGACGTTTCCTGTGACCTGTGTCAATTTAATGTTAACACACCTAAAAGCTCAGCATTCTGCTTAGCTCATCTCAACACTGCACTTCAGGACCTGGCTGTCCTACATAACCTGAGTGCTGAAATCACAAAGTGGGGTCCTCCTTGGGGTGATGAACTCCCTGGACTTTTCTCTGGAAGCTTAGAAGAAATACCAGTGACCTACAATTGGGCTTATGAAACTTTGGAAATGGGCACAAAACACAGATATATGTCTGAAACCTCTGAGAGCTAAGCATTGTCTGGTAAACTGAAAAGAAGGTATCCAGATATTTTCACTTTGAATATTATCTCTGCCCATACTTCTAAATTATTTTGATATCAGGTTGCCAATCATTGCTTTTTTTTTATTTTTTAAATTTTTTTCCCACTGAATTGATGTAAAGCATTGATGGTGCCTTTTTCTGCATTTTAATTCCCCTGCCTTTTTACAATGGGAATGGTAAAATATAGACTAAGGCTTCCCCACTGTAGTGAAAAACTTGATGGAACAGAGGCAGTTTATAAGTATCCCCTCCAAGAATGTTTAGGGTTCTTATGAGACCCAGGGGAGCTGGAGCAGAGATATGGCATACATGGGAAAGTAGAGTGCATGTTTCTAAACCAGTAGATACAGCTTTACAATGTTCCCATGTTAACTCCAGGACTAAAGATGATTTTAGTCATGTTTGGCCTTTCTATGATCAAAATAGCTAGTTCTCCTAAAGTCTGAGATGCTTGTATAGTACTAGTAAAACTATTACATGTTCCAGAAGAATAGCTAAAAACAGTGATTATCTTGTCAGAAATAAAGGTTTCAGAGAAATGAGTGCCAGTATATATTGATTCTGATGGAAAATATCTAAAATCTACCATGCAATTGCTACAACAACAGACAGTTTGGAAGAAAGGCATCATGAGTTTATGACTCATCTGTGTCCTTTGAGAGGTCAGAGAGTGTGGGACACAACTGTCTGTGGGCTTTGTTTCTTCTTGGCAGCCATGGAGCCACAGGACATGGTCAGCTGATGCAGAACCACAAATAATCTCCCAGACTTTATTAACAATTGCATACTACAAAGGGACAATGTCAGTATAGATGAAAACCCACTGAAACCTGGAAGTGGCAGATCATCAAAGCTGGCACACAAATGTGCTGTAGCTTTCTGCACTAGCTTGATTTGCTGTATTTCACTAGTATTACAGCATTTTCAAAAGGGAACATGCTGATGAATATGTGGACAATGAAGCAGATTTTATGGCTCTGTTGATATGCTAATGTAGGACAGATATGCCAAGAAAGTAAAGAAGTGATGATGAACATTTACCACTTGTCTAAAACTATGCATACAGCCAAAGTGTGGTCTGAAACATTTTTGGTATAGGACATAATTTAGGAATTTTTTTGTTAAGTATTGAGAACGTGGTTGATGCTGTCAACTTGACCAAACACCCTGCAAAATCTTTTGGCTTCAAAGAGCAATTCTGTTAATGACCTTTCTTGATGTCACTTTACTGAGCTCAGTGAGTCTAGCTGGAGCTCCCCATTTCAACATGACATGACATTCTGTATTCTCTCACAGTTTCACACAATACCACCCTGCAATGGGGAGGCCACAAATCAAGCATCAGTGGCTATCTGCTTTTTCTTGAAATCACTACCTGAAATGAGCTATAAGCTCAGGAAATCGTGATTAATTTTATAGAATGCTGTTGCAATTAACATCTGTCACATCCTGGTGATAAAGCCTCAAGGACTGAGCTGAACATTTGACAGCTTTGCTGATTGCCATGTTTGCTTTATCATTAACAGGCAAAAAAACTCCACAAAGATCCAATTGTAAAGAAAATAGCATTAGAAGCATCTTTATGAACTTCTAGTGCATTCTCTGCATGAAGTCCTTAAGTGACATACAAATTTTATTCACAAGTAAAAAATTCTGAAGACAAAAAAGCAACAGCTTTTTAAACTTTTATTTTTCCTGAATTGCTTAATGCACTTAATCATTATGTTAGAAAAAAAGCTTCTGAAAAGATTTGTATGATTTTATGGTACTAGCCATGAAAAAATGTTGGTTCTGGGACGATTTAAGATTGCTGTTACCAAAATTATAATATACTTTTCCCCTATGTTTTCTCTGCTGTGGTTTTCTTTTTGTTTGGTTTGGTTTTGGTGGGTTTTTGTTGTGGGTTTTTTGCTTATTTTGGTTTGGTTTTGGGTTTGTTGTTTTGGTGGGGGGAGTTGTGGTTTTTTGTTTGTTTTGTTTGTTGTTGTTGTGTTGGGTTTTGTTGCTGTTGTTGGTTTGCTTTAGTTTTTGTTTTGTTTTTGTTTTTAATTCTGTTTCCCTTCTGATGATATCTGAAGTCACTGGAGTCCTCAACCAGACTTTTATGAGACTAAATGCTCAGTTTTATTTTTAATATTGCCCAAAAGTTGCTATGGAGGCTTAGGGCCCCTGAGATCTATGTGAAATTCTGCCCAGACTGATATAACATGGCAAGAAAAAACATGAGAAAAGAGGAAAGCCTAGTAAATCACATCCCTCTAAAGAAGGATGGAGACAATTAAAGATTGACCAATTTCTTATTACACTAGTAGCTATCAGGATGACTAATTGCATTGTAATATTTGTAGCCCTCCTGGCTATTTTTCAGTCCTGTGGTTATCTTGCAAATGCTCCTGGTCTGTCAAGGCAGGACTCATCTGACCACCTCCAAGTGTTTGCATTGCAGGTATTGACATCTGAGTTAGTCACCCTGATTCCCCTCTACAGCCATGATTCATCTTATTCTGGTTTGGTGTCTATAAGATGACATGTCATGTAAGATGGGGCACTTGAATGCTTCTCTGGAAACAGCTCTCCATTGCCAACTGAGATGTGAGTGTCTCTAGCTGGGTAAGATTTATGCTAAACTGGCTCCTCAATGTTGTACAGGGTCAGATCCAGGATCAGGACCCCATAGCTATTGGTTAATCAGTATTAGAAATTAGTATCAGAGTTATGCAATATCCCTAGGAAGTTTAATGCTTGAAGCACTCAGTCAGTATTTCTCTGCTATACACACAATACTGGGTCCTATCTATGATCCCTGGGGTTTTTGCTTACCACAGACCACAAAACTCTCTGCTTTTAATTATAAAGGATTTAAGGAGAGACTCCAGACCTACTTCTGCACTAGATCATTCCACATTGGACTGTGTCTCTTCCCCTTCCTAGGAAGACCCTGTCTCAGTTTAAATAAGCAATTGCAGCATCACTACTGCAAGGCAGAAGTCTCCCTTCAAACATAATCTGAAAATAATGTGCAGTCCATACAAAGTTATATTACTGCAGCCTGACTAGATAACACACAAACACATCTTTGAGTGTGTATGGATTTATGACATGCTCAGCCTTATAACATGAACCTTACAGTTTAAGGGAGGAGATTCTGCCCTTTTAATCCACTCTCCAGGGGAGATCCCACCTGGAGTACCAGGTCCAGCTCTGGAGCCATCAGCACAGAAAAGATAATAAACCAGTTGGAGTGAGTCCAGAGGAGGGTCATGAAAATGATCAGAGGGCTGGAGTATCTGCTGTGAAGACAAACTGAGAGAGCTGGAGTTGTTCAGCCTGGAGAAGAGAAGGCTCCAGGGAGACCTTACAGAACATTCCAGTACCTAAAAGGGGCCACAGGGGCATGTAGTGATAGGGCAAGGCAGAACAGCCTCAAATTGAAAGAGTGTAGGTTTTGACAAGATAAAAGAAAAAAAATTACAGTGAGAGTGGTGCAGCTGTGGGACAAGTTGTCCAGAGAAGCTGTGGATATTCCATTCCTGAAAGTGCTCAAGGTCAGGTTGGATGAGGCTTTGAGCAATGTGATATAGGGGAAGGTGCCCTTGTCTGTGACATGGAAATTGGAAACTTAATGGTCTTTAAGGTCCCTTCCAACTAAAACTATTATATGACTCTGTGAACATGAAAATTTTTGTCCCCATTGAATGAAAAAGCAATTTTCAGGCTGTACAATTCATTCTGTAGTAATTTTTCTCCCTTTCTCATTGTTGTCATACCCAGTGAAAAAAAGAACTAAAAAAATCCAGATTTCCTGAGAATTGAGGTAAAAAAGAAATCTTATTTTAATAATAAGAGGAAATAGAAAGAGTTTTTCAGCAAAAGTGCATAGATAGAATAGTGCAAATGATAGAAGCGCAATAGGAAGGAAAGTGCTTAATTTCTCCATTATATCAAATTTTTGCATTCAGTTTCCTCCTTTAATTTAAGGAACTGAACCATGACATCATGATGAAAGTAGAGAATGTTTCAGAGAAGAATAATATTGAATTGTTAAATCATCACATGTCCTAAAAAAGATTATACTTCATGTCTCCAAAAATCTGAGAAATTTTTCTCAACCTGCATGCTGTGGTAACATGGGAAGCAATATCCAGCTGACCACAAGTCATGGTGGTATCCTAAGTTAGGGTAGGGCTGTGTGTGACTGTGCATACTTCCTCAATTTATCTGTCCAAGGGCCTGAAGTTTGCAGGAAATTGGAAACTGGAGATGCAAGAATGGGTAGCTTGGTGGACTGCCTGTTCCATCCCAATCCAAGCCCAAGAAGGTGATTCTAGTGACTTCTGTGTGTTGCAGATATTTGTATGTCCTCTTCCTATAGAAGCTCAGAGAACTCTTGAACAGTGAAATTAGTGAATGCAAGCTCCCAAATCAGTTGTGTTCTTCTGCTGCTCATGGTGCTGCAATCACAGTACCATGACAGCTCTGCTTCTGATGTGCTAATGAATGTTCCCCACAGTGGCACCAATAAAGGCCACCTATTACTATCCTCATTTGTATTTGGGGAAATGCAGTATAGAAATTCAGTAGGATGCACATCCAGAGGCAGAGATCTACATGTAGGTGTTTGGAGATGAGACAGGAGTCTGAGCTCCCACAGCAATCAAATAAGATCAGAAAACAGTGAAAATCACCCAAAAGCAGGCATCTCTAAAGTGCTCAATAGCTTACATTCACTGCACTGCTCATTACTCATTAATCATTACTGGTTCATACTAATATTAGTAATAGTTCATCCATTGGTTAAAATGGGAACTTAGACACTAAAATCAATTCAGTTATTTACACATGGTTGTCTAGGGTAGTCTGAGACCATCTTTGACATCCAGATGCTTTGCCAGAGGTGTATATGCCCTGCAGGTCAATTCTGTGCATGTTTGTCAGGTCCCCCACAGCACCTCAGCTGGTCAAGGCTCCCACCTGGGGCCAGGAGGATCAGGGCTGACAGAAGTAGACTGGGAATGTCATTTGGATGTTGGAAATAAAATTACTCATGTATTTGTTTGTAGAAGAAGGCTCCACTACATTAGAAATCAGTCTGACTCCCTAAACATCAACTTGTGGCACTTGAGATGTTGTAAAGGCTGCCTAACTTCTGGTTACAAGCCTTTTCTAGGTGCTGTGACAGGCTTGGGTGTCTGCACCAGGCACCATGGCACATCCTAAATGACATTAAATGTCTCTGTGTGGGCAATTGAATTGAGCTTTTCTTTTTGAGCAAGACACTGGTTTGTCCCTTTTGTTGATAAACACACTGGCAATCCCCTATTGTGTGGGCTTACACCAGATCCCTGAGGTTCCTCTGCACTCTTCACACTCATTAAATATAATTAAATTTTATTTTTCTACTCTAGATATTAAATAATGAACCTTCAATTTAATAATCAAATAAATAATAAAATTTCAATTGGTAATGGTTTTAAGCAGAGGCATTTCGTTTGGAAGCAGCAACCCTGCACACTCTTTATTCTTTTTTCTCTGGCTGGTACATTTTTACAGAAGTGAGTTGGCTGAGCAGAACAGAAGTAACTTCTTTGTGTTTGTGAAATGTCAGTGTGACATCCTGAGCATGGGCTAGTGGGGTCTCAGAAGAAGCTGAGTGCAGTGAGTAACTCCATTTTGAAGATTCAGTGGAGCTGCAGCCATTGGTGGGGTGTGTATGACGCACTACTGACATGCTTTACTTGCTTGCTTTCGTGTGTGATGGGGCAAAAATGACTCACTGCTGTGTGGGCTGGCTATCAGCTCAGCTGAGTTTCCTAGCTGCAACCACTTCCTAATTGACTCTGACAAGTCCGTATCTGTCTTTTATATAATATTTTATAACACTACACCCTAAGGTCAAAATAAAGTTCTGCTCCTCTTGCTTAACCTTCTTTCACAGAACATAAAAAAAAATGGACTAAACCAGCTGGAACTAAGTATTATGTAGGTGAATGTACTGTAAAGTAACATTTTTCTTCTTGGTTGACAAGTAAACTCTGTAACAACTGAAATAATAAACTCTGTAAATATCAGAAGACCCTTGCTTGTTAGAAAATATAAAACTGGTCAAATGTTATTCCTGGAGTGGGCGGCAGGTGCTTTTATTGTTAGCTAGAGAAATCACTATGAATTTGATTGTGAAACAACCAAAGCCAAACTTCACTGTTCTGTAGTGCAGGGTTGCCCTTATATTATGGAGTACCACAGCTACAAAGAATGCTAATGTTCAGAGTCAGGGAGCAAACAAAGAGATAATGGCTTTGAAATAAAATCTTTTTTGTTCATAGAATCACAGAATGGTTTAGTTTGGAAGGGACCTTAAAGACCATCTAGCTACAACCCCCTTGCCATGGGCAGGGACACCTTCCAATATACCGTGTTGCTCAAAGCCTCATGCAAGCTGGTCTTGGACACTGCCAGGGATGGGGCATCCACAACTTCTCCAGACAACCTGTGCCAGTGGCTACCACCCTCACAGTAAAGAATTTTTTCCTTATATCTGATCTATATCTGCCATCTTTCAGTGTGATGTCATTCCCCTTTGACCTATCACTACATGTCCCTCAAAAAGCTCCCTCCCCAGCTCTCCAGTAGGCCACCTTTAGGTGCTAGAAGGTCATATAAGGTCTCAGAGCCTTCTCTTCTCTAGGTTTAACAGCCCCAAGACTCTCAGCCTGTCTCCATAGAAGAGATGCTCCAGCCTCCTGATCATTTTCATGACCCTCTCCTTGGTGTCACTCCAACAGGTCCATGTCTTTCCTGTACGGAAGGTCTTCAGAGCTGGACAAAGCACTCTAGGGAAGGGTCTAACCAGAGAAGAGCAGAGCAGAGGAGCAGAATCACCTCTCTTGCCTGCTGTCCACACTGCTTCTGATGCACACCAGGATTTGGCTGTCTGGGATGCAAGCACACATAGATACAGGATGTATGGCTATGCCACTTGAGGACATAGTTTAGTGGTGAACATGATTGTGGTGTTAGATTCATGGTTGGACTTGATGATGTCAGACATCTTTACTGCCTACCTTAACTACTCTATGATTCTGTGGCTGTCAAGTTGTGACGAGCTGCTCATCAACCAACACCCCCAGGTCCTTGTCCTCAGGGCTGCTCTCAATCCTTTCTCTGCTCTGCCTGTATTTGTGCTTGGGATCGTTCTGACCCAGGTGCAAAACCTTGTACTTGTTGAACTTCATGAGATCTTCGCAGTCCCACGTCTCTAGCCTGTCCAGATCCCTCTGGACACCATCCCTTCCCTCCAGCACCACACAGCTTGGTGTCATCTGCAAAGTTGCTGAGCGTGCCCTCAATCCTCCTTCCATGTTGGTGACAAAGATGTTAATCAGCACCAGTCCCAGTACAAAACCCTGAGGAATGCCTCTTGTCACCTGTTTCTCCTTGTGGACATTGAGTCATTGACCACAAAACTTTTGATTGTGACCAATTCTTTGATGCACTAAGTGGCCCACCTGTCAAATCCATGTTTCTCCAGTTTAGAGACAAGGATGGGACACTAAAATGTAAAACTGTAAAATGCCAATGCTGTAGCATCCTTGTTGAAGGCCACCACATTTGTCAGGCATAATTTGTCCTCAGTAAAGCCATATTGTCTGTCACAAATTTCCGTGTGCCTAAGCATATTTTCCAGGAGGATCTGCTCCTAATCTTGCTGGGCATCAAGGTGATGGCATCAAGCCCGTCAATTGAAAAATGGAAGCTGTGTTTCCCCTTATCCAGCCAGTGGGAACTCCATGAGACTACCACAGCTTTTTAAACATGATGGATAATGGCTTAGCCACTTCCTCCACCAGCTCCCTCAGGACCTGTGGATGTACCTCATCAGGTTCCAAGGACTCGTGCCCCTTAAGGTTCCACAGATGTTCTCAAACCTGAGCTCCTACAGTGTATGGTTTTTTTCCAGTTCCCGACTTTGCTCTCTATGACTTGAACTGTGGCTGGAACACTTGCTGGTGAAGACTGAGGCAAAAAATTAATTGAGGTCCTTAACCATTTCCATATCCTCAGTAACCAGGTCTTTTATTTCCTTCCAGAGAGGGCACACATTTCCCCCAGTCTTTCTTCTATCTCACATGTACCTGTAGAAGCTTTTCATGTGGCTCCTGCTGTCCCTGGCCAGATTTAATTCTCTCAATGTTTTTTCCTAACCTGATCCCTGAATGCTCAGACAATCTCCAGGACAATTCTTCCTGGGTTCCCTGTCCTTCCTTCCATCCATCCTCTGTGGGCTTCCTTTTTTTGGTTTGAGTTTGCCCAGGAGCTCCTCTTTTATCCACACAGGTCTTCTGGCATTTTGCCTGATTTCCTCTTTATCGGGAATCATTCCTGACCTTAGAAGTGGTGATATCAAATATCACCATAAATATTTCTTGAGCCCCTCTTCTCTTGAGGGCTTTGACCCTGCAGATGTGTAGGTCTGCTCTTCTGAAGGCCAGGGCAATGAGCTGACTGTGTGCCCTCCTCACTGCCCTAAGGATCTCGAAGTCCACCATTTCATGGTCACTGCAGCCAAGGCTGCCCTTGAGCCTCACATTGTTTTCCAGCCCCTCCTTGCTGGTGAGAGCAAGGTCCAACATAGCATCAGGGAGCAAGGTCCAGCATAACCTCACCTCGTTGGTTCCTGTATTAATTGGAGAAGGAAGCTATGATCAGCACATTCCAGAAATCTCTTGGATTGCTTGTTGTGCTCAGGATGTCAGATGCCCTGACTCTTGAGTCACTGTTCATTCATTTAACTTTACCCATCTTGGTTTTGAGTGTGTCATTCAGGACAGTCCTCTAGCCATCTGTTATCCTTTGGTAAGGAGGGTGACCAGTGTCTTACCTCACAGCTGATTCCTCTCTAGACAAGTCTTTCAGAATAGGATGGACTCTCCTCTGGAGATGCTCGTTTCTCGTTTACTACCTTAGTTTGAGATTTAGCTTTTAGATTTGGTAAAGTTAACGAAGATAATCCCATCAGTAGGTGTTATTTTGAGGAGGCAGGTAGGTACTAGGTTTTTTCAGGATGCTTGTGCAGTGACTAGCCACTGTATTTCACAAGAAGACCACACTTTATGACAGAAATTCTCCAGTGCTACTGCAATCTCTTCTAGGTTTTAAAAAAACCTTGACTAATTGGTTTTTAAAAAAACCAATGACTAATGTCATTGGGTATTATTATAGTTCAGTTCTTTGGGCTGATATTAAGTACTGTCTAGCCCAAAAGAAGGATGTGGATAGATCAGAAAGGTGAAAAATCAGACTGAAAGAATGAAGATGCACATGTTATTTGCTGCAACATAGACAGATGGACAGATAGAGAATGGAGAATAAAAGAGGTAATTTTTTTATTTATCTGTGCATATTTATCATATGTCTCAGTGGCTGCAACTCAAAAAAAGAATACACTTATGTTAAAAGTGATGTGGTAACATCTGAAAATTGTGTCTGAGAAGGTGAAGACAGAATTAGATTCAGTGAGACTAGAGTGACATGAGTTTGAATGAGGAGAAGGAAGCAGATCTGTTTCTAGGAGTATCCCAGTGGCTCAGTTGAAGACTAACGAGGTCATGCAGGCACCGAAATCATAAAGGTTGTTTATCATGACTGTGCAGCTAAAGTAATAGAAAGCTTGAGACTGTGACTGATAAATAGCTGGGTAATGAAAGAGTTGCCTGCAGCCCATTAAAGAAATGATGAAAGACTGAAGTCTGCTGCAAGGTTTCTCCAGCCTTACATAGATGAGGTGGTGAAGACTGGGAGATATCCTGATCAGACTAACAGATAACTAGTAAAAACTGAACACATGGATCTTGCATGCATATGTAGCCTGGGGCTAAAGATACTCACCAATTAAAAATGGTGTGATGAAAGATGGCAAAGCAAGATGGAAAATGCCTGAGATAAGTACAGATAAGATAAGGGCAATGTAAGTGGCTGGTAATGTGCCAAAGACCATGAAAAATTATTGCACCAGCATTAGTGGGAGGTGAGAAGAGGACCACAGGAGCTAGAATAAAGGCATCAGAGCAGTAAGACAGTGGAAACATGGGGACAAGTTGGGAAAGAGAGTAAGGAGTATGGCTTTTAGTTCAGCAGAAGGGAACTGCAATGTGAGCAGCCGTATGTGCTGGAGACTTTATCAGCCTTGGGGCTTCCTGTACCTTCCCATCTGTACATCACCGTCTGTGCAGATTAGGTGGTCTAATTCTGCTGAGAGTCAGGATGATCTAACAGGATGGGAAGGAGCATGGAAAAGGACATTGGAGGGTTGGTGATACTAGTGAGTCAGCAGGAGAAATTATAAGTCTCAGCTGCAGGATGAAAAGAAGACAGGATGGTTTTGATCAAGAACGTTGAATTCTGATGAGAGTGGAGGAGGGAGAATGATCTAGTGGTGCATCCACAGGCTCAATGATAGAACACATGGTGGGGAGCATGGAGGATCTTATGTTCACATGAACACAAGCTGCTTGCCCTCTCCCCTCCCCTCTGCACCCCTTCCATCCCATCCCATCCCATCCCATCCCATCCCATCCCATCCCATCCCATCCCATCCCATCCCATCCCATCCCATCCCATCCCATCCCATCCCATCCCATCCCATCCCATCCCATCCCATCCCTTTCACCTAGTCTCCAAACGTAAATCTCCAGCCACTGCATCCCACCCATTTCTTGACCTATTTGCATTGTCTGAACACACAGATGGTATTTATTCTTAACTGTGTGGGAAGACTGCTCTAACCATACAACCTTTTCTCAGGATTTACCAGGTTTACCTGACTTGAAGTGATAATTACCCTGCCATAGCTTTTCAGAACTTCTCCCATGGAAAATGGGGATTGGTGGTTACTTCTTAGACCCTTTAAGTGGGTTCTTCAGGCCTCCAAACCTCCCTGCAGGTCTGTGAGATGCTGTGCTGTCACCAGTGAGGAGCATGAGAGGATCTTCCCACTTGAACAGATCTTGAATGGATATTCATGATCTGGAACACAGCACATAGAACTGCAATTCCATATATAGTACATATGAAAATTATAACATTCCTTGGCCAAAGTATTCCTGCATTTTGTTGATTTTCATAACTGTATCAAAAGGGTGTGAAGACAAATTTGTGATAGATGAGGTCTTTTGTTAAAGTAGCTCCTCTAATATGAAGCTGACTACTCCTGACTGACTGGTCCCTCCTGGGGTAAAAACTTTGCTCTTGGTTAAAATTTAAAATTTCCTCTAGTTAATTTCAGAAACTTCTAATTACAGACAGAAATTTTACAGTCTTTTAAGAAACCTTATTTTATGGATTGCTTCATAATATAAACCGTCTCTCCACGGTGATAGACAGAAAATCTGTAATTTGAATATTTGCTGTCTTAATACTCTCATTGGAAGAATTTTAAATCTCAAGTTGATTACAGTAATCCTTCCCATAGGGCAATAAAAGCACTGTTCCACTTTTTAACACATCTGCTAATCAAACACTAAATATTTCCTCCAAAAAAATCTGCGAGGTTCAGGAGAACATGAGAGTAGGCAGTCCAAGGGGTATTTAAAACGTCAGATGAGATAAGAAGCCTTATGTGGGCTGACAAGTTTAATAAGCACTGCAATATTTAGTAAGTCTCCCTGCTTAATAGCAGTTTCTCTAATGGAATAAGGTATCCAGGAAAGCCTGTCATTACTTTGAAGTACACATTTATTTTAATCTAATTCCACCCAGTTGCATGCTCTACTCAGAGTGGTCTGAAAATCCACTCTCTTACAAGATGCCTCTTCCTGAACATCTCTGATCATTGCATCTTCAGCATCTTCATTGTGGCAGCTTCTGGTCTACTACAGTACCAAAGCTCTTTCCAAACCTGAGAGGAATTTGATTTTTTCATACACATGAATAAATACGCCTACAAAGATTTGACCATAATTAAAATGTCCAACAAGTGTTGCACTTTGCACTTTTCTAGTTTAAATTTTATTTTAAATACACAGTAAGATAATGGCTGTCCAGAAAAATGTAAGGCAAGATTTCACCCTGACTTTGTCTGAAGTCTAACTTCAGCATAATTAAAGCAGAAAAGAGGAAAAAGCAATGACTCTTGTTGTCTTTTCCTTACCTTTGATGCAGTATGTAAATCTACATATATATTCCATCTTGAAAGAATCAGAAAGTCCAGGAGTAATTTGCAGTATGTACATAGTTTGCAGAATAAATATTTGGAAAGAGAAACTTCTGTGCCCACCCTAAAATCTGACACACATCATTAAAATTTTTGTTAGCCATGTGTCTTGAGCTGTTTAGCAACTTTTCAGAAAAGGAAAATGAAGAAAGTAAATGCTGATAATGCTGACAGAGATTTCCAAAAGATCTATTTCTAATGAATTTCAGTGAAAACTAAGTACAACATTGATGGATTATGAGTGCAAGTCAGATTTAATTTTTAGAAATGCAGTGCACTTCAAAGTAATACAAATTTTAAACAGCACAGAGCAAAATTTTCTGAACATGAGAATATCTATGGGATGCAATAAATGAAGTTAGATTTTTAAAATTATTATTATTACTATTATTTTAAATTATTCTGATGTGGAGAGAAAGGAGTTTAGAGGAAGCAGCTTTATAAAGGAAAAAAGTGACAAAATTTTGCTCTGAAGAAGAGAAGGAAATGCTTTTCCCTCTAGAAATAATGTAATTGACCCAGAGTGTACACTTTTCACTGCTTAAGCAATGTATTTTTTATTCCTTTGTTTATTCCTCCTTCATCTTTGGCATGCATCCAGGATGTTTGATAGGTCCCGGTGAGTAGTAAAACCACATATTAATTTTATGGACTTTCTTAGTCAATCAGGCGTGAGTCCTGGAATTTTTGAGCGGTACATTTTCCCAGATTAGACAGCATTTGCTCTATTCTCTTCCAATTTTGGCCCACTTTCAAATCACCCTCTTCCACTGGTAAGAATCTCACTTGAATGAGATTTGACACTTCAGTCCTCAGTGTTTCAGAGACAAGCTCACGGCTGGTATAAATCTAGAAGCTTGTTCTGTTTATGAAAAAGTTTCTGTGCAACAAATGTCTGCATTAGCAGCAAACTAACCAGGGACTAAATGTCTCTGCTGCTGCCATATTCACACTGGTATGAATGGAATGCAATAAATGAAACATTGACCTCACCCTAACCAGTTTGTATCTGTCAGCCAAACTAGCTCATTTCAACTATCAACAAAGTACAAACCCAATTTCAATCCAATTCAAACAGATCAGGTTAAACTGCAAAAAAAGTTGCTTTTTAGCTACCCTATTTTCCATCTACACTGAGGTGTTCAAATTGAACATAGATACACCAGCAAATTATGCTGAACCTTCTCTTGACTCAGTCATGGGTTCTGCTCTTTTATTTAAAATCCCAGGCCTTGGAGTCAGATGAATGCCATAGAATCTGAGTTTCTTCATCGAAAGTCATATAGGTGAAAAAAACAGGAAAGTAAACAAAAGCCCCTAATACATAACCCAATTATTTTCAAATGTAAAGATTTTCATCCATTCTCAAGATTTCGGGATGCTTTAATTAGATGTCACCTGGATGTCTTATATCCATGGCTTTTTGTAATTTGAAAAAACTGTAAAATCAAAACAGCAAAGTTATGTGACAGATATTAATCCCATCACTCAGGTACTTTGGATCTGCTTATGCCCTCTCTATACATGCAAACTGATCACACCCAAAAGCAAACACTAAAGAGATCATAGTATCAGCAATATGGAACAGTTTGGGTTGGAAGGGACCTTAAAGATCCTCTGGTTCTAACCCACCTCCCATGGGCAGGGACACTAGATCTTTCACTAGATCAGGATGCTCACATCCAACCTGGCCTTGAGCATTTCCAGGAATGGGGCACCCACAGCTTCTCTGGGCAACCTATTCCAGTGCCTCACTAGTGCTTTTGCCCTAGGAAAAACCTGCTGGCCCCCAGAATAAGGACTTGTCAGAGGAAACGATGATGACTGGCAGAAACATGCCAAATGCAATAGCTCCCCTCAGAGCTTTTCATGGTGCAGTGGATAGAACTGAGATTACTCATTTTATGCATGTTTTCCTGCAAAATCTTCCTTTTCATCAGAACTGCATAGGAAGCTCTACGCACAGTCTGAGAGATTCTCTGTTACGGGATAATCTACTTCACAAAGTGTAAGATCATGATGTACTTTATGGTCTCTGCCCATTCTTATTCTTTTCCTGCCAACAATTCCTTCAGCACAGCTATAAATCCCATTAGGTGAGGTCACCAGCTCAAATGAAGAAAAACTTGTTCTTATGTACATTTCCCAGTGTCACCCCAGGCAATGTATTTTTATGGCAGGCATTTGGGTGATCCCCAGGAGCAGAAACCATGCCAGTTATAAATACTTTTACAAAAAAACCCAAACTTGTCAGACCATTACCATTAGGTCACAGAGTTGCATTCCACTGTTCCTGCAGAGCTATCAGCTGTGATGATGGCAGCCATTAGCTGCTGTTGCTAAAATTCAACCTAATGGTCACTTTGCTGATAATTTTTGGAGCCAGAAACAAGCCTTGAGCAGGTGCCACATGAAGAAAGGTAAACATTAATGTTAATGTTATTATTTTCTAGAAGGAATATACTTGGTAAATTATGGGCAAACAAATAATTTCCACTGAAAGAAATGCCACTATGCCACTTGTTTCTTTCAAAAAAATCAGAGATAGAAACTTTACTTAACAATGCCTTTTAAAAATGTAATGCCACTCATCCTGCTTTCACCTCCTTATGATGAAACCAATGAAATAGAACACATTCATTAGTCACTCTGAAAAATGGCACATCTAGCTTTTTTGCATTGTTGCCATTTGTGGTATCCAGTTCCAGATTCTTCTTGTCTTTTGAAAGTAACATACAGCTGGAAATCCTCTCCCAATACATACCCATTTAGTAGTGGGGCAAGCTTTGGTTTGAATAATAATTAGTGACAAGATTTAAGAGTTTGCATAAATGCTTTTGGATCTTTTTTTGACTACTTCTGTAGAAAGTTGTCTAAGACAATAAATGCTCATTACATTGAAATATCTGTGTGTTCTGTAAGTCCTTATGACACTGTTCTCCTGTATTTTTATGCATTTTAAAGCTGCCAACAGTGCAGTTAATACATAGCAGTTTCATGCTCCTTTTTTTTTGGAAATTGTTTATCATGTGCTTTTGTTACTTTACTTCCTTGATGAAGTTCCACGAGGAACTTTCCAAGAACCAGAAGAGAAAAGCAGAGGAACTCTCTGAAGTGCCACAATAGCAGGAACTTTCCAAGAAAAATTAGCAGTCACATGTCAAATAGGAAAATTGCATTCCCTTTGATTCTAGTCATGTTTGTTTGCTAATCCATTTATTTTCTGATATTCCAGTCTTCTGGGCAGAATGAAAAAAAAACTTTTTAAAATTGTTCCTGTTAGAAAAAGATGTTCTATTTGTCCTTGTGGATAGATGAGTTCTCCCTACTGTGAATTATTCTTTGATCAGCTTTGCTGCAAGGTGATTAACACTCATTTTGAGCCAGTAACATGTTTCCAGTATACCAGTTTCAGAGTTGCTGAAGGGGACTTATTAGATTTGTTAGAAGCTGGGAATATCAGGCTATTTCCCTGGAAAGTCATATTTTTAATAGGGAAACACCACTTTTAAGGAGGGTTTATGCATCCTTTTTTTTTTTTTTTAATTTTTTGGGTTGATTGAAAACTGCGACATCTAGCTACATGTCTGAAAGGGCACAAAGTTTGAATATTTTAAGCTAGAAAATATCTCTAAAACATTTAAAATATTTTTTCTGTAACCTATGTAGCATATGTGTAACAGCTTAATTTATTTGGCAGACATAGATTTGCTTCATAGGCTTCAAAACTTTGTTTCCAAAACATTTGAATTTAACATTTCTCAGTGTGTGCTTATTTGGCAAAATTTCTGAAAACTTCAGCTATCATCTACCATGACAAAATTCTAACCTTGCTTAACATAAATGGAGTTCTTAATGCATGGAAGACAAGAAACAAAGACCCAAAACAATGAAGACAAAACACACTGAACAGATATTTTCAAATGTGATTAATGTATGGTATTATTCACTTCACTGTGATTTTTTAAAGTAAAAACCAGCAATTGTCCACACAGAAGGTGATGTAGAGAATGGCTGATAATAAAACTGTCATATAAGTAATTTGCTTTCAAGATCATGCACTACAGGCTTTTTTTTTTTTTTTTTTTTTTTTTTTTTTAAATCAGGACAACTCTGAAATTCAGTTGGCTATTATTTTTTAAATATTTTAATTCCAGTTAAAACTTTTTCTCATGTTCATCTTTGCTTTATGTATTCAATACACGAATGACTAAAGCCCCATGGAAAGCACCAATTACACCTAGCCACATGACATTGTGGGGAAAGGAGATACTGTGGGAGCTTAAACTGAAATTTATGCCTTTATTAACATAGTGTTTTCATCATACATAAAATTAGATACAACCTGGACATTCGTATTATAAAAAATCTGCAAAACAATCCTGGCTATCTGTCTGCAGGACAACCTCGTGGATGACATTGGATGGAAGAGAAGTGCTATAACTGAAAGGATGTCACTTCAAATGAATTTTCCCAGCAGAAGCTACTGCTGAATCATCTTATTTCCTGTATATTGAAACAAATTGAAAGCAAGGGCCTTCCCAGTCACAACATGTTACTGGAAATTCAGTATTGGAATCTATTCTGTGCTTTAAAAGCACAAAAAGTGAAAGATGCCTTAACTGAAGATACTGCATGTGCTGCTCCCTTTTCAGGTGAGATATACAGGAAGGCAAGGAAGCATTCAGATAAATACAGTCTTTTGGAAATTAAGTGCATTAAAAGCACGAAGTCTGGAAGAGCATTTTGAGATATACCTTTAAGTAATCTAAGGAGGAAACTGGAAATTTGCTGAATTAAATGCTTGACAAGAAACCAAAGTTGTAAAGCCAGCTCTGCTATGCTCATTATGTGTGGGAAGTGTGGGATCTTGGAGCATAACTGGCTTTCAGCAAGCTGCAGTGCAGCTCTCTCCAAGAGCTGTGCTGGGAAGCTGTCCAAGGGATATTGACTTCTGGTTTTCTGGATCCAGGAAATAGTACTGTCAAGCCCTGAGGGTAAAACTAATCCTTATTTAATTAAGACTTTTGATTAACTGAGTTTGGGTAAACAGGATGGTAAAGTAACCAAAATATTTTGAAAGCAAAATATAGGAACTGAGAGGCAGGTCCCCATCCAGCTACTTGCCAGTAAAGATAGACTCTTAGTCTCTCTGCTCTTGCAGTTTCTGGGGATAAAACTGCAGACTCCTGGCTGCAAAGGGATCATGTGAGCAGAGATGGGAGAACACTTTGGTAGAATTTGTGTTTTACAGCATTAGCTGTGCTACCGACTGTGTCAGAAGAAAAAAGTGAACCTTTGTACTGGGTCTGCCTGAAATGAAGTTAATTTTCATAGCAGCCTGGAGAACACAGTTTTGGATCTGTGACCAAATCATTGTTAATAACACATTTTAGCTATTGCTGAAAAGTGTTTTTCTAGCATCAAAGCCTTTTCTTTTTCTTACTCTCTCTTCCCCAGTGGGCTGGTGGTGTTCAAGAAGTTGGGAGGAGACACAACCAGGAAAGCTGACCCAAGCCAGCCAAATGGCTGTTCCAACCCTGTGTTGATATGCTCAGCTATGAAAGCTCAGAGAAAGACAAAGCAAGTTGGATGTCTGACATTTGTCTTCCCAAATAATCATTGCATGCAGTGAAGCTCTGCCTTCTAGAAATGGCTGAACATTCACCCTCTGATGGGAAGTAGTTAATGAAGCCTTTGTTTTGCTTTGCTTATTTATTAAAATGTCTTTATCTCCATCTGTAATGTTTTTTTTTGCTTTTGCTCTTCTGACTCTCTTTACCATCCCTCTTAGGAGGGAACTGGGTGGGGCTCACCTGCTAACTTGGGTACCAACCCACCACAATCTTGCAACAAGGCCCTAACAAGTTCTCTCTGCCTCTCCCTCCAGACTTTCATGTTTACACATTTTTCCCTTTCAACTTCTACAAAACATGTTCAAGAGATACTCAGTAATGGACCACAATAAGAAGCATGCAAGTATGCAGTTGTGCACTTAATTCAGGGGCACAGCAGTGAGGACACATGCAAAGGAGGCACTCAGAAATTAAGACTGGCATTTCTTGAGTGAGCTGCTCCCTTAATTCTGAGTTGTCCAAATGTTGTTTAATGCATGTGATGTAACTGCTCTGGTTGTGTGATTGACCTCTTGGGAAAACTGTGCCAAAGGCTGCCCTCAGTGGTAGCCATGCAACCACATTGATTTCTGTGCAATTGCAAGGGCGTGTTTGCAGACAGAAGATCACCTCAGTGGCCTGCCCTCCTCCACTGCAGGATCACCCACTGCTTAGGTCTTATTTTTGTCAGCAGAGCCTGGTTGCTGCTTGCATAACCAGTGTATCAGTGTATAAGTGATTCTGTTCTCCAGGTCACGCCAGGTCATCCCAGGAGATCTTCTTCCTAAATTACTTCCTTAGCCTCCTCACTCATTGGCTTATCAGAATGCTCTTTCCAATTCATCAGATAAAATTTGATTATTTTACTTTACAAAAAAAAAAATTAACTTAAAATGAAAATTATGAAGAAATGTTTTGAGGCACTGCTGAAGTTCTTTGAGAAAATTTTTGGAAGTGCTTAGTGTTCAGATCATTCTGAACTGTCATGCTCCACAGATAGAAAGGTCCTATGTGCAAATGTGGGGTGAATAGGCCCCTGATCCAAGAAACATGTTAAATCTTAAGGAGGGTGACAAAGGTCCCTGATCCAGGAAAAAAACATGCATTTATTCCCACAGAGGACTGAATAGACCCCCACCCCACAGACTGCAAAGTGCCATGTACCAACACACATTGAATGGGTGCCTGCCCTAGGGAGGGACTCATGATGCATCCAACTCTGGAGTCCTCAGCACAGGAAAGACCTGGATCTGTCACAGAAGGTCCAGATGAGGGCCACAAAGATCACAAGAGAGCCAGCACACCTCTCCCGTGAAGAAAATATCTCCTATAAAAAAAAAATCTCCTATAGGAAAGATGGGGACAGACTTTTTGACAGGGTGATAGGACAAGAGGTAATGGTTTTAATCTGAAAGAGAGTGGACTTAGACAAGATGCAAAGAAAAAATGTGGGTGGTGAAACAGGAACAGGTTTCTCAGAGAGATGCCCCATCCCTGGAAACATTCAAGGTCAGGCTGGATGGGGCTCTGAGCACCCTGGTCTAGTGAAAAGTGCCTCTGCCCATGGCAGGGGGTTTGGACTAGATGACTTTTAATGGTCCCTTCTAAGCCAAAAATTCTTTGATTCTCTCCATTCCTAGGAGTGCCTGTGACTTGAATTAATGAGGATAAAGTTGAAGTTTAAACATGGCTGTGCACCCAGGACTGACATTGGTTTTTCAGTAGTGTTAGAGAGGTTATCACAGCATGTCACTGCTCTCAGACTGTCTCTTTCTCTGTCTGGAATTCCCTGCTCCTTGGCAAGCAATTTGTGCCATTACTATACCCAGCAATCTCCTCAAAATGTCGTTTCAAAATATACCTGCAGGTTTTATGTTCAATCTGAAAATGAAGGAAAATTTTATAACTACCATGATTTCTTGATGTCACACTGTATGTCCACTGCAGCTTTAATGACCTGTTGCAAGCAGAAGGATAGAAGACAGCAGTGAGAAGAAAAGTTTAATAAATACCCATTAGCATCTAGCATCCACCTTATAATCCATGATGCACAATTTAAGTGATGGATGTTTCTACCTTGGTCCTCATGGCTGGATCTCTTACTCACCCAGCTGTGTAGAAGAGCAGGGATTAGTGTCTTGGTACAGCCATAGCCTGGGACATAGAAAGCAGCAGGCTGCAGGTGCTTCAATAACCCCACAGCACATTGTACCTACACAAGAGCAGCTGCTCCAGCCCCTCCTGCCAGTTTACTCCAGTAGGTAATATTGGCACTGGCAGTGCTTACTGCATGCATCAGAGTGAGCAGTACCAGCCTCATGGCCTTTTGCCTGAGAGAAGCTGTGAGATCCCCCTGATAATGAGATGTTAAAGATGAGATATAATTTTGTCACTATGTAGTCAAATCATTTTGATGGGATGTTAATGGGTTTTTGACTGGCTTTCTGCCTGCAGGATTCCTCAAGGGCATTCTTTTCCATTCTTAGCCCCTGTATGGCAAGCTAGGTTTCCCACATCCTAGCTCGAGTCCTGAAGAAATTAGATGCTGGCTTTCAGAGGAATTTTCTGTTGTCTAGGCCCAAGTAATTTGTTCTCAGAGAACAAAGTGAACTGAGACCTATATGAGAGTGTTGGAATAAGGGAAATAAGCTTCCATGGGAAGCAGAGGACAAAAATAATAACTCCATTAGGTTCATTTTTCAAAAAGGCTTGATGTTTGAATGAATTAAATCAACTTCAACTGTTTGAAATATGGATATATACTCTTAGTAAAACATACATATTAGATACTAAATTAGGTGTCTACCATTTCACTTTTCAGAGGAACATTGATGTCTCACTGAGATTGGAGATGTCACTTTTAGGAAGTATCTGTAAGATGGAAAGAATCTATTCTTGGAGGACAGTAACTCCAGACTAAGTCTAGAGAAACTGCTCTAGGCTGGGTTAGAAAGACAAATCTTAAAAGGTAAAGGTCAGTTAGCAGATATTATTTGTGTTTCCCTCAGACTATGCTTAGCATCTGTGGATAATAAGCAACAAAAAGTCCAAACTGCTCCAAGCTAATTTATATCAATGAATGAAGAACAGGCATGCAGCATGTGACCTGGATGAAGCAGCTCTCCAAGGACAGTGCTCAGAGCCAGTCACTGGCTCATGCCTTCAGCATTCCCCAACCAGGGAATGAGCTGCTGCCCTTTGTCTCTCCCCTCCATCATCAGAGGTTACAATTCTCTCCTTTCTGGGGATTTACATGGTAATAAAATTGCCTGCACTTGGAAGTGTTACATAATCCAGAGCATAAATTCTGAGAAGTGTTTTCCAAAACCAAGATATTTTGCTAGAAATAAGAATGAATGGGTGGGGATGGGTTGAGGGTGGCAACCACCTGAGCCAGGTGTAATAAATAGAATAGGCTTTCTTCTGTGCTCTAGTCTTGTTCCTTGAACAAGAGACCTTGCCAGAGGGAGCAGCTGAGTTTCTGTAAGAACATAGTCCTGCTGAAGATACTGAGATAGGGTATTTTCCTAGGATAATTAAAAAAGAAAAAAAAAGTCTGAACTTTATTTGCTATCCATATTATGTGGCTTGATATATAAGAACAGCAAAAAGAAAGGCTCCTGTCCCTGAACAGGAATTTGCAAGACCAAGACCAAGACCAAGACCAGAGTAATCCTGGGAGGTACATTTCACATGGCTGTCATTCTATTGCCTGATTAGCTGTTCAGGTACTTATTGGTCACAATGGACTATTCTGCTTGTCTTCCAGTTGTTCAATTAGAAGAGCATGGGTCTTATGTTAGGCTTATGCTATATTTGCTGTATTATATCCTATGTGCAACTTATTAGTAAGGTGAAAACTAAATATGAGTCATCAAAGTGCACTTGCAGCCCAGAAAGCCAATTGCGTGCTGGACTGCATAAAGTGGATTGTGACCAGCCATCGAGGGAGGGGGATTCTGCCCCTCTACTTTGCTCTTGTGAGACCCACCTGGGTGCTGTGTCCAGTTCTGGGGCCCCCAGCATAAGTAAGACTCAGGCCTGTTAGAGCAGATCCAGAGAGGAGCCACAAAAATGATTAGAGAAATGGAGAACCTCTCTTGGGGAGATAGACCAGAAAAGCTGGGATTGTTCAGTCTGGAGAAGAGAAGGGAGCCTACAAAAAGGAGGAAGAGAGATTTTTCACATAGATAGGTAGTGACAGGACAAGGGGCTTTTAACCTGAAGAAGGATAAATATACATTGGACATGATAAAATTTTTTATGAGGGTAGTGAGAATGCTGGCACAGGTTGTCCACAGAAGTTGTGGATACCAAATCCCTAGAAATATTAAAATTCAGGTTGGATGGGGCTTAGAGCAACCTGCTCTAGTGGAAGATGTTGCTAGCCATGGCACTGGATTGGGACTAGATGATCTTCAATGATACCTTCCAAGACAAACCATTCTATGATTTTATTATTCTAGCTCACTTCTCTTCAAGCAACTGTCTCCAGTATAGCTCCTCATTTTTTTTTTTTTTTTTAATGGGGAAAATAGCTTAACCATAATTTGACTCTTGGCCAAGAGGTGGGAACACTGCAAAAGTAAAAGGAAAATACAGATTTGAGATTTGAGGACATACAAAAGGACAAGAATATCTATGAATGGAGTGATGTTTTCTGTGGATGACTCTGATGTGGTTTCAATGTCACATAAAGCAGATCCTGTCCTACATATGGCACAGTTCAGCTGCCCTTCCATTCAATGCAACCTCTCTTGTGGAACTGCCCCAGTTACCCCAGAGGAAAAGCAGCATGCTCTTGCATCAGCCCAATGCATGATGATTGTGACTCAGAGGCAAGAAAAAATGGCTAGAGAAGAAACTTCATATTATCTATGATATCTGTTATTTTAACCTTGCAGAAAAATCTGTGCTAGATTTCTTTAAATAGGCTCAGAAACTGGAAATCCTTTATCCTGAAGATGGACTTACATGAAGGCTGGTGCTGCATTTAAGAAAAAGGTTTATCAATGATCTTGTGGAAAGGGGAAATCAACTTGCATTTTATGGTGACAAAAAGCTCTTCATTTGCCCTCTCAAGAAGGCTAGTAGAGCAGTTCTTAGAGCAAACCCTTATACCTCTCAAGCTCTATCACACAGGCATTTTACAGCTATTCATTACATGTAAATGTCTCTTTGTCCCAACACAAACTTGCAGCTGTCAACACAGCCAACACTAACTACCAGGAAATGAATCTGTCTGAGAAGGAAACGTTGCAAGCTATCAAATCCCCACAATGTGCTAAAACATCCGTAGAGGCAAGCTGCCAGGAGTTTATTATAAACTATGGACCATATGTTCTTTTTGGCTTCCATAGTTTTGAACAAGGAAATGTGTCATCAAATAATCCCGAAGGGAAGGGAGAGTGAGCTGTGCAGGGGAAGAATCATAATGATACTTCACTGGGATGGTACCCCAACGCCTGCTTTCCTGAAGAGTGTGAAGGCTTAAAAGACCAATAGAGATATAAAAAGGGGGTTGTTACTAGAGTGTGGATAGGAATAAACTTGGCAGGAACTCCACCATATGGCAACCTCAGGACATGTGATGGGTGTCTAAGGAAAAGCTGCTATCATTCATGCTGGTTAAAGAAACAATAATTTTTTAATATATGTATCACTGGTGGCTCTAGTCAAGAGAAGTATGTCCAGACATGTATGTACCACAAAAGTCAAGGTGAAGCAGACAGGTGACCCCACTATCCAGGTTAGCTAACCATGCTGTTGAACAAGCTTCACATATCTGCAGTGTAGGTATGATTGGTGTTGAAAAATAAATGAGGCTGGTAAAATAGTTCCACATAGAAAGGAGACTGAACTGAGTCAGTCTTCACCATCTCAAGCTGGTAACATTTCCTTACAGGCTAATGTTTTCTGTGCTGATACCGTACAGTGCAGGTATCACTGCCTCTTCCACCCCAACTCCAGCTATTGCAGAATACTGAACACCATGGGTTTTGGCATATTTTTCTTCATTTACCTGACAGGTAAATGTCATTGCTACCCAGAATTACTCTCAAAGTTCAGTGCAGTGCCCTTTAGAGCTTGAAAACATGTTGACAAGCAGACAGTAAGGGTGAATCAGCAGTGCCTCAGGTGAGGAGACCAATGAAAACAGAGGTTGTGGGACATGGTAGGAAGCTTCAAGCATATGCTTCAAGCATAGGCAAGGTTAGGGCAGAAGCTGAGTATGTTCCTGCAAAGATGAGGTTGGCCAGGTGATGACAAAACAGAAGCACACTTATGAAAAAACAAATAAACCAAAACACATTTCACTGAAGCATGACCTAACTAACAGGAGGTAGATTTAGACTAGATATAAAGAAGAAACCTTTTACAATAGGGGTGATGAAACACTGGAACAGATTGCTCAGAGGTGCCCTGTCCATGGAAACATTCAAGGTCAGGCTGGATGGAGTTTTGAGCAACTTGATCTAGTTGAAGATGTTCCTGCTCATTGTAGGTAGTTTTGACTGGATGACCTTTGAAGGTCCTTTCTAACCCCAATTATTTCATTACTCTATGATTCTGTCTGAGTCTCATCTTTTTTCTTAGCTATTCCATAGGATTGTGCTCCAGGAGAAGTCTTGGCTGACAGAGCAGAGGGAACAGATTCCACAACACCTCCTCTTCTGAGGTGAATTAACTTAATTTTTCCCTAAATTGAATGTGTTTGGTTCACAGCAGTAATTAGTAAGCAATCCTTCTGTCTTTATCTTGATCCACATGATTTTTTTATTCCTGTTCTTTCTATTTTTTACCCTTTTCCACTTCTTTCTTGGGTTGGAAGTGAGCAAGCAGCTGGGGGAGAGTTAAGCTCCTGGCCATGGCCAACCCATCACAGTTTAACATCCCTACATGACATACAGACTTAACCGATTGTGGTTTTTTACTACCTTATTTCTCTGTCTCAGCTTTCAACATTTTTTGATTCTTTTCTGACTTTTAGATGCTTAAAATTATGTCAAACTTAAGACCTGGTCTGAAACCTGCAGTCCTGTGTGTTCCTCTGACATTTTGGAATAAATATCAGCAGTCCTAATAATAATAAAAAAATCTGCTTTACTATAAAAATTCTTTAAAATTCATTCATTAAGAGCATCCAGCAAGTCTGTGCTTTGAGTCTGTACCTATAATTTAGTTGGTGATCTCACAACAAACAAAAAGTTGTGCTGTTTGAAGTCTCTCTTAATACCTCTTCAACATTGCCTTGAAGGGGCATGTACACCTTGAAGTCATGTATTGTTCAAGTTTATAATGTTCCTCTTTCCTATGCATGAAAATCATTTATAGATGCTGCATAGGGACAGTTCAACATGATGTTTTTATTTCAAACTTAAATGCCACAAGTATCTTCTAAATAAGTGTGACTATGCTAGGAAATTCCTTTCTGTGTCTTGACTCCCATATACTTTGCCTTAGAAATGTGCTGCTTCTTTGTTTTTCTGTATTGGAACTAATAGAATCAACACAGTGCAGCTGTGAGAGTGACACAGCAGAATAGCTGTGAATCTTCCTGCACATGACATCCTGTGACAAAAAGAATCTCACATTTTGAAGACTTAAAATGTTTTAGTTTCATTAAATTTTTTCTCAAGGGGAGCTAACATTATTTTGAATAGGAAATAGTAAAAGTCAAATTCTACTACACCAACCTGTCAAGATGGCAAACATGAAAATTATATCAAGAATATGTTAAACTTCAAATTTTATTGAATTTATAATTATTTTCATACTTCCCAGGCAAGATTTAGGAGTTTCTAAAGCAAGGCTTAAATGCAAACATATGGCAGATGAAGTGATGCTAATAACAATGGGGACTAACGAGAAGAGAAATGTTTTGCTAACAAGCATATTTTACTTTGTAGGTTTTTCCTGAGGATTAAAGAAGAAACTTGGAATTTGAGATCTGGAGGAAAAAAATGATAGAACTTCTTCAGGATTTGAGTATTTAACTTCTAAAATCCCAGTGTGAATGGACTGCCTTTTATATTTGCTAGGAGAAAACACAACAATTAATGGAATTATCAGTTCTGGTTGGGCTTTTTGTTTGCTTTGTTTGGCATTTTTTTGTTAGTTTTGTTGGGTTGTTTAAATTTTTTTTTTCAGAGAGCCTTGAGAGTTCGACAAGGCCTGACAAAAACACTAAGATTTGCCTGCTTGAAAATATATGTCTGAAGTGGCATTAGTTGGTTAAGTTTTCATCTGCAGCTCTGTCCTTCTGCCTCTATAGCAATGCTCAAGGGTTTCTAGATATTTAACAGATCTTTTTCACATAAACAACCTCAACTCAATTCTGTTGCACCAAAGTTCTTAATTTCCAGATATTTAATTTCCATACTAACTGTGGCAGAGCGAAAAGACAGCCTGCAAATAAGCTCTGATAGAAATTAATCCTGACTTTGAGTTAGTTAACAATCTGTGCTGAAAGAAAGAGAAACTAGCATGAAGAGATATTTTCCCAGACCTTCTATGTTAGATTGTTGTGGCTGGTGGGGATTTAGCATTTGGATAGGCACTAGACTAAGGATGGAATATATCATTAAATTGGGAAGGGGCCAGCTGAGAATTCAGCTTGGGAGGCAGAACACAATGGATAGCTGCCATGTGCAAAGCCTGAGGATTTTCAGCTGCATGTGAACCCTCATCTTCCCTATCTCTGATGTTCCCAGGACTGTTTTCTGGGATGAAGAATGATGAATCAGTGGATGTTTTCTGGGATAAAGAATGATGAGTCTGTCATTCAAAATGACATTCAAAAAAATTTGGGGTGATCTGAGCCCTTGCTGAGGTCAGTACTTAGGCTTCATGGGCAAACTGCATCCAACTCCAGGATAAAGACGAACACCATCCAATACTCACGTAACTTCCTTAGAAAAGTGTACCTTGGATAGTCCAGCCAAAGCCACCATTGTCCCTGTATTCCAGCATCCCAAGCTCCTTCCAGCACCAACTATCTAGTCAATGGTTTCTGAATTTCTGGAGTACCTCATAAATATTTGTCAACTTATGTTTCTTCTACTGTTGATAATCTGTTCCATCGTGAACTTAAACTTTATCCTCAATAAGTGCAAAGTCCTGCACCTGGGGAAAACTCCACGTATATGCTGGAAAGCATCTTGGCAGGAAAGCACCTTGAGTTCTGGTGGACACCAAGCTGAGCAAGAGCCAGCAATATGTTATTGCTGCAAAGAAGGCAGATGGAATCCTGGGTTGCATTAGGCCAAGTACTGCCAGCCTGTTGGTCTCCTCTGCTCTGCCCCACCTGCAGTATTGTGTCCAGTTCTGAGCTCCTCAGTACTTGAGAGTCATGGGCACACTGGAGAATGTTGAAAAAGGGCCCACAAGGATGGTTAAAGGGCTGGGGCACCTCACATATAAGGAACGGCTGAAAGACCTGGAACTGTCAAGCCTGAAGAAGAGAAGGCTCAAGGGATACTTTAAAGGAAGGTATAAGGAGAGAAAAGACAGGGTCTTTTCAGTGCTGTCCACTGATCAGAGGTGACTGGCACAAACTGAAACACAGAAGGTTCTCTCTGAATATCAGGAAACACTTTTGTTACATTGATGGTAACTGAGCACTGACATATTGACCAGTGAGGTTGTAGAATCTCCATACCTGAATTATTCAGAAGCTCACTGTATATTGAGTGACTTGGGGAACCAGCTGTAGTTAGTCCCACTCTAGTGGGGGGGTTGGACCAGATGATCTCCAGAGATTTTTTCCAGTCTCAACTATTCTGCAATTCTGTGAACATCTGGAAGCCTTTCCTTCAAAATGCTACCATATAGAGGCCCCACAGAGTTGCTGCCTATGGGCATACATGGCTAATTCCATGGTTATTTGTAGCAAATTCTTATCATGTCATAGTGATTTTTTTCAGACTCAAAGGCTTTGTCCACAATGAAAAAAAACCTGTTTTCTGAAGGACTGTATTTTAGCTGCCCAGAGGAGGCTTAATCAGAGTGTTAGGCTTACCTTGTAGTGAAAAATCCACTTTACGTCTCCTAGTGACAGTTGAGTTGAGTCTCCTAGTTGAGGTTTAGACACTGAAAACTAGTTATAGGTAGGTATTTCAAATACTGCTATACATGATGGAGACATTAATCCTCATTCAGTTGCCTCAACACAGTGTGTAATGCCATTAGAATTTCCTGAGAAAGACACCTGCAAAGGGCTGGTTACCATGATAAAGAGCCTATAGGAAATCCTTATCTTTTTAAAGAGGTGGTTGGAGGCTCAAATGAGTCTGCAGGTGTCTGGATGTATGAATCCCCACGCTAATCAGTACAATCAAGAGCAGAGTAGAAGGCAGTTTTGGCAGAGATCAGCCACTAAGAGGGCAGTCCAGATATTTACATCTAGACCTGAGTGCCTGTAGCTAGTCCCAGCTGCACAGTACTCCCAGTGGTAGCTCTGTCGTGAGACCTGTAGCATACCTACATATTCCCAGAAGGCTGCCTAAAGACCAGGAAGAATATCTTGGCTTGTTTTCCTTCATCGATTGGCATGTCAAAGTAGTCATGGCAGTTAGATTTCTGACTGTAAGAAATGGCATTGCAGTGAAATGCAGTTTGGGAGAGGGTCCACCAACCTTTATGAGGCCTCTGTTAATAAGGATATATCCTTGTTTAGGGAACAACAGTTTTCAGATGTGGCACAGCTTGTTATACCTGCTCATTGCAAATTAGTGCATAAGAGCATTCTTGAATTACAAATAAATCTTCCAAAAGGTGAAGAAGTGTCTCTGTGTATCCTCACAGTGAAAGCAGAGCACAGGCCGAAGCACAAGCATTTGCTTTGTGTGGGAGGAAACCTAGGCCAGTGATACAGAATTACCTCCCACACTTTGGCTGGTATGTGTCACACTTTGAAAAGGGTACTAAACATTAGATGAGACAACAGAGAAACTTTCAGTCAACTGGCATTTTGTTCTGCTCTGTCTGCACCCCCTACACTCCTCTGAATGCCATTCCAGTATTTTCCTTTTGGCAAAGTCCTAAGCTAGTTAAATCTTCCATTGATCCAGTGGAGTTCCTGCAGGTCTCCCTGCTCTGCAGGTGCTGCCTGGGTCTCTCTGCCAGGGTGGTGTGAGAGCTCTGCTCTCCCCATTCCACCAGCTTCCTTCCAACGCCTGGCCTGCACCCCACCACGAGCAATCCAGGTGGTGTCCCACATCTGTGCCAGGATCCTGTGGTTGCAAACTTTGGTTAAGAAAGCAGGAGAGTTCAGCCTTGAAAGTGAGATCTGTAAGGTGTGTTCTACAGGACATGTTTTACCTCGTCCTGCTGTCCATCTGACCTAATCGTGCATCTCAAGAGAGCATGTGAGCCTGGCCTGTGCAGTCGCTGCTTTAAAGGCAGTGGGGATAGATTCCTGTGCTGTCCTTATACTATCTCCTATTGTGCTTGCTTTCCATTAGCCTTTTGGACCTGCCATAATTCTACCTGCAGGGTAGAGGTATATGCATGAAGTCTAAGGGCAGGATAATTTTCAGGTCAGCTAGTCCACTAAAGATAAAAAATCAACCCGATTCCTTCACCTCCTTGTTAAGTCCAAATCTGTATATTACAACAAGATATTTCATTGCTCAGAAAAAAAACCTATATCCCACCCCACAGGGAGAAAATGAACACATACAATGGGCAAAAAATTCTATAACCCCACATCAGAATGCTGACCACACTATGTGGTTTTCCTTTCCTGGCTTTGGCTAGTCCTTGGCTATTAAGAGAAAGGCAATAAAAAAATCTAGGCCTTCCAAAGGCATGTACTACTGGGGTAAAAATCATTAATGCTAGTGCAACTGAGAACAATATTTGTCCCATTCTTATCCTTTTTCTCCCATCAGCCTCCGACTTCTGTGTTTCATTTATTCTCTCCTGCTGCAAGGTCTTCCTTAAATCAAATCTTCCCTCAAGGCTTTGCTGTGTGTCTTTTCCAAAAACGTTTTGTGTTTGAATTCCTCTGGTACATTATAATTGTCTGAATGAGGTAGCACATTTATCATGACCCAGACCCTGTCTTTTAACTTGGAGTGGAGAACTGGGAAAATTTATAATGCTATGGAATTATTTAGAAGTTTAAGTTCTGTGCCTTTTTTTTTTATTCTCTGATAAATATGATTTTTGTTCTCATTAATGATCATGGCAGCATGTCACAGTTATAAGCAGTTATTTTACCTTCTGATTACAGCAGCACCTCTCAGCCATGGATTTCAAAAAAGATTTGCAGTCTTGTAGTACTCCATTTAAGAGACAGGTAGTTTATTACTGCTTTCTGAAAGACAATGAACTTCAATATTTTACTGAAGATTTGTCAACAACCAGACTGAAACCTAACTCAAACATCCCTTTTTTCTTTATGAGCAGCTTTCAGTGAGATTCAGCTCAGAAGTAATTTCAGGATTGGGATGTGCTGTTGAGTGCAGAGAGATGCTGATTTAGACCAAAGCCTTGTATTTATATAATAGAAGTCAGGTCAAATGAATCACAGTGTTGGTTGCCATGTCATTACTGAAACTTGGGAAGTTTCTTGAGGCAGAAAGAAGACTAAAAAGGATTTGGTTATGCTTCTCTTGCCAAAGTGTTCCAAGTCAGAGGACCGGTGCTGCATCGCTGGTGTGCCCACAGGCTGGGCTGGTGCTGTGTGCTGCACAGGGCAGCACATGGCCTGACTGCCTCCTGTTTGACCAGCTGAGCACAACTGCTTCATCTTTGCTGCCCCCTGCCCTGCACAGATCTCCAAGTGTGCCCCAAACTCCCCTCTCAGGGTGTGCAACCAAACCCTGGGCTTCCCACTGTGGAAACAACTTCCAACTGGGCTGAGACTCACAGCCTCACATCTACTGTGGGTCTGAACAGGGAAAAGTCCCTGTGAACTGAGCAAGAATTATGGTTTTGGATCTTCAAGGGACTCATCCCACCGAACTTGGAAGAGACCTAGGACCTAGGGCTGTGTAGCCTTTCTCCCTGGCTTCATGACAAGATACCCTCTCAGCAAGATTCTTCCTCAGTTTTATATAGCAAGGCAGATGTGTTCTGTGATGCAGATGTAGTCAGACAAGAGTATATAAGCAAAGTACAGAATTTTGTGTATTGATTTACATATCCTGAACATTGCAGCTCTTTAGAGAAAGGCCATATGAAGATTACTCAAACCAGCTCTACTCTGCTCCAAAGCTGCTGAAGATGACCAATATTTAATCAACTCAGAGAGTAAAACTAGTGGGATGAGAAGAAAAATATTATCACATTTTTAGAAGAATAAAGATGTGGTATTTAACTGTGATATTGTACTTTCATGCTTTCTGAGCTTTTATTGCAATTTAAAAGATATTTTCAGCCTGTGCAAATGTGATGTGGATACTTAACCAAAAGTAGAACCCTCAACAATTTGAGCTGAGATAGTACCAGCTAAGTCAATTGCCTTAAGCAACTCAATTTAGTATGAATCTAGTCCAATAAATACAAAATATAATCAAATTTTGACTGAAATTGTGTGGACTGATAACTCACTAAATAGCATTTCATATTGTTGGGTCAGCGTCAGCTGCAAGGCAAGTGAAATTGCAGGGTTCTTTTGAAATCATATTAATGAGTAAATGAAGGATGTTCTTATCTCACACATGAATGATAACTTCCTGGTGAGGGAAAATTGTACATCCTATCCCTCTGCCTCACGCTGCTGGCTAATCAGTCCTGATGACTCTGGAGATTCCCATTCACTGAAGTGCAACCAGCAGCAGATGAACTTAAATGGAAGGACAGGATCTGGGTTATTTCAGGAGGATTTCCCTTTTCAGCTAAATGTCAGCATTACAGAAATTAAGACTGGTCAAATTTTGTTTTCTGATGAGCCGAATGCAGATTGCTGTGGTTGTCACAGCAGCACAAAACTGTCCAGGCTCATCCTTTTCTCCACATGGGATATGAGTGAGAGACAGCCTCAATAAACTGTTAATGCATTCACTCTCCAGACAGGTCAAATCATAACTAATCTCATGCTTGCTGCTGTTACTTTGAGAGCTAACTCAGAGCATACCATGCAGCTCTAATTTGGTCTCACCATACAGAGGAGGTGATGAAGGTCTGCAGAGTCACAGGAGCTGTGAAAGGAAGGGGTCAGGCTGAGCAGATCCTTCTTTGGGAAGAGTGGACCCCATCAGAGGAAAGGCTCTGTGCACTGTGGGGTATCTGAGGACAGACAGGGCAGTCTAACACTGTCTGCACTCTGTGAGCCTGGCTTTGCAGCCAACCCTCTGGATGTGCAGGTCCAGCCTTGCCTGATGGATAAGGTGTTCAGAGACAGATCTGCTGATGGGTGTAGATGCAAAATAAAACACTTCTTTGTCAGGAAAAGTTTAATTACACACATGGCAGCACTTCCTCTGCAGTTTTTAGTTTGGAGGTCTTTCTACAAGGGCTGGACTTGCCATGTGTTTTCTGCAGGATTTCTTCTCTCTGGCAGAGATATAAATATCTTCAGGAAGTATTTTTTTATTTGCTCCCAGTGGTGAATACCCTTTTGTGCATAAAACATCTACTCTTTTATGTAATTTTGCTATTAACACTGCAGTTGTAATTGTGCTTTTAGTAAATTGCTATTTCAACTCATAATCCCTCATTTATTGTCCCTTCCTTGCTGAAAGGGCTGGGGGAAGGGGAACAGCTTATTTGGAGTTCAATTTCCCTGCTGGGGCTAAACCCAGCACATTTAATTGATGCCCAATGTAGGGCTTGAGAGAGAAGTTGAAATAAAATTTTGATTGAAGCATTTGTGTATTGGGTACAGAACTCCCTGGTTACAGTGCTCTGTTCCTGTGCATGTGATACCTAGCCCTGTATATATTCCTGTATGTGCTCCTCCTGATAATATTTGTGAAGGCAGAGAGAGGGATTAGGACTGCTTTGGTTATGTACTATGTGACCTCAGTCTATGACAACATAACATCAAGGAGCATGAGGGTCATTTGGGATGTGAATTCAGTGTTGTTAGCTTGTCCTGGCCCTGGCTGCTGCCTTTGGCACTTCATTAATAGCACCCAGCTGGTGGGGAGAGCAGGAGAGGATGACTTTACCCAGCCTTTCACCCTCTTAATCCTCGTTCAGGTCTGCTTCAACAGCTTTGGAGAATTTTGAATTCTCTTTGGGTGTAAAGGACAGCATAACCTTTCTGCCAAAACTGCAGTGTCTCTCTGTATGGTCTACAGTGTCTTTAGAGTCAGGACAGAAATTTCTAGGGATGTTGTTCAGAGACCTGCCCCAGGGGTGGATAGTCCTGAGTGGCATGAAAGGTGAGAGAAAATGGACCAACTTTTGAAGAAGTATTCTGCTCCAGTGATTTGGAAGTTCACCCCTGAACAAATGCAGGACCCCAATAAAATGGCAGAGTATTTGAAAGAAAATTGCTGTGGCTGTTCCAGAGAGTCATGAAGCTGTGCTGGCCCTGGTACTGCCTACCACACACTGTTTGTTACTGTACAGCACCTTCAGGGCAGAGGAAGGAAAGCAGAGCAACAATTACCATGGCCACTGACACTGCAGCTGAACCAGAGCAACAAGCCACGCCAGCAGCAGTGGCCTCTGTGAAGAAGAAATGCAAGACCAAACCAATTCTTGCAGAAAGTGATGAAGAGGAAGCAGGATCTTCAAAACCAGTGAAAGAAACAGGACCAGAGATAATCACATGATCCCTATCCCTGGGGGAGTCCCTATTGACCTGGCTTCTCTAGTACTGGAATATCATGGCCAATAATGTGGCACCAGGTGGTAGTGAAGCCAAACAACTGGGATCCTCTCCCAGTGCTGGCATATTGACCAGGGAGTCAGAAGACCAGAAACTTTCAGCCTTTCCTTCTCCCTGCTCATGACACAATCTGGCAGTCTGGAAGGGGACTGATGGAACAGGTTAGGTTATTGCAAATGGACTTCCACCATATATTGGGTTTGGATTCTGAGATCAGGGATTCTCCTGAAGCACAAGAGTTCAGGGCCAGGATTAGATACTGACAATACAAATTGTACTTGAGGGCACCAAACCCTGACCAAGGCTGCAAACTGACTCTCATGATTCTGAAGGCCACAGGTTTCATCTGAACTCTTCATTGCCTGCAGAATTTCCCTAAAGAGGGCATGGCAAATAATTAACTAGCTCATGGTGGCTAACGAGCCCTCATCTCCCAAACCACCAGATGTAGCCATTCACTGCATATTTGAAAAACAAGGCATGTGAGTAGAGAATATTTCATAGTAAAGTAGCAAGTGGATTTTTCAGTCTTTTTTCACTACCTGAGGTAGGTAATTTATCCAGTATGCCACATCAAATAATGAGAATTGCTTTTCTCCTCATTTTCTCTGTTCAACACTTGCTTTTCCTATAACTTCTGAGACATGACAATGGACCAAAAGGGTTTAAAAGAGCAAAGCAGAGTTAGCTCTCAAGAGTTTGCAATGGGGTTTAACACATGGCCTTGTTCCAGGAGAAAGCCACAGCGCTGGGCTGCAGGACACATCTCAGCATGTTTCCTGCAATTAGGGAAGGAGCTGAACCCAGGCGCTGAGGACCAGCAGGGCTCTGCCCTCGCTTTGCTGCTGCTCCCGGCAAGAGCAATGCTAATGTTCTGAGGCCACCTACTGTTTGCTTTCAACACCTACATGGTAATGTGTGGGATGCTGTCCAAGAGAGCAGGCTTATCCTAATGACCAGCAAGTATTCCCAGTAGTCCCTAAGGATGTCAAGATACATCAGAAACAGAACTTGCTCTACTTTAACTTAAGCGGCTTTAGAAGTATAATCATACCCGGCTTGTTAAGATGATTGCTCAAGGAAAGTAAATATTACTATCTTGATAACTTTTTTCTTCATTAATATCCTCCGTAATCTCTCTCCCTAAGAATACCCTTAAAAGTGCCAAACACTCCCAGAGCTTCCACTTTCAAGTACTCAGGAGGAGTCTGGATGCACAGAATGAAATCCTAGCTCCACTGACTCACAAGCAATTATTCCCCTTTGCATGAATAGAGCTAAGTTAGGGTTTTTCACTCTCTCAGTTCATCATAATAGGAATTTGCTGATCCCATGCTGTTAAATCCATCTGCTGCCTCAAGCTTTGACTTGAAGCACAATGAATAAAAGAAGGAGAGAAAAAAGGAGGAGGAGAATCTGAAACTGTTATCCACAAAATGCCCTAGACTGAAAGCCTCAAGCTGAGCCTGTGGAGGCCAGCTACTGCTGCACAAATGGGAAGAAAGCTGAAACTCCAGGCACTACAATCTTCTGCCCATTACTACTAGCAGGATGCAGTTGACTCTAATACACAGGGACTCCTTTCCATTTACACATTCATTACACATTCTCAGCTGCTATTTAGGCATTGACTCCCAGTTCATGTTGCAACACAGGTCCCACTTTTCTTCCTTTTAAAAGGGGTCAATTGGATGCTGAATCTTCTTCTTTCAGTCCCCTCAAGTGTGCAGTGAGACATTCAGGCCTGTTCACACCAGTCCCTCTCACCAATATCTGGCTTGTAAAGGCGTCAATGCTACATCAATCAATCAATCAATCAATCAATCAATCACCATCAACAGCTTTTTCTATTTTGTCAATTCTGCTCCACTAAAGCTCCCTTTTATTTAAACCATTTTCTCCAGAGATCTTTAGGGATCCATTTTCCCAAAGTTCTCTCTCCTCTGCTGTACCTTGGCTGGATATCAGGTCCAGTTGTGCAGTAACACTGCTGCTGGGTGCAGTCTCCAGATCCTAACAGAGAACTTACCCAGCAGGTTCTGCAGAGCTCAAATCACCCATTTCCAAGGAAAATGAAACAACCTGGAGCATGTATAATCTCATATTCTTTTTAACACTTTTAAAATATTATAGATAGGGAAAAATATGGAAATTTATTATTTAAAACTTCATTGTAATGAATGACCATGAAGTCCAAGAAAATCACTTTCAGGGACTGAAAAATCATACATTCTTTATTAGTTCATTCACTCATTGTCAAAGAAGACCTTTAGAATCAGTGGTGCATGAGTGGCTGGTAAATTTGGTGTATGCACTGCCTTTCGTCAGCATCAATGCAAGCTTGTCTTGAATTATTTTTTCCTTATAAGTAAAAAAATATACAATTTTTTTTCCTAAATTCACCGTTGAAATTTACAGGACCATGCTGAATTTCAAAAATTAAATAATTTCTGAGATGAAAGCTAAATACTACCTGGATTCCAGCAACAATAAACTGATTATTCTGAATTTGTAAAGACAGAGATGGTCCCAGCTGTAAGACGCATATTTTCTGTTTTGTAGAGCAAAGAATTTTCATTTTAAGGAAAATTATCAGGAGAACAGTATAGCCATGAGAAAGGAGATGAAATGGAAGAAGAGTATTAGATGAGAGTTACACTGTAGGATGAGGCAGGGCTCCGAGGTGGCATAGAAAATGACAGCTTGGTGGCTTAGGCAGTGTGCTGCTCTTCAGTGCTGGGCACCAAACTGAATATGCCCCAGTGGCTGTGTATTAAAAAAAATGGCCAACATTAACCTTGCACAGTGCTGCCTGTGCTGCAGACAGGAGCCCTTAAGCAATCAGTTTAGTAAAATCCCACAGTGTTGGGCTCAAGTCCCTTCTTCAGCAAAGAGGTCAGCCAGTGAACATAAATGATGAAAAATAAAAATGTGAAAATAGGAAAATAGAACCATATAAAATGTAAACAATGCATAAAACCAAAGACATGAAAGCTGGGAAATATAAGAGTGCTAGCAGTAATGAAACCCTAGCAATAGCAAAGTCCCATTATTATGTGATATAATGTAAAGCTGATATATTGAAGGTTACATGTATGGAAGGAAATGTTAAGAAGAGTTTATTCTAATCCAGGTTTCCATTCTACTGCTAAAGATACTGATATCTCTTACTTGAACTCTTTAGAGCCTTTAACTTGCTTTGGCATTCCTGTTAAAAGTCAGTACTGTACTGTAGAACATGAACTGAATGGATAAAGCCTTTGGTAGGTGAGGCTACATATGTGCTGTCTTTTCAGAGCCAACACACTTAAAACTACTGGAGAACATCTCACTCACTTATCTAGTTCTGTGCAACTACTGTGAAGCCACAAAGCCTCTAAAATGGAGCATGTGAGCCAGGTGTCCAGCGTCCACACTGCTTCAAGGCAGTCTGAGAGGAAGCTGTCTACCCAATTCATGCATCTTGACAGCAGAGAATGTGGGAACCTGCAGGAAGGACTAGCAATATGACCCAAGATTAATTTTATGGCTGTCTTTAATATGAATCCAAGCAGGAAGGCAGATTACAGTTCAGAATCAGAGAGGAGGGTGTCCCATATTCTGTCTAAAACTGTTAAATGTAACATGAATCACACCTCAAACATGAATGACTAATTATATCAAGTATAAGCCCGTTAGAAGTTTAAGCCATTGAATTTTTTCATTCAGTCTCTCAGTTTATTGCAGATCAAACTAGGGACCAATGTAGTCACCACAACAAACAGGAATGTGCAGACAGAATGACTGATCAGGGCTGCTTGGTATTCTTAGTCCAACCAAGCTGTGTTTTAATACAGCCAACAACAAAGGTACACATGTAAATACCAGTACAAAATGTTAACAACACATAGAGAATACACAGAATGGCAGAGTAACTCCTAAGCAAAAGTGGTTGTAAAAGCAATTTACAGATTGTGTTGAGCAAACAAATGTGGTGGTTAAAAGAATTAGTATTACTGAATCTGTAATCAGGGCAATAATTGGTAGACATAGTCAGACTGTTCATTGTGCATTTGGGATATTTAATAGACCCAGCACTGGAGTAATGCATCCTTTCAGGAGTGCTTAATACCTGTAGACGATCAATAGAGAGCCACAGAAATATTTGAGGGCTGAAGGAAGTTCTTCTCTGGGACCAAATTAATGAGCTTAGTATCTTTAGTTTGTTAGAACAAAACCTTACAAATTACTTGTTTTCAGTCTATAAGACCATTACAGACTGTGCTCTCATGACACAGAGGAATGCTGAAATTGAAAGGATTTGAGAGAAAGGAATAAGAATCAATACCAGAAGATAGAAGCAACTGCTTGCAAATAAGAAATTAAGCAGAAATTTTTATATTGGAAGCAATTGACAAAAGGAACAGGCCAGCAAGGGCCTACTACTGTTCCCTAGTATCTTCCTTTTTGGACTAGAAGTTAGTCTGGAAGGTTTCCTTTAGCTTATCACAAGGCCTGTCTGTGCATAGCTGGGTGAAATGCAGTGGTCTGTGTATCACTGCAGTGTATCACTGAGTATTTTGCTTTATACCCCTACAGTTGTGTCTACTTTTGCCTCTGCCTCCAGCTTGCCTGCATAAACACTGAGCACAGGAAACCTGGGCAGAGTCATCACTATTTATCTTGTTCACAGGCCCTCTCCTTGGGAACAGGCTTCAGTGATCTATTCAATCACTAGCACACAACTAACAGATAAGCCCTCTCTTGTCTTACACTGGTCTGGCATGCTACTTTCACATGTTACCAATGTACTTTGCTGCAGACCTAAAGAGAAACAAAATTGTGAATGTGCATTTATTTGGAATAGAATAGAATAGAATAGAATAGAATAGAATAGAATAGAATAGAATAGAATAGAATAGAATAGAATAGAATAGAATAGAATAGAATAGAATATTTGGAAGTACTTACAAAAATCAGCTAGTCCCTGTGCCTGACTAATTGAGTTCAAGAACTATGTCCAGATGGTGCTTAGACACTGAGAGGCTTGGGGAATGAACCACCTCTCTAGAAAGCCTGTTCTACTTTGTTTCTCTCATAAATAAATGCTTCCTCATGTCCAGTACAAATCTCCCCTGGTTCAGTTTTGAACCATTCCTATGCATCTAAGCACTGGATACGAGGTAGAAGAGACAAGCACCTCTCTCTCTCCACTTCCCCTCCTCCAGAAGCTGTAGAGAGCAATAAAGTTGCCCCTCAGCCTCTTTTCTACTAAACTAGACAAGCCCAAGGTTCTTAGCAGTCCTTGGTAGGACGTTCCTTCCAGCACTTCCACCAACTTTGTTGCCATTCTCTGGATGTGTTTAAGGACCCTCTCATCCTTCTGAGTTGTCAGCTCAGCACTGCACACAGCACTCAAACTAAGAGGACACCAGTGCTGAATGCAGCAGAGCAATCACCAATTCTGGCTAACTGGTGATGCTGTGTCTGTCAGACCCCAGGGTGGGATTTGCCTTCCTGGCTGCCAGGACTCACTGCTGGCTCACACTGAGCTGCTGTGTGATCCTGTCTGCAGGACTGCCCTCCCCAGGCAGGTCTTCTGACTTACTTGAACTTTGGTCACACTGGAATTTCTTGCTCCTGAGCTCCTTTCAGACTGACCAGCCCTGAAAAGTGAAAATACTTTGCTAAATATCTCCTTGAATAACTGAAAGCTTGCACCTCTGAAGGCCAGGATAGCAACTTTGCTGTCCCTTATTTTTATTTCACTGAAAATTTTAAACTCAATCATTTTGTCATCACTGTGGACAATACAGACTCCTACCATCACATTCTCTAATCCTCACCCAGAAACTCAACCACATCACCACTAACTGTAAGGAGTGTACAATCAAACCTCTCCCTTACACAGAGTGTCACAGCTCCTACCTTGCCTCCTGTCCTTCCTGTAACCCTCCACCCCAGCACTCCAATTGTGGGACTGGAAAGGATCCTCTATCTTCACCAACAGGAAGAAAATTTCCCATTTTCTTTATCCTGTTAGCCCCAGAAAGGAGGTAGATAGGTTACACCCAGTGTACATATTTAAATGCTTATACAAGTATAACAAAAGTTGTATGTATATAAATCAAATAATTTAAGTACATCTGTAGATGGTCCAAATAAACTGTAAAAATTACACACAGTTTTATTAACAGTCAAAATTTCTAATTAATGCAAGTTTAGACCATGAAGTTCTGTAATTGTGAGTTCTGTGCCTTAAAAGTCACCTGGTGATTCATGAATATTGTCAAGTTATGCAAGGTTTGCAAGACTTATTGACATAGGAACAACTGATGTTAATGAGCAATATGTGGTGCCTCCTCATAAGTAATACTCCCCAGTCCCTAGCAGTAGCACAACCACCATTCAGATTGACATTTCATTCAACCCATTTCCAAAACATTTTAATATAAAGAAAAGGTCATGTACAGAACTAACCACGTGCAGTATGCATGTACTATTTGACTCCAGACATTGCCAAACAAAAAATAAAATGCTAGTTGCTAATTTACCAGGTCCCTGTTATTTTTTTTCCAGTGTTTTAGTCTCTATTATACAAAGTCTAAAGTTAAAAATAGCTGTCAATGCTAGTTCTTCCCCAAGGAGGAATACTGGCTAGGAATCTCACTTGTTTCTTAATCAATTTTTTTCTTTTTCAGAACATTCCCTAGGAAGCATTCAGAGACTGTGTGCTTGCATATACACACTGTGGCCTTTCAGTACAAAAAGGAGACTTACAAGAAAGATGGAGATTTTCACCATGGCATGCAGTGATAGGACAAGGGACAACATCTTTAAATTGAAATGGGTTGGAGTTAGATTGGACATGAGAAAGAAATAATTTTGTAGTGAGAGTGATGTGACACTGGAACAGGTTGTCCAGAGTTGTGAATGCCACATCACTGGAAGTGTTCACAATGAAGCTGGATGGGCTTTAAGCATCCTGGTCTAGTGAAATATGCCCCTGCCCATGGCAGATGGGTGGAACTAGAAGATATTTAAGGTCACTTTTAACCCAAACCATTTCACAATCCTACAACTCTGATTCTAATGCAAAGATGGGAAAGACAAGGAGGACATAACAATCTGCCTTTATGAATAAGCTGATAAAAGCACCTGCCTCTGGAAATGGTTGAATCACCATCCTTGGAGGTATGCAGATGTGCCATGCAGATGTGACACTTGGGGACATGGTTTAGTGGTGGACTTGCCAGTGCTAGCTATATGGTTGGATTCAGTGATCCTAAAGGTCTTTTCCAACTTAAATGATTCTCTGAATTTATGATTCTCTGTATGGAGAATAAAACAACAGTGAGGCATTACTTATCCTCTAAGGAAAGGACAGTGTCTATAAATGTGGGAGTGGTTATGTGTGACTCATTAATTCATCACTCCTTTCAGTTGTCTTGCAAGTTTATGTCAACTTGAAAGTCATCTCCTTATTTTCAGTATGACAAAGCTCCCTTTGAGGGGAGTTGGTCAGTTTGTATTCTGTGGTGATCATTAGAATTATAATTCTAGTGCTGCTAGAATTTTAATTTGGAAGGCCAAAACTGCTAGCAGTAGCATCCTGGGCAAATCCTTTGACTTCAGTAAGATTGCATGGACTATTAATTAGTGCAAAAATTGGTCCAACTTCTGTAGTCTTTTGGGAGCATATAACACATGCACCAATACAAGGAAAAAAAGAAAAAAAAAAAGCAGTTATTTGATAGAACAACCACCTGGACTCCTTTATAGTAATATGAACACAACAAACCACTTGAAAAATCAGTGTCCTTGAATTTTCTTTCACAATTGAATGTGTCATTTTAAGTGTCATGATTCATAGCTACTCAAATTCTGTATTTTACAAAGAGCATTTATACATTAACTTGTAATACAGGTTGTTAAAAATGAAGAAGTAGTGCTTAGGGTTGTTTTTATTAGGATAGATCACATTAATTAGCCCTGGTATGGAGGGGAGGAGAAGTTTCTCTCGAATGCTCTACTCTGCAGTGCATTATTAATTTTCTCATTCATTCCTTTTTAGCTCTCATTAGCTTTTAAATGTTATAGTCTAATGTCGAGGTGAAGTTGCAAGTGTCTGTTCCCTCTGTCACCCATTTTAAGCCATCTCACAATCACTGTCATTATGGTTAATTTATACTGCAGTGGTACCCAATATAGGGTAGGGATGTTATCATCACAGCTGGTGGTGATGACAAAATGGAAGTCTTAAAAAATTCTTTCTGCATCGTGATATTTTATGTTTAAACTGAATTAAGGAATTAATTAAAACTCAAATAATTCTTCCTTTGTTAAAGAAAACTTTTTTTAGCAGATAGGACTAAGCATTATCCTTTACAGGCAGCAAACCCAAGAAGCAAAACTATCAAAATACTAATGCAAGAATTGTGGACTGACATCCACAGTACCAGATAGCCTTTCAGGACCTTTAAGCTGCTAGCTTCATTTTGCAGAATATCCCTTTGATGAAGGAATTAATAAGCCCACACTTTTGGAAGAGATCTCCTGTATGAGATTGTACAAGATTTTATGGCCTGAGGCTGTAAACAATTCGTTTCCACTGTTTTTTTGTAATACACCATGTAGTGAATGTCACAGAGCTCAAGTCAACTGACCTACAATATCTTAGGTATAATTGTTGAAAGCACCTGTAATTCTCCCTTTGTCAGTGGTGACTCTGTTAGATACACTGCAAAAAGCAGCTCCTTCCAGCACTGTGCTAAGGAATAAAAGTACCAGGAGCTGGTGTTTTTAGGAGGCAACTGAAATATGTGAGTTTTCTGAGAGTATTGTGACCCTGCTTTTATGTGTTAGAGTGTACTACTGAAAGGATTATATGGAATGAGAAGGGATTATTTTCAAGCAGGTATGGTTTCTCCCACACTGTGAAAAACATATGACTCACATTGTGCTAATCACACAGTATTTCTGTAGCAGTACGTGATAGCAATTTCTTCAGTTCTTGTCAGTAATTTACCTTCCTAATAAGGTGGAGCTGCTGAAAGGGAACCAAGAATCAATAGAAGTTGAAAGTCAGTGAAACCTGAAATGTGAACCTAATGATGAGTTTCTTCACCTTTACATGTTCTCCCATGCTTCCCCCACCCCTTCAAATTCCTTTTAAAATCTCCAATTATTTTAGTCCTTCCTTAACACAAGTCTCAGAGGAGCATCTCTGCCACATCTGCCTTGCTCAGAAAGCACAAGGGGTCCAACTGTGCAAAGCATGGCTCTGCCCCATGTAATGTGTGAGAGAAGTTCTGGGAGCCATCACTGTGCTGAGTGTCCTGCACAGCAGAGAAGCCCTTTCCCCATCAACACATACCTTATACATGCACTGCATTACACTATTAAGGAAGAAAGCTTATTTCAGGTCTTCCCAAAATCTATACAAAGTCACAAAAAGTCTACATTTTTTGAAAACATGTGGGGCAAAGGCCTAATGCTTTTCTGGTCTTTACCTTTCACTCTTCTTCATGTCTCCACAATGAATTTCCATCAGCAAATGTCCTTGTTTCTGTGCTCTGTTTTTTGCATAAAAACTAATACATTTATAAAATATCTTATCTCTTCCTTTCCTGATCCCAAACATATTTGAAGTCTACTCTGCATGCCATACTGCACCCAAAATCTGCTCTCTATCCCTTTTACCCCAAACATCTGAAAGCTTCATAACCACTCATTTTTCAAACTGATGATATGGATTCTGAGTCTGACTGCACCTGCTGGAAGCACAGTAGCCTGGAGTGCTAGAGCATTGCAGCCAGATCTGTATCCCTGTTGGAAACAAACCTGCAAACAAACCTGGGTTGTGGGTCTGCTGCTGGAGACTTTCCTTACACTTTTATAAACTGTACCTATTCATTGTTATCTTCTCTTTTCATCTACAGCTGCTTCATCCTCATGGATGAGTCTTGAACAGAGCTGTTTGCTCCAAGTTAACAGCTGATTGCTGCCAAAAAGGAGGAGTCCCAGTTGTCTCTCCTTAGAACACATTTTTTCTCTTCTGCCAGTCTTTTCTGTTGTTCTTTAAGCTTTTAATCACTCAGTAAAAATGGTGGATATTCTTCTGCTATCTTAGCAAGCTGAGTGGATCACAGTACGCTCCAGTGAGCAAACTGACATTGTGCTCATTCACAAGAGTGAGTGCATGGTTTGGAGGAGACAAGGCTGGAGCCTTAGTGCTTTATTTGATGGATGGGATTGAGTCAGCTTGGATATCTGCTGGATGCCTTGACATTGCTTTATGGTCTGTCATGGGGACACCTTATCACATGCCTTTTGAGTCCACTGCCTGGAAATAAATGATAGTCAGTCACAAGTCCTCCATGGACATGTCCTCACTAGACCTGGAATGCAATGCAGAGATACTAAGCTGGTAAACACCTGAGGCAGTAAAGCTACATGATGTGGTACTAGGGCTTGTCTGGTAACAGCACAGCCCTGCTTCCACCATGCTGTGTGCAGGGCAGGGTACCTTGCTCCCTTAGAGTGACAGCACATCTGTTTGGAAAGCAACTGGCCCAAGCAACACAGCTTCAGAGAGTACTAGCTGCCACAGAAGGTCTGGACAAATCCTCATGGACATTTAGGTGACACTCGGAGAAGAAAACATTATACCTATTACAAAGTTTCAAGTAACAAAGTATTCATTAATTTAAAAATTACTTTGTTAACACAATTCTTGAATAATAATGATTCTCTTGCATTGAAATTGTTTTGTCTCTTTGTTGTGATAAAACACTCTAGCCGATTGGAAATTAAAGGTTTTCAGACTCCAGGAATTAAAAGTTCAGAGGGTTCATTTGAGAAGTGCAGAGTGCTACTTCCTAGAAAAAAATATTGACTGTGACTTCATATTGTTACCACTGCTACTCTTTAAATAAATTAAAGAAAATCGCCATTTTACTTGCAAGTTTGTGTCAGCAGCTGATTTAACAGGTTATAAAGAAATTGTAAAGGTTCTAAGGGAGCAGGATGATCCCAATGGGTCCCTTCTAACTCAGCACAGTCTATGATTCTATGGTTAAGGATATTGATGTAACAAAGACATTCAAGCTGTATGTCTGTGAACTCTCTCCCAGATCAGAAGGCTTCTTAGTTCTGAATGTTCTCTTATTCCCTTCCTGGAAATATCAGCTTTATTTCTGAGTCAGCCAAGACCACCCAGGCTGATTTAATCCCCAGCCCAATGAATCTCACTGACAATTTCCACAGCGCAGAAGGAGGTCAGGCTCCTCTATCGGGCCAATTACTGCATCCCCAGGTGCAAGATTTGGAAGGTGAGAGCTCATCTCAAAATCAGCAATCTGGATGGTTCTCTTCATTACACAAAAAATAAACCACATCCATGCACTTCATACAGCCTAGTATTTATGATATAATTGTTGTGGTTTAAACCAAGCTGGCAACCATTCACTTTTCCATGACATTGGCATAAACTCTTCCCTCTGCACTCAAATCAGTAATCATTTTGATGCATTTATTTGTTTGTATGGGGACTTTTGGTTTGGTTTGGTTTGGTTTGGTTTGGTCTTATGGTTTTATTTTTTGTTGGTTTTTTCTGGTTTGTTTTTTGGTTTGTTTGTTTGGGTTTTTTTATTTTTATTTTTCTGTTATTTTTTTTCCAGAGACAAATTGCTGAATTAAAGCAAACAGGGAAAAGATAAACTTTTTAGCTGGAAAGTCAAATTTACAAAACACATTTTTTTCCGAACTTTTCCTTTATTGTGTTTAAAAGTCATTCTTTCTATTTCCCAGCATATCCCATCTGACTCTTATCTAGTAGCAGTAATTCCCAAACATATCTTTTTATCTCTTGATTTAGAAAAGAGGTAGAAAGAACCCCCAAAGAAAGAAACTCTGCATTTGTAATAGAGATGGAAACTTCTGGGTTGTATAGCTAACTGGGCATTTAAGAGGTTTGGCTCAGTTTGTGAACTGCACCTTATTAGTGATAAATAATAGTGATTATAACTGATGAACAATCTGACAAAAAATTAGCATGAAAATCCCTCCTTCTTCTTTCCTTTCAAGCTCTTTCCACAGTTTTTCTTCTTTTATCTTCTGTTACATGGAAGCCTGGCCAGAGATACACACTCTGAGTCAAGGCTTATGTTAGTCATCACATTAACCACTCCACATGACAGTGGTGGAAGTGGAAAAAGAAAAGTGGAAGAGAAGATTTGAGAAACTGGAGCAGAAGGTAGAAACCCCAAGGTACCTCAAACACTCTGGAATTCCTCCCCAATGGAAACATCAGTGGTAAGGATTTTGTGTATTCGTGAATGAAAATGGGCCTTCTTGAAAGCAAGACACACCAAAGGCAGCTATTTTTATTTTAATATTAATGGGTTGGACACACTAGGCTTAATAGCTATATTTAAAGGAAGAAGAGTATGACAGCTAGACAGTCACAGACATCTGAAAAGCACTGAGCTCTAAAAAGAATGATGCATTTTAAAGGCATCAGCTTGATAGGAGAAGCCAAAAGAAAGGAAGGGACTGCTGCATCATTTATAACAGATTTGAAACTGCAGAGCTGAATATGCAGTTTTGGATGGTTTGCACAGTCTAAGTCCAGATGGGATATCAGGGACTCAAAGGAGAAACAGAAATGCTAAAGTTCCTTTTTTTAAGTTGAGGAAAAGCAATCAGAGTTTGTCATGCTGCAAAAATAACTGTTCAGAAGGAAAACAGAACAGTGCATAGTGGACTGCAAGATCAGCAAGATCCTAGAGACTGTGAAAAGGAATAACAAAACCACATATCCTGAGAAAGGATTTTAAAAGTACAAGTTGAGTATATTCGTGTGAGAAAAAAAGAGGGAATTTGAGGAGAGTCATCATGCCTCTGAAAAGCAGTTATTTTGCAAAAGTCTTCAAAAAGGGGATGTACGTAAAGAGTATTTCCAGTCAACCTAGAGAATCAGAAATCTTTGTGAGACTGTTCAAGATACAGCTGCTTCCAGCCCATAGATACTACTTTGAGGACAAATGCAACTCTCACAAATAGGCAACTGAGGCTCCAATCTATGGCATATTGTGCAGAGAACTGTATCTGTTAAAACAAAGAGGCAAATTTCAGATCTTACAGTGGGGCATCATTCTTTGAAATTCTTTCTGCAAACAGGTTACCTTCTCTTTAAGGGGAACTCAGCCCACATCAGGGCTGGGGATAGTCTCACCTCACCTGAGGTGTCTGCAGTGCACACATCTACACCTGAGCTGGCCCACTGGGTCCCCTTCTGTGGAATGGAGAGGGAGAAAAACTTTTGTAATTCAACCAATTCACTTATTTTGTGTGTCTGCATCAAGACTCAGTGCATTCTTTCCTTTAATTGTCCATACCTCTCTGCCTGTTTGGACATTGAGGGGGGTGGCTGGCTCAAGGATAAGCACATGAAGTCTGATAAATCTCCCTGAAGGTCTCAATGACAGCGTTTGTTCCATAGAAGCACCGAAGCCCAGAAAGTTTCAATCAGCTTACTGTCCCATACAAAGATATTTTAAGGGAAACATTACATTGTGTGTCTGACATTGAACTTGTTTTTATCCACTGAGAGAAAAAAAATAGTATATCTGTATCAAAAAATAATGATGGGTATACCAGACCGTTTTCTGTATGAATATATATTTACTAACAATGGAGACAAGGGATACCATTCTGTTAATGAGATGATCATCACAATCAAATTACTGTCCTTGTATTTCCTGGGGAGGTTAGATTTGCAGTTCAGAAAAACAGAACTTTTTATGCTTGGGAGGTCATAGCTGGGCTGCTTCTTACAGGATGCTTTGGGTTTTTTAGGGTAAGGTTGACAAGCAAGGATTTATTGTATATCATTGGAAAAGGTGACTCTCCCTTACATCAATGAATTGTTTCTGGTAACAGAGGATAATGAATTCCCACATAAAAAGCAGATTCAGCCATTTTGTAATCTATCATGTTTTTGAGAAAAATGGTTATTTTTCTGTCCCAACTAAGAACCTTGCAATTATCTTTTCTATGACTGACTGTCCCCAGGACTGCATGAATTTTGAACATGCTGGGTACAAAACTAGAATTGTCCTATAGTGTGCTAATCCTTTCAGCAAAGATATTTTTGTGGTTATTACTGCCAGACATACAGACACACTATCATTCTGCAGAGGTGTCCTTCATTTAACATGCATTTACAAGTGTACAAGTGGGAAGGATGGGCATCAGCTCTGTTGCTTCATTCTGAAAGGCTTGAAAAGCTGTGCTTGCAAATGGAGTTACTCTGCCCCACATGGAACACTTGGTATTTCTTGCTGAACTTCTTGAAATTTCTATTGGTCCTATCCCTGAATTTACCAAGGTCCCCTTGAATTAAATCTCTACTGCTTTGCATATCAAGTGCCTCCAATTTAACTTAATCCACAAATTTGCTGAGGCTTTGTTCTGCCTCATTGCCTGTGTAACTGATGAAGATAATCAACCCCCATGTATTCCATCCATTCCATCCTGCCCCCCTGGGCATTGGGACTCTGCTTACTGCCCTCTGATTCTGGCAGTCCAGCCCATTTTTGACACATCTAATAACCTGTCCACCCAGCCTGTGGTTTGGATCAGTCCCAACAAGCACTCTCCCCTGCAATGCCCAGGCAGGGCTTGACAGACACAGCAAGCTGTGACCATCCCCAAAAGGCCCTCTGGGCAGGAAACAATTGCGTGCTAGTTGGACATGGCACTAGATATTCACATTTTAATTTGTTATTCAAAAGGAGAAACTGTCTCATAACATAATTAAGGCTGTAGTCAGGTCTTAATTAAGGGCAATTTTAAAGGAGGAAATTGTGTTTTTACTAAATATTGGATTCAAGCATGGAAGTCAAGAAGGTTCACTTGAGATCAGACTAAAAATTTTCAGGGTTTCCCTTAAAAGAGTTTATTCTTTCCCATGAGACTTTCTTGTAACTATTTAGGGTTTATTTTTCTAAAAAGACCCATAGTAAGGAGACATCAGCCATCTCTTTGTTCCTTGATATGAATGTCTATAAATCTATTCTATACAGAAGGGATAAACTAACTGTTAAGAAGCTGCTGCTTCAGTCTCAAAAATGTTTCAGCATGTAGCAAACAGTAACTAGCTTTACATTTGAATTATAATTCAAGATACAACATTTTCTTTGGGAGGAAAAATTATGAAGATATTTTGGTTTAAGTCTTCATAATCATCACCCACATTTTAATCTTAATTTAAATTTTTATTCATATTTAATTTAATTCAAGTGAAACCTCTAAAGAAAAAATTAATTTTTTTACTGAATAAAACCAAATCCAACAACATTGAAATTGGATGCTTAGACAGATTAACATTATCTAGACCTTCTATGAAAAAAAAAAATTTGGCCTCACTGGAAGTGCACTTATTGAGAAAAATCCAATAATTCTTCTGGCAATTTATATTTGCTTTCATGAACAAAGTACTATGTATTTTCTCTAACATTAACCATCTCAGATGTGTTGGTACAGAGAATGGAGTGATGCCAAGCAGAGGAGGACCTGGCTAGCCTAACTTCCCCATCAGTGTCTTAGGAATCAGCATCTGGACATTTTGGCTCAGTCCCAAAGGGAAAGCAAAGATGCAAAATCATTGAAGTTTATGGTAAAATTATTATTGTATGTCTGCACAGCATCATGTCAAAAGAAGTTTGGTCTTAGCAGGGTCTTGAAGCAGAACTCTGATAACAAAAGATAATCACTGGGAAGGAAGGAAAGCAGAAATGCAGAATTTGGGACTGTGGGGTCTTTTTCTTGCTCTGCTACACTAATGAAGATGATTACCTACTGTGTGTATTTTTCAGGGGAAAAGAGCCTAACAGTTTTCAGATAAAGATATCTAAATGGCAAAGGCTAAGTAAGTTTTGTGTTGGATAGCAGCACATTCTAATGCCTTGGGAGTGTCTGAGGGAGAGCTAGTGCATTTTAAGTGAAAAGGCTTTCATCACAAAACCTGTCTTTTCAATGGCTGAAGTGTTCACTAAACATTTGCACTTGCTTAGAATTTTTTTTTTTTACAAAGGGGTTCATCAAAGGACAGTTTGTACCTGTGTATTTTGGTCTCCAGTGTAAGAGATTCAATCCATAGCAGTTGCTCCAGTTTGGGTAAACTATCTGGAAGTGAATCAGTGCAAATGCAGTGTATTCACAACTGCTCCAGGCTAAGCAGTCACATGGGAGTAGCTATTTTGGCATAACGATTCTGGAAAAAACTATCTGCATAAAGATGTTTACTTGGGAGTAAGTATTCAAGCATGAAGTAGATGCTGTCCTTTACCTTCATAGTATATATTATTCTGGCTTAACTGATAGATGCAGCTGGATACACTATAAAACTCTCCTCTGAAGACTGAATATAGGGTGGAGACACAGTAACAGGGTTAGTAGGAAAAGCAAAGCTTTCACTCAAACTGAGCTGCTGCATCAGGTGCATCATGTGGCTGGTTAGCTCACACATATGATGGTGAGTAACCCTTTGCAGCCCTTGCAGAGCCTCACCTTTGTATTTAGTCACTGCATGATCCTGACTATTTCTGCTTTGAGCTTTCTAGCGGTCTGGGCAGTAATATCATTCCCTTTTGAAGTATGTGCTATAGTCTTGGGGTAGAGTTCCAAAGTGTTTTTCACATCTTCAGAGAAGCCAATAGAAGTGTTTGAGATTTTTTTTTTGCTTTTTCATTTTTGTTTTATTTTTGGCTTTTTTTTATCTTGTCTTTTTAAAATCCCAAACCAAAGCATACCACAGTCCCTTCTCATCCTTTATAGCTCTGCTGGCTCAATAGTGAGAAAAGAGGAATTGTGATGCTCAGAAAACTTCACCATGAGCGACAGTAGGTTTGAAATTAGTAGGAACACTCACTTTAACCCCTACAATCTTTTAAATAATTTAGCCTCTTTGTCCAAGGAATATCCATATTCCATACACTGCAGATCTTACATGGCTCATTGTTTTTTAGCCTGAGAATGAAAATGGCCCCACTAATAGAAAGTTATATTAATTTTATTAGATTGTTATTCAAGAACATTAGAAAATATTAATGTCTTTTTATAGTTCTGTTTTTAAGACACTTTCTCTTTTATGTAAAAGGGATCATTAACAGTAAGAGAACAGTTCAGTTTTCTTGTGCATGTTATTAAACATGTCATAATATTTCAGGTGTATTATACAGAACATTGAAATGAAAGACCTCACCTTTAAAAGCTCTTCGTACCCACATCATTATGCACGTCCACATTTTTATAATCTTACTTACAATAAATATGAATTGAAAATATTATTCTGGAAGCTGCACAGTTAAGAATAATGGAGTAGTTTACACAGCAATATACTGCTTGCCAGGAATAAGGATACCTGCACTAGTCCCTGTGTGTTAGTGATAAAATAAAATAGGAATACTAATGTATACTTATGCAAAAATAAAATGTGCCACCAGACATTATGCATCACAGGATATATGCCTGTTTTCCACTCTTCCAGACTGCTGTTAACCTCATCTAATGGGACTAGCACATTTCTCCTCATCTTTTCTTGCATTTACAGCAGAGGTCACGCTCTATTACATTGTTCATTCAAGCAAGGGTGGTAGAAGTCAGGGGTATTTAGAACTAGGAAGGGGTCTAAACAGAGGTAAGTAGACATAATGATCAAAACATCCTGCTCAAGGCACACATGTACTAGCCCATCACTCCTCTACTTGAATAAAAGAACCATAATTGGCAGCCCTTCATCTAATGGACTGTTTTCATCCTGCCTTCAGCTGCAGAGACATTAATTTGCTAAAGCTGCAGAGATTCAACAGAGCTTTGCCCTTAGGTGAGGCTGAAGTACTCTAGAGGCTGTGATCCCCAGGAAGCATATTGCCTCTCTCCCTTTTTTCTTCTTAGGCATGCAGAAGTCATAGGCATATTATTATCCCTTCATTCCCTCCCCACCTCTCTCTTCTTCTCAGAGTGCCTTGAAGTCTGTTCCAGTCCTGTGATGCATTCAGCAGGTCTCTGTAAAGGTCCATGTGTCATCACCAGGAGACCCAGTTGTCCTCTGGCTTGAGAGAACTGTGCTTTAGTAAATCCCTAAAAGATGCAGGTTTTTTGAAACTGTTCCCTGGGAACCTGTGAAGAGATCTGTGTGTGACTCAAACCTCAAAAAGAAATGGAGCTGATGGTTAAAGAGAAACATGGTTTGGGGACACAACTCTGCTATAGCAAGAATGGGACTGCAGTGAGAAATGGGAGCTGATACCTGATAGAAAACTGATTGTTAGTCCTTCCTGTAGCTAAGGTCAAAACCACAACCTGATTCATCAAGGCAATCAGTAGAAAGGCTTTTTTTCCTGGTTTGATGTATTTTGAATTCAACAGTAGAGGCTTAAATCCTGGTTTGTTATGAGTCACCCCCACGTTCTGCTTCTCCTGGTTCAATGCAATTGCCTCCCTGCAGTAGTCCCTCTCTGCCCAGCCAGCCTGGAAGCACAGCACCCCACACCTGCGTGGGGGGGCAGCCCAAACACCCTGTGCAGCAGCTGAGCTGCCTTTCCCAGCTCCTTTAACCATGTACGTGGTATTTCAGCACAGCTGTGTGCATTTGGCTCTTTTCCTCCAGGTGAGCGGGTTTTTGTACATGATCAGGAGGTGACTTGACCTTTGATAAAGAGATCTGAGCATTGTGTTTGCCAGAGGGACACAGGGTGACACACATGGTATTTTTACTCTGTGCTATGTCTGGTTTCTTTCTGTCCATGTGTACATAAAAGAAGGGGAACTCATGGATTTGACAGATGTGCTTGATAATTCTTTTCAGCCAGCACACGCCAATGTAGATATGTATTAAAAATAAACAACACCCCCCTCTCCAGCCCCCACTGGTAAACACACCTCCATGTCTGCATTGTTCCCATTGCCAAGTGCTTGCATGGTGCTGGCAGTCTGTGCAGGAGGAGGTATCACACCCCAGCTTTCCTTTGTCACAGGTTCATGGCCTGCAGATACTGCTGGCAGGTTCTCAGGGCTGGGATCAGCTTTCTTTTAGGCACTGGAAACAGCAGCAGCTGCTGAGTGCTGAGTATTGCTGATAAAATCATCAAACTTGCTAGCATTTTGGTAAATATTGCTCTTGGTGGAGACAATCAAACTCAGAGAGAGAAGCACAGTTTGCAGATGCAATCCTTCCTTTCCAGCAGAGAGCACAGAAGGGCAGGCCACGCAGTGGACTGGATACTAGAAGGGATTTTGGGAAGCCCTGCTCAGGGAATGGACTACAGACTGTGAGAGCCCCAGGGTGGGCCACCAAGAATCCTTTTGGATGGACATCTGCTTGTCTCAAGCCACAGTTGTGTCATGAACACCAAAGGGGAGCTGAGGGCCAGCAGAACCCACGTTTAAAAGAAGGCAGTAAAGAAAGTAGAGTGTTGGACACAAGGAAAAGAGAACAAGTAAGGCCTGAGTAAAAAAGGAATGTGTAGGGAAATGGAGATAAGGATCCAAGCAGCCAAATCAGCTTTTACTTCTATCCCCTTAGTCACATGCTCTGCCTCTTTACCAGGCTTTTTTCCTCATTTTGGCTCTTCAAATATCTTTGATGGGAATAAGCAGACACTTCTTCTTTGGGGGCACTGGGGACACAGGGCGTAACTCCTCTGAAACGTGTCCCACTCAACAAACAAAACCCACCCCTTTTATCTACTTTTTCTGCTAAAACATTGTTACATAAGTTCTCACACATACTATGCCTGCTCTTAAATTTAATATTTACACTGATTGGTTCTAATGGTTAATAAGTTCATCAATATTTATATCCTAAAACACTCATTGGCTATTTCTACTGAGGTCTACTGACTGGAATCCTTGATATTAAAATCAAGATGGGAAGGATTGGGTTTCCAAGGGGCATAAGTGGTGAGCTGATTGTCTCCACAGCTTCTTGACTGAAACATAAGGGTCCAGTAATTTCTTGGTGAGGTTTCTATGGTTACACAGCACTCCAGGTATTTCTATACCTTATAATTCACAATTTTCTACTTATACTTAACCCTTTAATATGATTTAACTGATTATTTGATCAAAATATTCACAACAAGGGAATTAGGAAATCATGGTCAAATCCATTAGTGAAACCTTCCAGGGGAAGGTTTTCCCTTTATGTTTTTTATATGTTTTGATATCAAAAGAAAGCCTTCACCAGAAGATTAAAGTGTTAGATTAATGACATAAGAAGGGACTCCTGATGGAAAATAGAACTTGGTAAGGAACTGATGCTCTAACAAGTCTGTGAGCTGCTGACAACAGTATTGCTTAAGGCACTTCTATAAACCAGGTGATGTCCATGGCAGACATACTATTAGAAGATAAAATTCTCACTTGATGAACTGTACTAGAAGTCTATCTAAGACAGGCTTCTAAGACTTTGCATTAAAAGTTAACTGCAATTTTCCACTCCTCAAGCCCACATGAAAAAAAAAAAAAAGGAAAAAACAAAGTTTAGGATTTATTCCTTGCACCCAGATATTGTCCCTGAATGTAACACTTGCAGAGCTCTGCTCAAAAAGGAATACTGGGGAGCCTGACTTTGAGCCATTCATGGAAGCCCTGCACAAATAGTGAAGTACCACAGCCTTTTTCCATAAAAAATTACTAATGAGGGTGAAGTTTCTACTGTGAGGGACCCACAGGGCTTCTCTCTTGGCCCAAGTGAAGCAGCTTATCTACTCTTTCCTGTTCAGGATTCCTTTGTTAAGGAGTCTCAAAGTTAGAAGCTCACCTGTGCTGTTGACAGACTGTTTTTGCTTAGATCTTCATGCATAAGCCATGCCCTGAGGCTGCAGCAAAGATCTGCACTCCTTACACAGGACAGGCAGCACAGGCAGCACAGGCAGGAGCATTTAGCACTTGGCTCCACCTTGGGTTAGTTTCTTCTGCTGGCTGAGATGGATCACTAAGTGCCTGTGATCCATCCATATCCTGCAGGACCTCTCAGCCTGTGCATACTTGGTGGTCCTCCATGCCTATGGTTCTCTTTTGCTTTTGCAATGAGTCTTGGAAATGCATTTGGGCAACACACCAAACCAGCTTTGTGTTGTGATGTGAATGAGGATTTGACTGTTCCTTGTATGAAAATTGCAACCACAGCATAAAGTCCAAGCTGTCAGAACAGACCATAGGCAATGTGTTAAAAGTGATATATTTTTCTGTTTCCAGATAGAGGGAATGAATTTCTCATTATTTCAGGTTCCCTCAAGAAACAGGAAAGACAAATGTCATTTACAGTAATAACAGGAATTTAATAAAGGAGTAAACAAAATGCTTGTTCTTTTCTTTGAGGAGTCATTTCATCCTGACAGAGGGCCTAAACTGGTATTCTGGGAGATCCTTTCCTTGTCTATCATAAACAGCCTTAATCTATGTATGTCTGTGTCTTCTTGTCTGCTGCCAGCACCCCATGGGCTATGCACTTTAAGGTAGGGGTGTGTTTTGAACCACTGCCTGTCTATTACAGACACCTCTGGAGAGAAATTTCTCCATTCAGAAGTGTCATTGTAGTACATTTATTTTTCTGCCCACCGTGTTATTTAACAGACCTTTAGCAATTGTAGCTGCCCACTGCAGATTTATCATTTGACTAGCCATGATCTGGTTGTGACTACGTGGTGATGACTAAGTGTCTATTTCCAAGGAAAATGCACAAATTCATTCCCAGACACCTGAGATTGTCGTTCTGAAAATGGCACACATAAAGACACTTAGGTTCCTGAAACATTTTGCTCCTTTCCCTGCAATGGCCCCTTAGATACTCTCCAATACCCTCTCATTCTCACAAGGGTGATTATCAGTGTACAAACAGGAGCTGCAGTTTGTGCATGTTACTGTGAAAATAAGGCACAGTTTTCTTTTTCTCTGAGCCTTGATAGCTATGGCAGATCAGGGTACCAACAAAATGCTATGGGAATTTTTCATCTCCCTGTTATCATATGTGTGGTACTGCAGTCAATCACAGCATTATCTTCATTTATAGGCAATTCAGGCAATTAGCAAAACAGCCTGGAAATGCCATCTATTCAAACAGAGACCCCACAGGTTTTACAGGAGGATTTTCTGCAATGTGCAGTTTGCTTTGGTTTGGATCTCAGTGCTTTGCTGCTTCTGTCTCTTTCTTCTTGTCCAGTGTGTGTGGCAAGGAATTGGTATATCTAGAGTTACCATAGTTTTCTCTAACATCCTGCACTAAGAGGGCTTTTTTTTTCCCCTACTGGAGTCATCCTGAGTTAGTGGAGGGCATTTATCCTTAATGTTTTCCAGGTCACAGACTCTGTTTATTTAGTAAAAGTGACTGCTTTCCACATTTGTTGGGTTACTTTGTGCAGCAGGTGAAACATCTCTGAGTCATTCATACCTTTTAAGATACAATATATTTAGACAGTATCTTTCAAACAAGTCTTGTCAGTCTCCTTGCAGTTCAGTTGTAGAGGATCCAAAATTGTCAGAGTGCTTTGATATTTTTTGTGTTCTATTTGTCCTACACATAGCTAGCTGTTCCATAGCACAGTTTAGGCCTTAGGGTCAGGTGATCTGTACCTGAGAGAGAATACATCCCTCTCAGCTATCTGCCTGAGCCTCTGTGTGGCAAGACTAAATCCAGGTTATTTAATACTCTGCTGTGGGTGTGTAATCGTGCCCTCCTGTTGTCCAGCTGTGCCTGGCTGATGTTGTCCAAGCACCTTGTGAAAGTTTCTGCCTCTTCCTCTGACCTCATAATGAAACAGAGCAACAAATCTTACATTTAGAGCTTTCTACTTGGGGAGTTTCCTCCTTACTCCCAGCCTTATTTCAAGTTGGTGCAAGTCATCATCATTTTTATTAAATCTGGAATAGAAATTGATTTGCTGGAATAGTTATTTTTCTCTCCATGCTTTCCCACTCCTTTCTGCCTTCTTCCTCATTCACCATCCCACCCAATACACTTCTGACATAAGGTTGAGAGAGTCTTCTTTCACTATGTATTCGACATTCTTCCATTAAGCGATTCCTGAAAGTAAGTTTTTGTTTCCTCTTAGCAGTTTCCTTAGAGAGAAATGGTGATGAGATGGATGTTCAAGCACCACCTAAGAGAAGAAATGAGAATTTTCTCTCATTTGTCTCATTAGGGTAGTGGCAGCATTAGTCTTTGAGGAATTAAAATGGCATGTAAGTGTTTCTGTTCAGCCATGAGCATATCCTGCTATACTGCAAAACTCCTAGTTTTACATCTATGAGTCAATAATCAGCTGTAAGCCACCTGTTGTGTCTCAATTCTGAATGACATATCTGCACATTTGCTCTTTCTTCCCTTCCCCCCTCACGAGTACTGCAGAAGAACAAGCATGTATTAACAATGTCAGCTTCAGTTCAGTTTTTCAGCTGTCTCTGTCAAACGTTTTGGAATTAGGGCTCATATTCTTTAAAAAAAATTAGCAATTGCTGAAGCTCATCTGTTTCTAATCAAAGAAGGATGGTGAGGTAACTCAATGGTCTCATTTTATGAATTTCTCATAAACAAAGATGAAAAACAAAGATTCTGGTTTTCTTTTTAAATAAGCAGGATCCACTGACGCAAAGTCTTTAAGCACCCTTATGTTTTAGAATATAGTGTACTGCCAGGAGAAAAAACAATGAAGTGCATCCCTGCCTCCAGGTAGTGTTTGCATTTAATGATTCATCTACTTAAATGTCAAAGCAGATGCTTGAAATCAGACTCTACTTGAATGTGGAGGAGTGGCCTTCTTGTACCCATCACCAGTAGTGCAGTGACTGGATTTGGTATTTAGCTGCAGTGTCTAAAACTTCACTTTTTATTCTTGTATTTTACTTAATCCTTTTATTTCTCTTAATGTGGAACTTAAGGGGCCTCACAGAGAGAAATATTCTTATCCTAGAGAGCAAAAGAAATCAGAAGTTTGTGCTGAATCCACACTTTTAGGAAAAACTTGAAGTGAGATTATAGACAAATAATAGTGGACTTTTTAAAAAGAAATCCTCGGGTTTAAATTTAATATTTTTTCTTGTTGAATGACCATAGGCACTTAGCACTTGGCACTCATATATGAGACGTAGACAAAGGTGTGAGATTGCAGTTAATTTTGTTCTTATTTATCAAGAACTGTTGTCTATAAATATGTTTATTTCAGGTTTAGCTTTGTACTTCTTGGAAAAAACTTATTTGAAATTTAACAATAGCTTAAACATCATTATTGGTTGCTGACAGACACTTGCATTCATACAAACACAGAGCAGACTTGCTCCCTCAGGAGTGGATAGGGAGGAAAGACACATGCTTTTCTTCTTCCCTTGACCCATCTGTTAACAAGAGAAGTATAGAAGTGAAGTAGGAGCTCTTTCCAGACCTAAACACCAGTGGTGCCTAACTTAGCTATTGCACTGTTCAAAAATCCAGAGTGCCAAAGGAAAACACCTAGCTGCCCTGTACACTCACTGAAAACATTCTGGTACTTCTCAAGGATGAGTCAAAGCATCCTCTCCACTGACTTAATAAGGTGCATCAGTATTTCATACTTCTACAGACTGGTTCACAACAACTTGACACTGAGCAACAAAAATAGCAAGAACCAATACCAAGAAGCAAGATAAACTAACCACTGAGTATGCATTAAAACAGGCTTGAACTGGACATGATTTATGGGCATTGCTGACTACAGTGGAACCAATGAGACCTTTCAGAGATTGCTCAGAAGAGGTGAAGGGAGGTGCAATGATGCAGTTGTCTAAGAAGCAGAACTGTCCCCAATACTGACTGAGTCCTGGGGAACCCCACTAGTGACCAGCTGGATGCAACTCCATTCACCACCGTTCTCTGGGCTCCAACACCCACCTAGTTTTTTACCAGCAAAGAGTGCACCTGTCCAAGCCATGAGCAGCCAATTTCTCCAGGAGAATGCTACTAGAGATTTTCAAAGGCTTTAATAAAGCCTAGGTAGACAACTCCCACAGCACTTCCCTCATTCTCTAGGCAGGTCAGGCTGCCACAGAAGGAAGGAGATCAGATCACTTTGATGCATAGGATGCGTGAAAGTCCCACTCCATGCAAAAATATAATCTGTTCCCAGGGACTGAGATTGCCACTCACAGTGTGAAGGCTAGAAACACAATATTCACTGGTTTGATGTCATAGCTATGAATTATGAATATTTCTTAGTCATCGCCTCCAGATTGGAATGCTAGTAAGGAAGTGCAATTTGTCCTATTCATTTACTGTGGGTGTTAATACAGAAAGGCCTTTTAACACATTTTTAGCTATCAATGCAGAGAAGATTTTCATCCATAAGCAGAAATGTTTTAAATTCCTTACTATGCTTTAAGCAGCTATTATGGTGGTTTTAGTTTCTTTTGAAAAAACAATCATTTTGGCTGCTTGTGTTTAGGATGCCTCACTTTAAGTCTGGTTTTCTGAGCTCTCAGCATGGGCTGAAAGCCTTTGTAACCACACTGTGCCTCAGAGATAACTTCAGAAAGTCTGAAGAACAACCTGCACACACATTTTTCTGGCCACATGGGTAACTACTGGACAGGTATTAATGGGCTCAGGGTATTAAGCAGCAAGCCCCCAAGCTTGGGGTGGGGGAGCTGAGTTTATGTGGGTTTTTTTGTATTTTTTTTTCCCATTGGCAGTGAAGTTTATTTGCATGCAGTTTTAACTAGTCTGTACTCTAAGGGCACATTATTCCAAATCCTGATGTACATGCATGTTTACATGTGTATATGTATATGTGGATGTAGATGTGGATACAGATAACACATGCAGGTGCTATCTGTACAGCTTCCAGTAAGTTGTATCTGATCCTTTTTCCCTGAATCATAAGAGCTTCAGCAGGCCAGACCCCTTTGCTGAGTGCCTGGTTCAGACCCACCTTGCTGGATCTGTGGTTAAGCAGCCTGATGTTCCCTTTCTCCCTTCAAAATCCCTTCCCTTTGCACAAGTGCACATAGCTGACATCCAGCCCCCTCAATGACCTGATGTTTCAGCAGCTCTGACAGCTGCACTTGAATCCATTTAGTCAGTGAAAGCTGTAATTTATTCTGGCAGCACGCCAGGCAGGTCAGTCACACCCAGGAACTGCATGTCTGAACTTCAGATGAACCTTTCCCAAGAACATGATGGCAGATGAAGGCAGTAATGGAAATTAATGTAAATGAACATCAGTACAATCAGTTTTACAGGGCCTAATAGTCAGATCAGAGCTGATCACCCAGACAGTTGTTAAACACCTTACAACCCTTAGTTGAACACTGAGAGTATCAGCCTCTAATTCCAAGAGCATGGCTCAAAAATAGGGTTGGGATTTCAATTGTAGTAAGGTAATTAATCTTGTGAGAGACAAATGTCACCTGACAGAAGGTAACCTGAAGCCAGATCACACAGCTAAACCAAAAGGCTGGTGCCTCTTGAAGAGAAATTGCTACAAATTAAGTGATTATTTCCAACTGACATTATAAAGGAGTAGTGAGATTTGTGTTCCATAGCTCAGCAGATTTAGAATGTAGGAACACAGGGTGACACTAACAGGCCATATGTCCTGTCTGTGAAGGTGACTAGCACAAGATGCTAAGAGAAAGAACATAAGAAAGAGAATAACTCCAAGTATGTACTGATCCTTGCTAGTAAAGAGGGCTGGGGAACTCTCCTAAGAAATACCTGAACCAGAGGTTTCCTTTAAACAATTTCAGTTGAATAGCCATCAAGGGATCTGTGAAACATTTGCTTTATAAACTTCCTATGATTCTATTTTAAGCACTATTTACATTTTGGACTCCTTAACTTTTTTAATCAAATGTTTCTCAAGTTAACTCTATATAAATAAAGTACTGCTTTCCATTTGTTTCAAAGTCACTGCTTAAGAATTTCAAGGAGTCCCTCTAATTCTGTATTAGGAAAAGAAGATTGTTTCCTAGGCATGTTCTCTGTACAAGTAATCAATGTTTCCAGTACTCCCAGGTCTTTATCATAAAACATTTTGGTATTTCTCTCTAAGATATAGTATCTTAATACATGTCTTCCTGTATGATGGAATTGTGCTATTGCTGTCCTTTTCTTCTCTTTCTGCAGTTCTGTTGTACCCTATGTGAGATAGAACACCAAAAAAATTCACAAAATTGAATATAAAGGTCCTTTATTGATTCAAAAAGAAGTATATTTTCACCTCTATTTTCAAATACTTTCTTTATAATTCCCAGTACAAATTGCTTTTGAGCAATGTCTAAGCATTAAGCTGAAGTTTTCAGAATGTCTTCTGAAATTTTTTATAATGACTGCTGACAACTCCTAGATTATTTTTTTGAATAAAAATTCATCATTAGAACCCACTACACAATCAGAATGATTTTTTGTAATGTGGAATACCTATAATTTATCAACATAAAACTTAATCTAACATTTCTGAAAGTGTTTGTAGTGATCTTAAATTCTAACTATCTCAAATAATTTTATAATCATTTGCACACTTTGGTACAACACTTTTGGGAATAATTTGTGAACATGTTGAACTGCCCAGATTCTATCACAGAGCCTTCTGAAATTATGCTTGTAACTCTGTGGTATTAAAACTCATGGCCTCCTATATTTTATTTCTGATGTTTCAACCAGGTTTTACCTCTGAGGGATCTCTGATTTTGTATATTAGCTTAATTTCTTCAATGAATTTTTTCCTGTAGGATGATATCAAAAGTTTTTTACAGGCACTAAGTACACCATGTTTACCAGACACCAATTACAACATCCTCATCGACCTCTCCAAAGAATTCTACTTGAATTCTTGTGGCAGATTACTTCTACCAACCAAATCTCTGTCACTCTTTTGAGTTATTTGCTTAGTGCAGTTGTCAATCTTACAGGTCTGTTTTTACCTGGAGCTACCTATAAAATTTGGCATCATACTTGCTGTCTTCCATTTCCCTGGTGTTTTATTATCTAAAGCAATAAGCTCTTCACTTAGAAGTGCAGAAAATCTGAAACTGTAGAACTCCTGGGGAAATTCCAGGAAATTCAGACATCAATTCACAGTGGGGCAATCCTGGCCAACTACAAAACATGCATACCTTTATAGGAAACAAATTTTCACTTATGGCCATATCTAGGGCCATGAGAAATCACTTCAGGAAATCTGAGATGTTGAAAGTCCTGATTAAATGTGTAGTTTCACCCCATGGTTTGGTTTGCATGCTTTCAATAAAATGGTACAAAAGAACTTCAGTTTTAATCCATATTCCTCTTAGTATTTTGTTCCTAAGTTCTTCTTGTAAATAGATTGAGCCAGATATTTGAGAGTTAAGTATTTCCATACTGAGCAAAATTCTAATTATCCCTTTTACTATAAGTACTTCATTTATTTGGGGAGACAATGGTATGTAGCTTAGCAAAAGGGCAGCAAAATTATTGCAATATTAATAAAAATGCATCACAACAGTTGTGGAATAAACTATTAGGCTTTAAATCAGAGAAGTAATTATAGGCCTATTATCCAATATGGCTACATCTGCTCTGTGTATTTATACACACAATTGCTTTCACATATACACCAGGAGGATTAGAATGAAATAAAATCCATGAAAGAAACTATTTATCCAGGGAGCTGGAGTAAAAGCAAAGATTTAATTTCCATAGCAAGAAAAATGGAACCAAGCAGCTGTTCAGTTATTTTGGATTCTTGTTCTTGCTTGACAATGATTAAAGATATTAAGAGCACCAAAATGACATGTCAAGATAATAAACAAGGTTTTCTTGGTGATCAGCATCTGTCACCAGAACTCTTATTGCTCTCAGAAGTATTTCTCTACTTACCAGAAATTGCTCTTTCCAATAAAGATTGCATTATATTTTCAGTTTCACATACTTTTTTTTTCCCCTGAATATTGAACTTTTGCATTGCAAAACTCTAGATATCGAAAGAGGAAAATGAGAAAAATGATTGGTAATAAGGGATCACACAAACTGCCCATTTTGACTGAATGAAAATCCAAAGCCCATGTCTGCAAAATGTTTATAGGCTTTCAGGAAATCACTACCAACACAGTTATGAAGCCCACACTGGTCTGGCATCCAAGTTCCTGCTTTTCTGTCATGGCCATGCACAAACATTTCTGCCATGCTTCTCTTCTCCAATATTCAATTGCATTCTAACCTAATTCACAAATTATGTTTTCAAATGCCACTTATTTACTGCTCGCATTGCACTTTGGATTGGGGTAGTTTCTGTGAGCACTGGAGGGTGCTTTAGCCACTCTAATCTGCTTTCAGAGAAAGCTTAAAGCCCCCAAACAACAGTAATTTTTTTGAGAAGTAATATTTTTATATTGCATCCAGGAACTGGGAGAGGGCAGAAGATGAAAGCGCCTGTACACCCAGCGGCAGTTCCATAATCAGCCCCACTGCAGAGTTATCCAGCTTTTGCCTGCACTGCATTCACAGGACAGAGGCATTGCCACCCCATGCTTTGGGAAATAATCCAACATATTCATCCAGAGTAACAAGCACATGATCTCCTCAGGCAAAAAGAACATTGAGAGGAGGAATGCCTCTGCTTATCACAGTCACCACAGGCGTGCTGGCTCCTGATGGCCCCATCTTATCACGCCCAGAGCAGCATCTCCCAGGCAATTTGCTCCTCTCTGTGCTCAGACAATCTAAGTAGCTTAGCTTTGAAAATAGTTTATAGGACAAAAGCAGGTGTCCTGGGATCCTGCCCTGGCAGAAAGCCATGCTATAATTGACACCATAAGTCTGAAGACGAGAAGAATCCACTTGATGTGAGCAACAGAAATGACATTGCAATAGGTGGAGGTGCAGAGGTTGTTCATTAGATGGACCTGCACAGATGGAAGATGGGAGGGACCCAGGCATCAGGATGCAAAGGAGAGGGCATATACAGGCAGCTGGCCACTGAGACAGCTTCCATTTCAGCATTGGACCCACACCAACGCCAGCATCACTACCCTGGTTGGTACAGAGCAGCCCCCACTACTCTGACTCACCCAGGTCATGGCCAGAATCTCCAACTAGCCAAAACACTGCAGAGAAAACTGCTGCTTCAACTTGACTGTTGTTTCCTCCTTGAGCCTTATTTTAAAGCTGCCTTTTCACACACTGCCTCTGTGGTTTCCTTTAGCTACTTCTTCCATGCATCTTGCTGTACTTTGTTTATATATTCTTCTGCCTCTTCATCCAGACAAGAAAGCAAAGGTTAGAAGGACAAAAATTCAAGTAGGCATTGATGCAAGGACCAGCCTTTCAGTATAAAAGATATATAAGAATATTGATATAGGAAGAACAAAAATACCCCAGTAAGCATGGAGATGTCTGACTGCCAGACAGAACGGACAGAACACCTTCTGCCTTGCTGCTCCCCTGGCTAGTGGAGACTTGCTGTTTGCCTGCCAGGTTGTTCAGTGCTGTAGCTAGGAGGGCAGGAAAATATGACAGCTCAGTGACTTGCACCTTTCCTTACAAATAAAGAAAGAAGGAGCACAATCTACTCATCTTTTGCCTTTGATGTGATTCTATTACATGGAGGAGAATTCAGAAGGGCCCTAAATCAATAGGGAGAAGGATAGATGCTTTTAATTGCCATTGAAGCAGCTAACAAACAGAACAACATTTCATGGGAGATGTTGTTTTGCCTGGGTAAATTTGAGATTATTAAATCAATGTATATTATTTCAGTGTTTCCTATCCCATACTAGGAACTTGACTGCACTTTTTAAAGAGTTTTAAAAAGTACATTGCTTCCCAACTGGAAAGGGATGTTGACAACATGGAAGACAGCTGAAAGGTCAGCTGAGATATGCTGACATGTTTACAGTCCGTTACAGACCATTAACTTAAAATGCACAGCATGGATTTTGTTCAGTTTCTCAAGACCATCACAGAACAAGGATGGGTATCTCTGCATTATCTGCTAGCCTTCAAATGCTTATCAAGATGTACATGCTAAAAGATCTCCTTCCAAATCCTGAAAACTTGTAATAACACTGAGTTGTTCAAGATGCACAACCCTAAAATGCAGTGAAACATATGTCCCCAACTCAAGCCCTATGCAAAACTTGGTCACGGATTTCTGCTGTTGAAGACCAGGAGGCTGTGACAGTGTCTTTGTGAGCATCACACAGCAGTTATCACAGCAGTCCTGTGGGATGCAGCAGGATCACCCAACACAGTGGTTTTCCCTGTAATAAATCTCAAGATGTCAGTTCTCTATCACCACAACTAATTCTAATTTGATGACCTAGCTGAAAGCCCTGAAAGCTCCTACAGCTGCTGTCTTGTGTGCTGCCAAAAGTGAATCCATTATCCTTTCTAATATATCTGTGCAGGAACATGGAAGATCCCTTTCACTTATCTAAAACATATGTAGTTTCAGCTTCTAGTGAGTGCTTTTGACAATTTGAAGTTTTTCTCTTTTGCTTAGTTTCTCTAAGCAATGAGTAATTCTCCTTCGCATGATAAACTCTATTGTCCCCCAAAATTAGTCCCCTGTGAAGAAACCACGTCAAAGCAGTGATCTAATGTCAAAAACACCTCTGGCTCTTGAAATCAGAGCAAACAAGAAAGAAGGAAAAGAAAAATTAAAAACACCTTCATTGGCAATTTGGAAGAGAATTTATTTCTTCCTACAGGGTATATGATGAGTAATTCCTTTGCAAATGCTAAATTCCCTCAGAAAGTGTTCTGGAGAAATATTGTTGAAGTCTCATGCTTTCAGCATTGCAGTCAATAAAATGAAACAGTCCCTTGATTAAAAATATGATTTAAGAAATCAAAAAGGCAGGTGGTAAAATAAGAAATAAATATTGAAAATTTTGGATTAGTGTTTATAAATCATCCATCTCTTCTCAGTGGTTCCTAGCAAAGTTCAGCTGCAGACCTGGCTGACCAGGGCAGGAGTGTTGCCATGATGCTCACAAGGCAGACACGCTCCAGGTTTCCAGATAGGATCTGCTCAACCAAGGGGAATTTTGTATGTCTTGGACTTTTAATTTCTTCTCTACATGAATTTTTTTTAATTTTTTTTTTTTAATCATAGAAAGGACGAAGTTTTGACCACATTGACTGGCTTTTTGCTTACCATAAACCAAACAACTTTCCTGGGTGTACTGTCAGTTCTGTAACTCCAACCTGAATGACAGCTTATCTTTCAGAGATACAGATGGAGTCCTGTTTAAGAACAGACAGATTTAAGATCAGAGTGATCTAAATACATCCAGTGTTGGGCACTCAATCCAAGCTCTAAGTGAGTAATTTCTTGATGTCAGTTCATTGCCTTGCTACGGAACTAGCCTGAGACAAAGCTGTTTTCCCTAGAATTTTTTAACCATATTTTCATAGCTAAATAAGTAAGTCACTGCAAACTTCAACTCTTATTTCAGTTCTGCAGATTTTCTGAATGCTTTCCAGCTTCTCAGCATTCCTTTTTATGATTTGAATGAGTCTTAGTATAGCTGGAAATATCACCTACCTACTATCAGTCTTACACAGCCAGATTGCTTCTCAGCCATAGGTCAAACTCCCACCCTCACACTTAAAGCACTTATTCAAGGGATTATCTACTACACTATTCCTGAGTTCAGTTCACTGAGGCACAATAACAACTCACAGGTGCAAAGAACTCATGCTCAAACGTATTTAAGGAGGGAGCTGCAAGGGTTAAGACACAGAAGAAGAGACAATAAGTAAGCATGTGGAAGGAGACATTGGGAAAATGGCAGGAAATACTCTTGGAAAGAGGTGCTCCATGCCAGAGAAAGTACACCCAAGGGGACTGCAGCTGTGGGTGACCCATGCTGGGATATGATCCCCTCTGAGGAATTGTGGCCTTGGGCTACTCACACAAGGGCAAGGACAACCTTGAGGGACTGCATCTTGCAAAACAGCTTTTCCCCTGGCTTTTTGTGCAATTTGCTGTGTTTTTATCTTCTTACCTTGCATCTGAATCAATAATCAACAGTTATTGTTAAAAAGCAATGAATTATATAAAATTACATTCCTGAAGTAGAGACTGCTTTGAATATCACAACCTCTTGTGCACCACCAGTTCTCTGTGTTCTCTGGACTCTCATTTGGAGAATGCTACTCCCACACCTACCCACGTCCAGCCCAAGGGAACAACATGACAGAGGCTCTAGTTCCTTTGAAGAGGGTGACAAAACCACAGCCTCCAACACTCCAACTCACCAGACCCTCAGGTACTTTTAGAGGGGAATTATTATGTTCCTCTGAACGCATTTCAGTTTGCTATTACTCATAAGTAATTTTTCATTAAATAGCTCAAATTTATCACTGAACATAACAATCAAAGGGATGTGATTGCCTCTGGCCTAGGAGAAATGACACCATTTTCCAAAACTGTACAGAGGGCTGTACAGCACAGACAAAGCCAGGCACTCAGCAGTGTTACAGTGCTGTGTTTTCCTGCAATCTTAGAGCACTGCTTCTCCTGGCACCTCTGACTCTGCTGTGTGCTGAAGAAATCCTGCATCTCTGGGAATGAACTTGGCGGTTCACAACCGTAGACCAGTGGAAAACACAACAATCCTAAGCGTTTTCAGGTTTTTTATGGGATGGAAGGAGGAAAAGTGGGTTTCTGGCCAACCTGGCTAATCCTGAGTGCTGACTAGGTCTGCCTGCCTCACCAGCTGCACTGATGCTCAGTTGCTGCTGGTTCCATCAGAATACATGTGGGTACATTCAAAAACACACAGTAGGACAGCATGTGATAGGAAAACTTTGAAATTGAAAAAGGCTTTGATCAGAGCATTGTCTTCTTGGTCCAGGAGTAAATTTTTCCTTCTCCTGTAGAGTAACACGGTTTTTGATGTTTGCATTAACTAATTAGTACTGTTAAAAGTTAACAGTAAGCAGGAACAATATAAAGTGATTTTTTTCTTGAAGACCTACTAAATTAGATTTACACTTAAAATAATTAATGAAAGGAAAATAATATTTATACATAGCAATGGAGAAATTTCAGTAGAACAGAAAACATTTTATTTCTTAGGACAGAAAGCACAGAAATAGATAGAATCACAGAAGAAGGTAAGTTGAAACCTTTAAATTCTTTCCATATGTCACATATTCCAGGCTCTGGTCCTCTTAATAGCTCTCTTCTGACCTCTCTCCAGATTGTTAATCTCTCTTGTAGGAGTAAATTTTAAATATTTATATTAAATATTAAAGCAATTAAATTTTAATTAAATATTAAAACAATTACACAAAACAACAATAGGATATTATGCCCTGGAGGCAGAACCCATAGGATCCAAACAGAAGTTCATGGCTGAGATGATTATCATCTGGAATCCTTAATGGTCACTGAAGACAAATAATCTGTTCTCAGAAGGTGTCCTAAAGTCGATACTAACATTAGGTTAGAAGACTTTACGTTTTAGATCTCTTCACTGAACACTGAGCATCCAAGGATGACTGGCTCAGAGGGAAGCACTGCCACTGCAGACATCTGAGGGTAGATGCCAGCAACCCTCCCCCTGGGGCTGTATTTCAGTCTGTGCTGGGAAGCAAACACAAGGCACAGTTTTGCACTGGAAGCTCTGCAGGCAGCAGCTCCACTACTCCAGGTATTAATCTTCAACCTCAAGATGCACAGAAACTGTTAACTCTGCTTTGCTTTTAGCAGGATGCAGAACGACGGGAACTTGGTCTCCTTGCAATATATCAATTCACAACTAACTTTAAATAGCATATTTAAGTTTTCCTAGCAAACAATTGCCAGGAAAAATCCTTCCTGTTTGTATTAATTTTATTACTAATCCACCTGTTGCTAACGCCCAACAGGTGGATTGCAAACACCCCATTCTCTTCAGGGAGACCCCTCAAGTTAGTCAACTGAAGACAACTGAGTGACCTAGCAGACTTAACAAAGTCAGCACATGACCTTTTATGTGGATTAAGGCTTAAATACTCATGCTGCTTGAATCCTCACATGTGGTTCTGTACAGATACGATCACCTTCTACCATTGTGTTAACACTTACTGCATTTAGTTTTCTGTTATTTGAAATAAATGCCTTAAAGTGACTTAAAAAATTATCTTCATAGCTTTTTTTTTTTTTTGTGTTTTGTTTTAATATATATTTGCCACATCAATGACCTTACAAACACTGCCATGTAACTGCTCAGTAGGCTGCAGCAGGCAGCTGCTCTCTCTGCTTGGCCTGATTCCAGCAGCATTTTTCCCTGGAGGGCAATTTGTGACACGTCTGAGAAAGCCAAGAACTAGCCAAGTGGGACAGCTGGAATTGGCTTCTGTGCAGCTGGTTCTTTGTACTTTCTGTCTTCACTGGGCAATAGCTTCAGAGCAGCAGTGTCCACTGATACCCGAGGATTTAGCCTGGCTTTTAAAGTCCATCTCCTGCAGGAGGTGCCAGTGGGTACCCAATGGCTCCTGGAAGCTCAGGTTATGAGTGCTGCAGAGTTATTCCAAAGGCAGTGGAAGCCATAAATCACATCAAAGCAGTGGCAAAATCACAACTCACATACCTGTGGATAAAGACTCCCTTATCTGGCTTGCATTTTATCATCCCTGGCCATACCTTCCTGATAAACAGACACAGTATCACAGAATCATGGAATGGTTTGGGTCGGAAGGGACCTTAAATATCATCTATTCCAGCCCCCTACAAAGGGCAGAGAAGCCTTCCACTATGCCAAGCTGCTCCAAGCACCATCCAGCCTGGCCTTGGACACTTCCAGGGATGGAGCAGCCACAGCTGCTCTGGGCAATCTGTGCCAGTGCCTCATCACCCTCACAGCAAAAGTTTCTTCTATTGCAGTGACTTAGGGGACACTGTAGGGTTTCACTGCCAGGGCTGGTCACACATCTTTAGTGCCTGGTTCATTAAATCCTATAAGGAGCCCTCTTCCACACTAGAATCAGGAGCATGGTTTCAGGTGCTGGTAGAAATTAATGTAGTCTCTGGAAGCCTAGAAAAGCAACTTTAAGTGGGGATATGAGATAAATATATGCACAGAAAGACCACTGATACCACTGGGGAGAACATACACCTGAAGAAGTTAAATTAGTAGAGGAAGAACTTGACATTCACCTGCTGTTTCAATTTCCTTGCCTGTTCTCCTATGAAACCACACATTTCTCTCCACAGCCAGGAGTCCTTCCTGCAACAGGCTGACGTGCCCTCTGCAAAATGCTTTCTTCTTTGTGCCTATGACTGCTGGCTGAGAAGAGGTAGGGAGTTTCTAAATTGCTTGCTTTGAATATTAGAGGAAGTCACAGCCATTGCACTGTTTTGTCCCCCATTACATGATAGAGCTGGGGTAGGCAGAAAAACTGCAAGTAGGAAACGTTTTACCAGCATGGAAAAGTCTGTCTTTGATCTGAAAATGAAGACTCTCAGTATGTGTTCAGACAGGATAGACTGTCTGCTTCTTCTTAATGTCCACCTGACTCATCCCTAGAATACTGCAGAAGCCCTCCCAAGATTTTCTGAAGGGCTGGAAATGCCACAGCCAAACACCTATCTCTGATTTTCACGTTGTTTTGCACTACAGATGTCTTCTCCTTTTTATACTTTCTCATGAGGTGTTCCCACTTTAGTTTTCAGACCACACAGTCTTCTGGTGTGACTTATGCACCAGCAGCACTTTCCACCATGAACAGAAAACACTGCATATTTACAAAACCTGTTACCAAAACACAGGGAAGGAAGAAATAACTTAGTTTTGGTTGATGTTAAAGGGAAAATCAGTGGTGCTGGTTCCATTTTTACAGAACACTTGGGTGCATTTTGACCTGTTTGCCATCTCAAGTCTCATCTTTTTCATGCTAATATAAATACTGAGGTCATTTCATATCTCTAGCTTTGAACATTAAACTGAAGCAAGAATTTTACATCATTTAACCTTGAATGTTCTCTGAACTTTATTCACTTTCTCTTATAATGCTCTGCTTTATCTCACTCTAACAGTGAGCCTTGCTGAACTGCTAGGCTACTTTTGCTGCCATAAGTATATCCCTGAGACTGTGTCATCTACTGGTAATGGTGAAAAATAAAATAAAAAAGAGATCCTCTACAAGCAGAAATAGAAAATTAAATAGGAAACTAGCTAAAATAAGGTAGTCATCCACACTAGGAAAAAAGAAAAGGGTATTTTTGAGGGAAGAGACACTTTTAATGTTGGTATTTTGCCTTTCTACAACCTAAATGTCTGTTTCAGGGTTGCTGAGAAGGGGTATTTGACTGGTGGTGACTGACACACTGCTCTGAGCCTTGCTCTAATGGGACACACACTGCAGGCAGCATCCCTCCTCCCCAGCAGCATGAGGAGTGCTCGTGGTAGTGTCATGGCAGGGTGTCCCAAGAGCTCAGGAAGGACTGTCTCCCCTTCTTCCTACACTGAGCTTCTGAAGCCTTGCTTCAGTCCAGTCCAGCTAGGGCAGCCTGGGCTGTGGAGCTGACAAGGTGTGATGAAGGAGGAATAGATGGGGTATCCCTGAATGCAAGCCCCTGGCAGACTGAGTATCATGCCCAGCACGACAACATCTCTTTCCAGGGGCAGTGCTAACACAAGGAACTTGTCCCAGCTGGTCCCACTGCCAGTGCCATGATGATGGAGCACAGATGCCCATGGCAGGCACACTGTGGAGTGGGATGCTGCTTTAAACACCCACTCCTTCTACCTCACTAAGCAACTAGACAGCTGCACTGTCCCCTGAAATTGTCTCCACTGATGGAGCTCACTCTCTAGGTGGCTACACGATGCAATGATGCCGTTTACATTCTTTGAAGATGTGGGTTTAATCAGGGAACTGCCTTAGCTTACATGCATCAGCTAAGCAACTCCTGGCAAGAGTGCTCTGCAGTGCAAGTAGGGGCCCCTATGGAGGAATTTCCACGTAATAATGAAATTAAAGAGTCAAAAAAAGTAGCATTTTATGCAACACAGAAAGGCAATGAAATGCTACATTCCTTGAAGAACTGGTGTATCTTATCTTGCTCCCTCCTTTGAAAGTAGGAGAAAAACCAAAAAGCAGTCAACACAGCTGGGCTTTTCTTTTTGTTTACTTGGAAAACTTATTTTAACCATCAACTTTAGCAAATTTTGGCAGTTACAAACCTGTACACTTTTTTTTTTGTTGTTTTTATAGCAAAAGAACACAAGACAATACTGCCAACAGCAATTATGAAGGAACAATTAGTTTTCAGATGAAGAACTATACCCACTCAAAGTGATAAACCTTCCCTTTTGCATAAGGTTGAATTTGTTGTCATTGGAAAAATGACATTTCTAAATACCTACTTGAAATGGAATAAAAATCATATCTCTAGGTTCTTTGTGCAAAACACATTCATTTAAAAAATTCAATAAAAAAATCTTCTTAAAACCAGAAAGAAGTTAAACAAAAAGAACTCAACCCAAAGGAAACTTACAGTACATTTTGAAATGATTAAAAAGTTTTCAGATCTAAAACCGTTTTGTTTTTTCTGTTATCTTAGAAGTTTAAACCAACTTTGATGACTCTTTAGAATTATATCAAACAAACAAACGAACAAACAAACAAAAGAAATTAAAGCAACCTGATTGGCATCAAATATCTACAAAAGCCTGGTAATTTGAAACCATTATATACATTATTTTATAAACTTCTTTTTAAACACCAAAACATACATCTTTACAAACCAGCCTGCTTGAGACAGGTAAAATTTACAAGACAATCTTTTCCAATACAGTGCTTTAAAGAGAACTGCTTTCACTCCTAAACATCTTTGTCATCTCCTGAAAAGCGGCAGTATGGGCTCATTGCATTGCTGATTAATAGTGTTTCAGGTATTCCTATGACAAAAGAATGCTACAGCTCTGAGGGCTCCAACCTCTTTCCACAATACAGTTCAAGTGCACTCTTAACACTGGTAAAGATTACTTATGGCCTTTGTGTAATACGACATACTTGCAATTATTGCTTTTCATTATTACATAAAGAAACAAATTTAATTTAGTTTCCTCCCCATCCGCCCATCCCTTGGATGATGCAGCTAATTTACTAACTGAATGGCCCTTCTGATAATGGAGATGTTAAATGTCAAGTTCATGAACACAGGCTAAAAACCATGAGTAATGGGCAATGGTCTAAATTTCTAAGGCTCAAATCACAGTTTGGTGCATTGAGAGGAGCAGAGATGCAAACAGGCAAGAAGCAGTTTCTACCACATGGTAAATGATGGTAAATCACCAGGGAATGAAGCTGAAGATGTAACTCTCTTGTTGGAAACCAATGAAATGCCCATTATTACTGAGTGAATAGCTCCAAACATTATCTACAAAGCACAGATGTACTTTCACACTGGTTCTGAAGAGCTGGCTTCCTCCATTATTAAGGATGCTTCTTTTTCAAATGAAGCTTAGCAGAACTGGTCCAGGGCACTTTCAACTCCCCTCTCCCATGACTGCAGTTAGAATTGACTGTAAGGATATACTTACTATAGCATCCATATAGCTTTTTCAAGCAGGAGCTCGATGAGAAGTAAAGTGTGTTCTCAGCCATTTGTCCTGTTCAGCCCACATTTTTCTTTGTGATGGAATTTATAGGAGACAAGAGCAACAACTTTTATGTCATATTCTCAACATGTCTCTGCCTGGCTTACAGACACAAGAGGCTGCTGGCCTCCCCACTGATCAGCATTTCATGACATGCTTTTATTCACTGTGCTGCAGCCACACTGACTAGAGAGGGTACTGATATATCAAGGCTCTCACTACTTCAGACACTAGAGAATTTAGAGAACGGGAGAAAAAATTCCAAAGACCAAAATTTAAGCTCTTTTTGGGACACACAGGGGTGGAGACCCTGCTTGACAGATGGAGTAGACAACTTTCAGGTTCAGGAAAACAATGGCAGTGAGAAGCCTTTGACTCCTTCCAGCCTTTTACTGGAATTATATGTTAAAAGAAATCCGTGGGACAGTTCAGGATCAAAGATGTCACTGAGCTTAAGGAAAACAGCTTGATTGACGGGAAATCATGGTTCTTTAGTGAATCTCTGCATACCAAAGTCCTCCTGGTTGCCTTCATATACTATATTCTATAGGAAGGTCCTAGAGGAAGGAAATTTTATGGCTGGGGCTGTCTAGTGGGGTTGTCCATTTTCTCCCATGGGAGGGAAGTGATTCTACATCTCCATGGTGTCATATCTAGCCATTTATTCCACTTTAAGATACTGGTCAAGGACAGCAACTACATCCACTATCTATAGTTTTGTGTGTGGGGAGGGGGGTTGGCTTTTTTTTTTTTTTTTTTTTTTTTTTTTTAATGTTTATAATACGTAACATACTTAAGAATGGTACATAAGCCTAATTTTTCCTTTTGCACGATGCCACCTAATGTGGTATTGGCAGAATAAATCATGCTGTAGTCACTGTAAGACTCTTTCCATTGCCAACATTATTAAAAAGGCCAGCACTGTGCATGACATTCTCAACTTGATCAAAATGCAGAGAACAAGCACCCTTTTACTTAGACTCATACACCCCTGGCAAAGTTTGTGATTTCTGATATAGATGTGTATTTGCATTTCAACAAGATGCATTTTTTTTTTTTCTCTTGCTGCTTCCTTCCAAAAAGCAAAAACTTCCTTGATCCTAAGTTATAAGCCAGTGATACTCAAAAATACTTCATTAAGCCATGAAATCATCTGCTACAGATGATTCTTAGAGAAAATATCGTGTAGTGGAGCCATCTACAGGGATGTAGTTTGAAATACAGACACATAGGATAGGCAGAATGTGCAGGGTAGCTCTTGCAGAACCAAGGACCCAACAGCAGCAATGATATAAAAATCATCATATGGCAGAAAAAGGAAATATATACTAGAAGTGCTAACATGAATGGCAATTCTTACATTATGTTATGAATGTGTTCTTATCTTCCAGATTAGAAGATTTTGACTTGTTCATGTGGAGTAGTAATTAAAAAGAAAATAAAATGTCTTGGTTTAACAAGAGATGTTAGTATGAAACTCTTACTCCCTAAGAGGTATTTCACCTTTAGATCTGCATTTGGGTCTTATAATTATCAAAAAGAGCCTGAACAAAACCAGAATGGCCACAGAAGTACCAATATTCACAAAGGGGGATCTGAAGATGGATTTGGAGGGGAGGAGATATTGAGGTATAGAAATCATGAATAGGACAGAGAAGGCTGAACAGGTGATCCTTTGCACCTTCCCAACAGCACTTTAATAAGTAGGTGTTCAGTGAAATGAAATGGCAACAACATCAAACAGAAAAAGTACTATACATTGTATTTATGCATATTTTACTACTAGAACTCACTACCAACAATGTATTACTGAGGCAACAAGCTTGGTAAGAAACATTGATTTTTTTTTTTTTTGTATGGCAATCACTAGGCCCCCATCGTGGTCCCTAGTGACACTTTTGATATGTCCCAGTAAAGGTTTGATATTGGTGTCTCAGGCTTACGCAAGAACTTTCACCACAGAAGACAGGTGACAAGTACACCTAATAACTAGCTGGGGGCTTGAACAGAATTAGTTGCATAATGGATAAAAATGCCTCAAACCAAAACTGAGTAGGAGCAAACCTCATGTAAACTGCAGCCTGACACTAAGAGAGTATCACGTTCTCAGAAGGTCATACAAGCTTTAAAAGTGCAGCTATATTTGCAGAATTGCTTTGCCAACTCTGATGCTCCTAACTCTTGAAGAGACATCAATCTAATTGCATTTCCTTTCCTGTAACACAGACTTCATGAACAATATGAGTTATCCTCTATCCGTGCCTCTAGGCTTGCCAAACCATTTTATGGCTTTCTGGCAAATCCCTCAGTTCCTTGCAATCACAATACAAATTTCTGTATTTTTTTCTTCTTAAAAACACAGGGATAATATCAGGGGAAGGGGTTTGAAACGCACCGTGAGCACATTCAGAATATATCACTGTTACAGAAGCATGTTTACTTTGAGAAGACCAAGTGACATTCATAAATTCAATGGACAGGACCTATTTGCAGACAAGTACTTGACAATACTTGTATGTGCAGTACATTTGTTCCAGAAGTTCACTCATTTTATTCATATGCCTGCAAAATGAGCTGTTTTCTACTGAAGAATTGCTGCATCATCCCAAAGAAAATATCCACACCAATCTTTCACAGCTGTACAAGATATTGGAGGGAAGCAGCAACACACTGTACCTGCTCCAAGAATTCTAGAAATCCTGTTTTATTAAAAGTGTTACAAGCTGCAATTATTTAAGTTACATTCTACTAGTAATTTCTTTGTGTTGGGGAAAATTTCTGAATAAATCCTTCCTGTATGTTAAGAAATGGCCCACATTTAATTTTGTGTGAAACTCATGGAAGTCAAGAACACCCTGGCATACAACTGCTGAAAACTATCCAGTTAAGGTGACTGACCAAGTGACAGGACAGGGAAAGCAGCATGGGAAACCTACTAATGAATATTGTACATTTATCACAATGATTTAGGTATTCAACAGCTTTTCAAAATGACAGAATTATGCCATGGAAGAAATGGATGAAAACCCACCAGTAATGCAGGATTGTAGACTCACATTCACAGGTAAAGTACACAGATGCTGTAAAATGCAGTGGTAAAAACATTTTCAGAGCACCAAGCAACAGGTGTGTATACTCTGCTTTAATACATTGAGTGAAAATCCCCTATTTCCAGATTGCACTTGACTGCTCTGACCAAATCAATGTGAATGACCATTTACTCCCATCAGGCTGAGGGAAACATAAAAGCATACAGATGCCATGGTTTTCTTGGTTCCACAACAATCAATATTCTGAAGTCTGCAAACAATCCTACAAAATCATGCACCCAGTGGAAAATCTAGCAACAGATCTTTGGCCACAGTCCATTCATGCTGCTCCACTGACTGAGTCAAGTCCACAGCAGCTGTGAACTCTAGGGATGGACATTTGCCAAAAGATGTTAAACTAATGATGTGAGGTTACAGCAGCCTTATATGTAACTTCATTGCAACTAATTTTACTGCAGTAACTTCAGCATGAGGACTGCAGTCAAAAAGCTGATTGCCCAAGCATGAAATTTTAAAAAAGTTATCAGCTGTGTAGGCTACCCCACGTTTTCAGATCCGTGTTCACATTGCATACATGTTAAGAGAGGCTGTGCATACACAGCTGGGGCAAAACCAGGCCAGTCCTGAGCCAAACTCTGGCATTTCAGGAAGTCCTCATGGGCAAAGCTATGCACATTGAAATATTTAAAAATAACACATTTAAAAATGACAACCAAGTAAGCCAATTTGGAGTAAATATAAACTGTATGTATGCGTGTTACTCTATACAAAGTAGAATGAAATGCTATGTAATAAACAAAAGTATAAATAAGTATTTATGGACAAATAACTGGTCACTTGTCTTTGATAGGTCAATTCATAAATGTTGCTTTTTTTAGCCAGCTGACATGTTGTATGCAGCAGCCCCAGCAATCAATTACTTTCACTCTTTGCTGATATAAAATTTCATGCATCAGTGCATCCTAGAATGATGCACACCCGTTCCTTAATACTGTGGGGAGGTCATAACACTGTAACACTTTTAATAACACAATGCCAAAAAAACCCCCAAAACAACCCAACTTTGTGAGAGAGAAAGAAATTACTCAGCAGTTATTTTTCCCCCTGCCTCAAAAGCTGAGTTTTATTCTTGGTAATAAATAGAAGGTACACACTCTCCAGATTGTCTGTAACAATTTTGTGATGTATAATACTTAACACAATTGGTCTCTTCGTGTCTGCACATACAGTATCATTTCTGAACAAGTTAATAACGGGTTATACTGCACTTTTCTTTGCCCAATATATATATAGACACACCTTCAGAAAATTTCTTCTCAATATTTATACTATTAATTGGACCAAATGACAAAATTAAAAAAAAAGAAGAGGAGGAGGAAGAAGAAAGGAGCTTCCTTTACACTTGTGTCTGCTGCTGGGTCTCCACAAATGGAATGTGAACATTTTCTAGGCTGAGTTCCTCCACGCTTTCAAAGTCACTCATGGCTACTTCGGAGTCATCAAAGCCGCAGCCGGCTGAGACGTCAGAGGAGGAGGCGTTGAGAGAGTTGTGCAAGGATAAGGGCATCTTACCTGCACTAACATTTTCTGTGTTCTGGCTCGGGCCAACAGCAAAAGTACTAAATTCGTTGCCAGTCTGAGACGCCGTGGTGTCCGTCTCGTTGGGGAACTGGTGGGGAGGGAGGTACTGGCTGGGGTGGAAGTGCGGCCGTCTCCTGCAGTCAGGGCTGAGAGTACTCGCCATGGAGACCGGCTGCGAGGGTGGGAGCGCTTCGTACTGGTCGGGGTAATCCTCTGGGAGAGGAGGGGGCAGCTGGTCCTGGCTCAGGAACTCCTCCTCCTGGGGGGGAGGGTAGTCGCTGTCGATGTCGTAGCCGCCAAGGTAGTAATCTGTTTCCAGCTCTCTGGCGCTGCCGTGATGAGCCGAGCCTCCTTCTGCCGTCTCAAAATTGGGCACCTCCTCGATGTCGGACAGGCGAGCGCTGGGCATCCAGTCAGAGGTATCCCAATGATACGCTGCAGCAGGGAAGAGAACCACAGGGCTGTCAGCAGGGGAGCACAGAGAGCGGAGCATCCTGCATGCCCTCGCTGAGTCCTCACGGAACTCTCAAATCACTGCATGCGCCACGGACACGGGTCAGCCATGCTCTGACCACAGGGGAGAGGAGGAGAACAAACTGCATTATGATGCCAATGCAAACAAGCAAAGAAACAGATCACGGCCACTCTCAGGCATTTTGCTTTTTAATACTACTGCGTTGTATTAGAAACTATGAGTCCAAAGAAATGAAGATGTCTGAATCACTGCTTTTCACAGTTGAAAAAAATCTTTAAATGCAGTCAGCATGCTTACAGAATCTCATCTCCCCTTCCAACTCCAATGACTTCAAGAAAGAAAGTGTGCAAGCAAATAAACCGATTGACTGAAAACTGAATTTTGAAACAAAAAAAAAGTGGCTGACCATTCTCATGCATCTTTTGAACCCAACAGAATTCAAACAAAAGAGTACACGTGAAGCAGTTCAAGAAAAAAAAACAACAAATAGATCAAGTCAGTGCTCTGCCCACCCCGGCCCACAGGCAGAAGGTGTCCCAGAAAAATCACCTCTGTTGTAGTTCTGTCCTTGATCCATAACAGACACTGTCAGATACAAAGTGAAAAGCAAAAACTGGTAACTCGGAGCTTGTCACCAGCATTGTATTACATGTGAAAATACAAAACTCAGCATGCATATTTCTAAAGTACAGCTGCCATGGTGTCATTTTAGCGGGATTTTTAATTATTCTTTATTTTAACATACAAGATAAGCTTGTCTGTCAAATGCAGACACACATAAAGAAATGTTTATGTCGTGTATTATATTCCTTTTCTATCATATCTTAATTATTTACCCTCACTGAACAGATACAGAATTACATTAGAGCTGTAATTCTTAAAATAAAAAGGGCTATCCACCATCGACATGGCTTATAATTGTAAAGTACATTTTTCTCTCACTTGTTCACTTTGAAACAGAAAAATAAGAATCTACCATTCTCAGGGCCGGTTCAAACAAATCTGGGCCCACCTGGGCTCAGATACCATGGTGATGGGCACGGTATAAGAACCTGAATAGAATAGAATACAAAGCCATTTAATGGGGCTATCAGCTACAATGCTCCACAACCCCACACCCACCTCCCACCTGCACTGCCATGCTAGCTGGCGGGGAGGGAGGCATTCCAGCATGGAGAGGGTGCAGGGGTGGGGGAGAGAGCAAGGAAAGAGGTTTTATGTGAGACAAGAGCGGGGAATAAGCTGCAGCGTTTTCTAGATGGATATGCTCTTGTTCAGCCGCGTGTTATCGGGCTCCATGCAAGAAGTCATCGGGCAAAGTCTCTGGATGGCATTGCTGGAGGAGGTCTGGCAGGAGGAATAGACCTTTATGGCATCACAGCTTGTGACCTCTGTGGCTCAGACACAGGTGAGGGCAGCAAAGACTTCTCCAGCCCTTCACCTACTAAGAGCACACTTGCCCTTGCTCATCAGCACATGGTGCATGTGGTGATGGTGATTTCTTCCTTAGCTCGACAGCCAGGCAGGAGCTCTCCACTCTCCACCTGCTCTGCCACATCCTGGAGTGAGGAGGGCTGAAGCTACTGCAGGTTTAGCAAGTGTCTGAACCGGCCCTAACCTCTCTTCTGCACCTCTCTCTTCCTTGTACAGTGGATTTTGCTGTATCTGGGTCGGTGTGATGGCACTGCACCTGAGATGTGTCAGGGCCCTTCTAAGTTGTGTGGATCAGGATCCAGAACCTCACTAATCTGCTGACCTTGCACAACCCTGGGCAGATCCCTGGGGCAGGAGTCCCATCCTCCCAGGGATTCTGCCCAGAGCTCCAGCGTGGCTAATTATTCACCAGCTCCGCTGCAGAACCCTAAGTTTCACATAAGGAACTGGGAAGTGGACAAAGCATTTTCAGTGACAGTGTCTTTAAACTGCTGTCACACTGGCTTCTTCTGCCCTGTACAGGATGATAATGAGCCAGTGTGTTTGCTTAAGCTTTCCCTTAGGGAGGCAAGATCATTTGCAGTGCCTGTGGTTTCTTTACAAGATTTTTTTTTTTTTTTTTTATTTTTTGAATGGGACTTTCTTTTGAATTAACCTTGGCTAGCTAATTTTTTATTTTTTTGATAGTGAGAAGAGCGGCACTCTTACACTTCAGGAAATCAATAAATGTACTATGAACAAATACTCAAGTGGCAATCACTAGCTAGGAATAAAAGTGTTTTTCAAAATTACTGTAACACTGGTTCAAGAAGAATCATTAGTTTCACAAAAATAATTTACTTAATCATCTTTATGTATTATGCAGACTAGATCAGCTGAAGTATGCAAAATCTGTCTTAAATTTGCTAAGGACAGATGAAATTTTTGACTTGTGGATAACCTAAGTTGATGTTGAGTCGACATTTGCCCAAGAGTAGGAAAAATGTTGTAAAATAAATAAAAGTAATGCGCTTATCTATGATAACAAGACATTTCCTCAGTGCTTTATGGAAAAAAGAAAACAGTGATATCCCAGCATTACAGGTTCACTTCTAACATGATATGCCTGAGGTTACCCAGGAGGTCAGTGGAAGAGGTGAGTGCTGGGCCCTTGGAGCATATTGCCATGCTCTGTTGGATGAGCACACCATGATATCCATGGAGCTGTGCCCACACACCCTCTGTCTGGCAGGGTTTCCTGGGAGAAACCAGCCCCAGCCAGCCACACTGTGCTCCTCTCTGTGTGACACCACTGGGGCACTTAGCCCAGCTCTGCTGCAGCATGGGATGCTTTACAGACCTCCTGTGCCATCTTCTGTTTCCCAGTCTCTGCAGCCAGCATAATCTCAATGATATGGCTCCATTATCAGCCTATTATTGTCTCTGAAGACAATGAGAATAAACAGAAACATTGACTTGAACAGGAGAGGATGAAGGCTTGCCACCTTTTCTACCACCTCCACAGATATTTTGTGGTACATTCCTCTGGCATTTTCATGTTTGCTGGTGAACATGCTGATCTGCAAAACCCAATCCCTGCCACAGGATTGCTGGTCAGTGTAGATTAGTGAGGTTCTGCTGGAATGTTTCACAATGAAAATAGGAAGCATTGTTGTATAACAAGAAAGAAAAAAAAATTTAAATACCTTCATTTTCTATAGTGTCAACTACATTGTTGACAAGCTGTATGACAGTCACTATGGAAGCTTGCAGGGGAGGGAAAGTAGAAAATAAAGGGAGGGGAAGGACAGCTTCAGGTTAGTATTTAAAACACACATTGTATGTTACCACAATACATTTTCTCAAAAGACAGAACTGACATTGGGAAAAAAAAATGCTGCTGACCAATGCATGATTTATGCACTGGATTGCAGGACATTTCATTTCAGATAATACCATATATCTTCAGAGTGGTGCTAAATTCCAAACCAGCATTTCCAGAAAGGCATATGGGATGATGTGTATCACCTCATAAATTCAAGCAGACTGGTCAGCTGATTCAATTAACCAAAGCACTATCTTGTCTACCTGACACTAATTTCTAATTAATTCTTGCTTAGAGGTCCCTAGACATGGTGCCATGTGCTCCAAGGATCATTATCTTTTAGACCATCACAGCATCAAAAACGGTGTTCAGCTCCATCTATTTCCTAAGAGGAATGTTTTACTTATTTAGTGTCTGTGCCATGCCATGTAATAGCTCAGGGAGGTTAAGCAGCACAGCTGTAATTAGGAGGACACATCCACGTAGCTGAGGTTCAAATTTTGACCCGTGTTAGACAGAATAGTTCCACAAATGCTTTGTGTGTTCTCTGCAGGTGTTCCAGATAAAACATACTTTCCCCCTGAAATAATTAATATAGACTGTGCAGCTGTTTAATGTGGAGGCCTATAAAGTGTGGTTCTTTAGATGATTTTGCACCACCTAATAGGGCTGCCTCTGAGAACATGAGATAAACCTCATCAAAACTGAAGGGAAAGCTCTGGATGAGTGGGCACTGGATCCTTCCCTTTTCCTTTGTCTTTTGTTATGAGAAAACCACGTGTCTGGAGCAGGCTGAGGAGGGGACCAGAAAGGTGGGGCCAAACATACTTTTTTGCTTCACACAGCCAACAGACTTAGAGGTCACAACAAATGTGTTAACAGTGTGGACATACGTTGAATATTTTCACATCTTTACTAAATTTTGGGCATGGGATCAGGTATATAATCCAATTTCCTCAATTCTAGTGAGGGCTTAGCAAAAAGAGCCTTGATAAACCAAAGGACCCCTTTTCTGTGTCTATGACCAGTATATTTATGCCATCAACAGCAATGGTAATTACACAAAGGAGACTTGTACTGGCTAATGCAAAATAAACATAGAAAAATAAGGGACTCCATGCAATTAGTGCTGCATGGCTGGGAAAAAAATGGAGGGCAGCTGTAAACTATTAGAGGAAAAAACTGAGAGTGAAAATCAGGTCAGAAACCAGGGCTAGCCCAATTTTCTTTGCAACTAAGGGTTGGCTGTGGTGGGAGCTGGGCAGAGCATGTTCACAGAGAGGGTACCCCACCCCACACAGCTCAGTGCAAGTCAGTGCTCAAATACAGTATTTCTCAGCTTTTGGACTACAAAAAATACTGTTAACTACTCAAAGAAAGACTAGGGCAGCTAAGCAATTTAAATGCAGGAGAAATAAGATGAGAAAAAAAAAAGTAGCTCCAAAATCTCACCCCCTGTGAGTTTTCATGGAAAGAGAAGGCCTTGACATAGCACCAGAAGGCTCCAAGAGCCCTGGAGAGGGGAGTGGAGGCTGCCTGCACCTTCAGTGGGATTCATCCCAGAGCTCCACTGCTGCAAGACAGGTTTCCCCAGACAGAAGCTGCTACCCAGTTTCTTGCTACAAGTCAGTGCCAGGACAGTCACTGTACATCTGTGTGACACACTCTGCTAGCCTGAGAGCCCAGCAGCATTGCTCCTGGCTTGGGAAGAAGGATTTTGGAGTAGGAGCCACTGTCCTGTCTCATCAAAGAGCATGGATGCTGAACTGCATTTGTTGTGGTTTCACTGACAACCTTCTAAGCTTTGCAGGTATGTGAAGTACAAAGAATTAAAATTACAAGAAGAGCAAGGGTTTATGGCTTCAGGAGGCATATCCATTAGCCCTAAAGTACAGGCATGTGAGTATGTATATGCTTACTTATGCCTGGCTTTGCTCTTTAGGCTCTTTCAGTGCAAATCTTCCCTGCTGCTTCAAGCAAACCAGAGCATGTGGTCTTGCATCGATCTCTGCAAATTCCTCAGATGATTTAAGTTTCTTCCCTCATTCTCCCTGAAGATAAGGATTTGTTTGAACCCTGAACTAGGAATGTTATCTCTAAAGGCCATATTTTAAATGCAGCTTTCACAAAAAATGAGTGGGCACAGAAGGTCCAATCCAGCTTCTGTGGATACTGTGTCAATGGATTCAGTGGAGACAGGATCAGGAGTTTGAAATGTCTAATTAGAATTTGGGAGATGTAAAAATTAACATTATACAATAAATGACTACTTGAATAATTTTTTCAAAGGTAACTATAATGTAAATATATATCATTAAATAATACTTATCCTAAAAAAAAGGCTAAAGGGTTTTTTTTTTGGTGCAGGGGCAGAAAAGTATTGAGAAGCCTGACAAAAATAATTGTAATGCTGCAGCCACAGGGGACCAAAAGGAACTGCAAGTGTACTTTGCTATCAGTGCTTTTTCCAGCATTTCAGAGTTCCTAGAGAACAGCTGCATGACATGAGTGAGGAACTGAGTCTACAGACAGTTCATTAACTGGTGGCTGAGAAAACCAAGTGCTATTTCTTTGTGCTAGTCTTTTTCTTTGTGTCTGAATAAAGCTTCCCTGACATCCACCATCCCTTGAAACATCTTGACTTTTCTCGGGCCCACTGCTCCACATATATGGGCTGCAGGAACAAAGGTTTGCTCTGACTTTGTGGCCTCTTTGTGGGCTGTGCACAGCTCTGCCCGTGTCACCCACTCAGATGATGATGCAGGACATGAGAGGCAGGCACTGAGTAAGCACCAAACAAGGATTTAATGCTGCTCTATTGTTTGCTGAGCTGTGATTGCCAGGGAGAAGCCAAGATGCTGGGGACTGGCTCATCCACTCATTGTTGTGGCTAAGCACGAGCACAGCTCTGCTGGGACCATGAATGAGACCTGGAAAATAGCACAGAAATCCCCTTCATTTGACTGGTGAAACATGAAAGTCATGCTCTTCCAACAAGGAAAATTATATAAATTCTACAGTTTCACTTGCAACCTATTAGTCAACTTACATCTTGGCACTGTGACTCTGCTGTATCACATCTCTAATTTGCTGTAAAACTTGGTCCTGATACAACAGCCCCAAGCACCAAGATTTTTATTATGTTCCTATAATTTAGTAAGTGGAACATGAAGTGAGGGTTTGAACCCATGACTTTCTTACTTTTGGCATCATTAAAGAGTTTCAAGATGTCACATAAATGTTTTAATATTATTAGAAAGAGAGATAAATAGCTTTTCGTCCAGAATAATAAAAATAAAATCATTTCTTACCATTATCATCTCCAGAGTCAGACTGGAAGGAGCTGAGGGACTGTACTTCAGAGTTGCTGCCTTTATTACTTCCTGAAAAACAGGTCACTTCTTCAGCGTCATCAACCCCTTTACCTTCATTGACAGCAAAGACAAAGCAAAATGGTACTCTCTAGGTATGCACATTTATCTATTTATACCATGGACACACTTAAATCCCACCTTCTATTATCTGAATCAGAATAAAATTATTCCCTTCACACAGAGGACATGACCTATTTGCCAAGAAGGCAGTTGGTGAAGATACCTAGACTTTTGAAGTGTTTGAAACCCAAAGATTCTTTCAAGTGGCTGACAACACTGTAATCAAGGAAGAAACATCTGTATTCAATATTGTCTTTTTAGATGACATATAGTCTCAAAAGCAATGAAAATGATGACTAAAGGAATGTGGTGGTATAAACAGCTTATACAAGAGATTACACTTACATTTATCTTTACTGTTCATTTCCTAATTTGAGAGCCTCATTAAAGGCTCATTCAATGCTCACTAAAGTTACTGTGCATCTTGTTATTCATATCAGTGGCCCTTGGATCAGATTTTAATAGCTCCATCACTGACATATAATAGATTATGCTTCAATTTACATTGCTTTTCATCAGGGACATTCAGTCTTCACAACTCTACTGTTTAGAAATGTAACTGCAACCTACGGTATAAATTCTCCTGTAATCAAGCACATATAAATAAACAGATTCAACTACACATTATATGGGCAATAATCAGGAACACAAAATGTTATCCTCCATTGTAAGCACAGAGATACCTGAGCCAATTACAAATGAGGAAGCTCAGGTGCTATCAACATTAAAGTACAGCTCTCCACCTGCCAGCTGTAGGTGTTTCTACCCAGCATGGGACACCTCCACATGGTAGGAGCTGATTTGCTCCTGCTGAGCAGCAGGGAATGGAGCTGATGGAGTGAGTGCTGCAGGAACAGAGCTGCACTGCTTCCCACTCTGTGACAGCTGAGGTCTGTTTCCCTGGTACAACCTCATGGTGTGCAAATATTCATACCAGTAGCAGCAGTGCCTGTGGCACAAACACCCAGGAGAATATAGAACAGAGCATGTGTGGTGGCTGGTGTGATGATGCTTTCAATCAGCATAACTATATTTAAAGGTTTAAAAGGTCAGACACAACATAACCCTGAAATAGAGCCCAAACAAATGAAAATTAATTCAAATTTTTCATTACAAGACCTTAGCCAGTGTGCTGCCTTGGATGAAAATGTGCAGACCAAGGCACAGATATAGAATCACAAACTCTATGTAAGGCTGGAAAAGACCTCCAAGATCACCAGCCCAATCTTTGACTGAACATCACTATGCCAACCAAACCATAGCATTAAGTGCCATGCCCCATAATTTCTTGAACACTTCCAGGGATGGTGACTTCACCACCCTGGGCACCCCCTCAAGCACTCCTTCAGAGCAAAAATTTTTCCTGATGTCCATCCTGAACCTCCCCAGGCATAGTGTGATGCTGTCCTCTTGACCTGTTGCCAGATTCCTACCTCTGTTCCTCAGTTCCTATTGCTTTCAACTACAGGACTGGATTGTGCAGTTTTACTTGACAGCTTTGGTTAAAGCTGTGTTGCAATAGGGTTGAAGATCACAGAACCAGTTTGAGCTGGAAGGGACCTTAAAGATCCCTTCAAGGATCTTTAGATCCCTTAAAGATCATTTGGGTCCAATTTCCCTGCCATGGGTAGGAAGGGAACCTTTCACTAGACCAGGTTGCTCAGAGCCCCATCCAATCTGGCCTTGAATACTTCCAGGGATGGAACATCCACCCCTTCTCTGAGCAACCTGTTTCAGTGCCTCATCACCCTCACAGTAAAGAACTTCTTCCTAATTGCTAATCTAAACCTACCCTTCTTCACCTTAAGGCCATTCATGACTACAGGCCTTTGTGAAATGTCCCTCTCCAGCCTTTTTGTAACCCCTTCCAACAAGTGCCTTAGAAGATGCATTAGAAAAAATTCCTAATAAGAGAAATCACTTTTAAAAACATCATATATGGTGAAGCAAACATCTCTCAGTCCATATGATATGTTCTGACTTGAAAGTATAGATGATGTAGGGCACTAACTCTGTTCCAGAAAACTGATATTTTCTGCCATGACAGAAGATGTGGAATTTGCTGCATCTCCAGCAACTCATTCAGGAATGGAGGAAGCACTGTGTTATCAGGTGAGGAACCATCAGAGCACAAATAGGGTAAGCGTGGGGACTGAAAATTCCATGATGGCTCTGATCCTGAATGCAGAGGGGAATGCAATGGCCTGAAAAGGTGATCCCATATATCAAGCAGTATGTGATTTTCTGCTTCACTTCACAGACTCTGAAAGTAGGGAATATTAGTTCACTTCTCTCTGATGCAAAACAGAACTGCTTCTTGCAGAAGGTTTAAATATTTTTAACTCCCTTGGGAAACAAACAGCCTGAACCTAACAGAACTGATATTTGAGAATTCTGCCCCAAATTGTTTTTTTCCAATAGAAAGATGATTGCATTGTATCACTTGAAAAACATTCAGAGCACTTACTCATATATTGCCTTCTGAACAAGTGAAAGAAATGCTTTTAGTCATACTTCACGGATAGAAGTAGAGGTCTTGTATGCCTGGTTTAATTATAACCTTTCAAAATTAAACCAGATCACTTCTTGGAGAAATGTAACAATTCACATGCATTAGGCTGGAGCATTAAGATGCCACTGTACCAGCTGCACCCTGAAGGCAACCCTCACTGCTGGCAGGGAAGAACATGACTGCATGCAGTGTTACTTACTTTCTGTCCCCGCATCCCAGGTGCTCTTCCTGATGGAGTCGCAGTCGGAGCGACAGGGAGACACAGCAGGCAAGTTTGGAGCTACACTGCACACCACCACCCCCCTCCTGGCTGTCAGGATTCGAGGGGACTCGGGATGAAATGTTGTCATCTCCTGGTGCTCCACGCCAAGCCCATCCACTATCTTGTCCAGGTTATTCCGTGAGTCACTCTGGAAGCATGGAGTATAGGCCATCGGCCTGACTGGCACCTGGGGAGGCCCAACCTCTTGGTAGATATTCCTGCTGTCTCCACTGTTCCTGATGTTCTTGAACTGGATGCCATTGTTCTTGTTGAGCAGGGCTGCAGTAGCCGGATCCTGTACGAGCGTGATGTTGTTGCGGGAATAATTCTTCCTGAAAACTTTCTTGCGAAAAATGATGAAAAGAACGATTAACACAAATATGACAAACAGGACCACGGCTATTCCTATCAGCTCCTCCTTGCCAACATAGGAATGCCCAGCTTGTATGTTGGGAACCACCACGGGGCGAAGACCACAGTATTGTCCCACGTAGCCAGGGGTGCAGTTACACAGGAAGGAGCCAAAGATGTTCACACAGGAGCCACCGTTCTCACACTCTTCTCTTTCACACTCGTTGATGTCTTCTTCACACCTTGAAAGAAGAAAAGGAGACTCTGGAATCTGGAGAACATCTAAGAAGCAGTCCAGCTTGTGCATGATGCCTTATCTTGTCAAAATGGTGCCATTAGTCAACACCTTGTGGTACTTTGCAAATTATCCTATTATTATCATATTCTTTAACAGCATTTAATTTTTTCTACAGCTGTGGTTTTTTTAAGAAAATAAAATGGAAATATCAAGAAGGAATTAAGAGTTTAATGCATCTGATAGATACCAAAAAGGAAATAAAGCATCTGACAGAAAAAGGCTCCTTGACCCTAATGAGGCTTACTGAATGTAATAGAGAAATCTGGTTTTTTGTATCATTTTTGGACTAGCCCATGAGTTTCAATACAAAATATTAGAGGAGGATTCAAAGAGAAGAAAGTTGAGAGAAAAATACAGCAAAAAATCAGATTGTTTATTGAAGGAAAGAGAGGACAGAAGAGAAGGGGAGAAGAGAAGAGAGAGAAGAGAAGAGAAGAGAAGAGAAGAGAAGAGAAGAGAAGAGAAGAGAAGAGAAGAGAAGAGAAGAGAAGAGAAGAGAAGAGAAGAGAAGAGAAGAGAAGAGAAGAGAAGAGAAGAGGATATACTGCATATGTAAAATTGTTTAGGTTTGGAGATAAATTAAACAAATATTCGAGGTGGGCGGGAAAAAAAGAACAGGAACCATAAAGAGAGGAGAAGTGGAAAGAACAAGAGGTAGTAAAATGCAGGGGAAAAAGTACAAACAGTAGACAAAACAGATGAGGGACAAAGCTTGTTGATGGGCAGGTGGGGATTTTCTGTGTCTACACCAAATTTACAATCAGGGCAGGTATTTAAAAAATGACTGCAATAAATTTTATATCAGGGCTAAGGTGACTAAATAATTGATTCATTTTCAAAATAAAGATTACGCAGCAGCTTCTGCAGGTTTTACGAGATTGTTCAAAAAGCTGGCAACACTTAGATAGGTGTATCTCAGAGAAAACTGTCTTGAGATAACATTCTGAATCAAAGTTTGGAGGGTAAGTTCAGAAAAACCATTTCTGAGCATGCAAGTCTCAGGGATTTTTCAGCTGTCATTAGTTTAGACTTGGAATAAGTGCTAAGGTTGGGGTTATTTTTTGTGAGGTGAATCATAGCTTTTGGATACAAAATGACTGGTTTAAAAGCCCACCACCACCCTGACAAAAAGCTGCCACTGCCCACCTGGGGAGGGACACTTACGTTACTCCTGTCAGGCCATTTTTGCAGCTGCAGATGAAAGCGTTGCCGATGGGATCACACGAGCCTCCATTCCGGCAAGGATTTGGGAAGCAGGCTGTGATCTCTGACTCACAATTCCTTCCTGTAAACTGGGAGAGGCAATTGCAATGGTACCCTGGGAGGTGAGGAGACAGAGAGAGGGAAATTAGACTCCTACCACTGAGTCTGTCTAAAAGCAAGAGGACCCATTTGGCTGCTTTACGCAGAAAAATAAATCGTACTGTGGGGGCAAGGGGATATTTATACTCATTGTGGTCTGTCCCATGTGCTCCACACATTGCTAGTCAAGAGTCTGTCTATCTGAGATGCCCTGACACTCAGAGCTCATGTCTAGGAGGGACCAGAGGAATTGCTGGAGCCCAGACCATTCTAATTGCCATGATTCAGATAAGAATAAATGTAATTTGCGAACACCTTTTAAGAAAGATAACAATATTCTAGATCAATGATGTATTTCCCAACTTATTGAAAATGTCTGCCACTGTAGTGGCAGTCTACTCTCCTTTTGGGGCTTCACCCATGAACAAATACATCAGCTGAGAGCTTTTCCATCTCTGCCCTTTACAAGGATGACACAATGGGGATGTGGCAGTAATAAAACACTAGTTTTATGAAGTGCATCATCAAGGCAGAAACTATAAACTTCGAAATACCAGCTGACCTGGCAATATCAGCCCTAATCAGAGCTGATTATGTTCAGAGTGTGCTATCCCATTCTGATTAATCACTGACTGCAATTCATCAGACACAGCAACATTCATGTGGAGGGGGACCCTGTCAGGGATTGAAGTCCCACTTCTATGTTTTTTTTGCCAGCACAGAAGCAACATCAAAATTTAGGAAAAAACTCCAAAGATTTTAAACACATCAGTTCACACGGCCAAGTATCAAAAGACAAATCTCTTTTTTCTTTTTCTCTCCCTGTGAGTTCATATGGCACAGTGCCATTAATAAAATCTTTATTTAAGGTCACAAAGAAATCCAGTGAGGCAGTGCATCTCTTAATGCTGTGAACTGGATATGGAAATCTGGCTGCTTTTTCTCTTGAAAAGAGCATGTAACACGTAGGCTGTGAAAGCCATGAGATGGCTAAGACAGTCTCTGGAAGTGGAAGACTCCTAAGTTAGAACTGTTGAACCAGCAAAATTTTCCTGGACATCTGTAAAAAAACTTTGGCTGATCTTTTAAAAAGTTCCTTATATAATCCAAATGTCCTAAACAGATGTGTAGGTAAGGTTCAAGTTCCAGTTATGGGGTTCACATACTTACTGAATATAGCATTTTAAGCAGCTAAAACAAGGAACCTTCCTGCCATTAATACAGCTGCAGTTAGAGCTGAAATGGTTGATTGCAACTCAATTCAGTGTCAAAATTATTGGCAATCAAGCTGATGTTGTGGAAATACCATCTCTCAGTGGTAAGCCTTTTAAACATATTTTTAAAAACTTTCTATATGTATACATCTGGAAAAAAAACCAAGATGCTTTTTTTAAAACTTTACTCTTTCTGCAAACATAGGAGGAATTTCTAGCACAGCTTCAACGAAAATAATTTCATGGAAACAATATGGAAAAACCCAGTGGAGGCATAAGGAAAAAGCCATTCTGCATCAAGACTCCCACATCTTTCATGTCCTATATGGTTCAATTCGCCTTGTTCAGTTACTCTAATTGAATTCTTTCATGAGGACAGGCTCTTGAGAATAAACTTGGAACCAGACTTGCTGGCATACTCAGTCAAGAGTCAAATGCTATTTAATTGAAGATATATGAAATACTCAAATATCATGCTGTTCCATTGTCCTGCTACAAGAAGAGAGACAGACTCACTGATATTTCCAAGATTACAGAGTTAAGAAGAGAAATTATTCAACTTTTGGGCTTACACAAAGCATGTTTAGTCAGTATCAGCAAAATGGGATTATTTCTTTTTATGTCTTAAAAATACCTCACTCAAAAAATGTGAACAGCTTTCTGGACCTATAGTGATCTGGGTCTGAAGAATTACAAACTTGTGACTGTAGGTATAATCCACAGCATGAATAAATAAGGCTGTTTCAGTGTTTCCTTTTTATGACTGAACAGTGACATCTATAGTTCAAAAATTTTTATAGTTCAAAAAGAAATGTTTTTTACAGTCTCAATGAGTTTAAGCAAAAGGAGAATGTTCAATTCAAATATAAAGCACTTTATTCCTAATCAATTCTGTTGCCTTATATAACAGCAGAATATATATGTTATTCTATTTGTTATCTGATATTTTATAAGCCTCCATAACTCTAAAGTGATGCTAAAAGCCAAGTTTCTGCTGTTTTTTAACCAAGTTCTTAGGTGCCAACTATATGTAAGTCAAGGCCTTTGAATCACTTTCTTTTTGTGCCTTGTGTTTGTTCCAGCTAAGTTCTAAATTCTATATCATATTCTGCTTACATTTTTTCATTATAAAAACTTGAGAAGTATTGATTTGATTAAAAAATACATTTACCACGAACTATAAAAGAAGTATGGATTTATGCATTTTATATTAAAATGAGATGAAACTGAATGCACCAGATGGGTCAGAGCCCTGTCCAGCAGTGCATGAGCAGGACCAAAAAAAAAGTCTGCTTCTGAAAGCCTACATTTTTCACACAATTTGATTTAATGATGGTGGAACTCACATCAGATATTAGCAGACTAAAGTATTCACTGTAGATTCTAAGTCTAAGGATCAAAGGTAGGAATCAAAAAGGCACTAAAACAAGACAGTATTAAATTACCATATTTATCACTGGTGTTTCCTCTCACTGGGGTCACTGCCATACACCTGCCAAGTCCAAGCCACTGGCAAGACACAGAACTGTTCTGTGACACACATGCTCAGAGCTGCAGAGCACTCACCAGGGAGGTCTCCAACACAGCAAAGCATATGTCAAAATTCATGGAGTGGGGAAGAGGAGAGCTGATGTGATGGCTCAGTAGACAGCATATAGCAGCTCAGCCAGAAGACCTGCCAGACCTTTAATCCTTCTCCAAACCTCTCAGCAGAGGCTGTAATTCTGCCAGCTACTGAGTATTTTAGCCACATGGCTGTGGACAAAGGTAAAGTGTAAAGAAAACCCTTCTGGTTGGGAGTGCATCTTGGGGCTAATAAAGGATTTTTATTATACTTTTAGTTTAATATCATGCTAATGTGCCATTCATTTCTTCCCTCCTGTTTAGAACAAGAAGAACAAGCAAATTTCTCCCATTCAAGGATGAGAAAAGGCTCAGTGTCCCCTCAGCAAGGGATGAAAAATCTCTTTTAAACAATGTAGGGCTTGATCCTGTTCACAATGAAAGCACTGAAGTCCTGGAAATTCATCAATATTTAATATCATACAGTCCATCTGAGCTTCCTCCAAGAGGAATGAATATTTCATTCCTAGAAATGTTGATCTACATTCTCCAAGGCAGCACATTTTGTGATGTCACTACTGTGACACTCTTCAGAGAGAATCAGTGGAAAAAGACAGGAAGCTCTGAAAAACAGCTCTAAAATGCTTCTAGGGTGGAACCACAACATTCTCAGCATGGGCCATAGCAGCATGTACCAACAGCTGACCTAAGAGCAACAACAAGCTGTGAGCAACAGTACAGCCTTTTTAGGCTGCATCCACATTAACAAGTCCTGCAGAGCAGCAGCAGTGGGTCTGTGGAGCCAAACAGCTGGTGCTGAGGACCCAGTACCCTCCTGTGTGCAGCTCAGGGCTTTGGGACCAGCTGCCTTCCAATTCAGCCCAGTCCTGCCCTCTGAGACCTGGCCTTCCACAGTGGGAAGGGAAGCCCAGGGAGAGATGACCATCAGAAGATTTACATCAAATACCTTTCATGACCTGAAACATTATGTAGACATAGGTCTACACATTGTCCTGGGTTTACTGGCTGTTTTAAAAGGCTTCTCTCATGGTTCTTTATTAGTCTGAGTCCCCTCTACACAGTTAAATCCCACCTTCTCAGTGTGATGCAAACACCTTCTCTAGCTGCTCCCTTGGCAAGTCCCTAGCCAGAGCAAAAGGTGTTTTTCATCCCAGACCTTCCTGAAGGGCAGCATGCAGTAAGACAGGACACTACACAGGCTCCCTGCCTGTACCTATGTTTGCTTGGCACTTAAGAAGCAGAGGCAGCAGCACAAGGCAGGCACGGTGCCATCAGCAGATGGGGTGTCGTTATGTAGCAAACATCTCTGTTGGTAGCATTCCCAGCCTGAGCATCTGAATGTCTGTCTATCCTAAGGTTTACTTGGCTTTATTAAAGAGGATGCTCCAAACTGCTGCCAATTTTTTTTTTTTTTTTAACATGTGTATGCTCCTGTTTCTATCTATCCCATGCAAAACAGGCTGGCTTTTATCTGTTAACGTGCTTTGGCTTTTCCTGGTTTCTTTCCTTTTCTTTTGGCTTTTTATGGCTTCTCTGTGTAGCTTCTCTCCCTGCTGTGCAGCTAGACCTGACAAACTCCATGTCCAGAAACATCCCTGCCCTTGGCATTGACCACACAATGTTACATACCAAGTTAAATGATGAGAACTACTGAAGGAGAAGAGGACCTCTCCCAGCATTTGTATTTTGTTAGGTCTATAGTGAAACCATGCCACCTTCAAGAAGAGTGTTCTTCAGCCATACACAGTCCTGCCACTCCAGATTTAACTTATCTGTCTTCAAACAGATGATTGCCTCTTGCCACTTACTGGTATGAAAATGAACCTCAGTGCTCTCTGTGAAAGGATTGGCATGTACATGCTTTTAAAACAGGAATTTAAGAACAGATGCCTATAATCATAGCTATAAAAAAGATTAAACACCCCCAAAATTTCTAAAAGGCTTTTAAAAAATAATTGATGTGAATTTGATATACTCACATCACAGAATGCTGTGTTGTTTGTGTATGTGAAAAAGCAAGATCAAGATATTAGCAAAACCAGGTCAGTTCTGTGGTATTACACTATTTTTTCCCTTATTTCTTTCTTATGAACTACCTGATCCTCAAAACCAGCTGTGAGTAATGCTGCCAACAGCATTTAAAACACATAAAACATGGCATCACCCAAGTGCCATGTTGCATTTTTTCCTCCCTTTGGATTTTAATTCTGTTCATGAAAAAAAATAGACGAATAGAAGAAAAGTCGATAGTGGGGCAAGCAAAATGACTTTATGTCCTCACACTCTGCCCACAGCCCTTGACTCAGTAGATATTTCCTCTCAAATGCTTCACGTTCAAATAAAATCGCCTACTCATATAAGCCATTTACTTTAATCAAAGCCAGATGTATATAGGACTGATCAAATTAAAAGGAAGTAACTATACTTATAATTGCAGGCTTTACAAGCATGAGGTTTCTCTCTGTGGTTGAAAACCTTGGTGCAGCCTTTGCATATGCTTACAGTAAAGATTTCTATTGCTGAGATTGCTCATGCTGTTACTCATGCAGATAAACATACATTTACTATTGGCAGCCCTGGAAGTGCCACACTATTATTAAGGTTGTGTGACATTTCCCATTTTAAGACCTCATATTCAGCAGCTTATAGCTTAACCACACTTTAAACACTTGGTTGAATTTTCTTGGGAAATTTCAGTTCAAAGAGCCAAGCTGTTTCTGAAAGTCATGCTGTACTTCAGGTTTCAAAATGCTAACTTTCTTTAAAAATAGCTTTACTGACCCATACTTATGGAGAGGGACTGAAAATGTGGAATAATGTGGCCTATACTTCAGGGCTGTGGTTTCCACTGTCTCCTAAGAAAATTGTTCTGAGTACGTCTTTTTCTGCTACGAGTCTCCTGAGCTGTCAGAGTAGAGAGTGCTCATCCTCTGCCAACTCCTATTTAAGCATCCATTGGATCTCCCCATGGGTCTCTGGACATGCAGTCTCCCCTCTGGAACCACTGACATCACTTGGCCAACAATGCTGCCATAACAGCAAGCAAAGGTTTCTAACCAGAGTTAGAAAGCAGAGAGGCTTTTCTCTACTCTTGGAGCTCCCACCTGAGCTGTCTGTGCTCTCTCACACAGGCTGAGATCCCCATTCTGCCCTGCTCCATATGCAGAGAGGTTGGGCAGAAAGAGCCACTGTGGGTCAGCTTAGCCCTGTGCCAGCCCTGCTTTGGGGCTGTGTGGTCACTCCTGAGCTGTGTGCAGCCCAGGCACAGCCCTGCCCTGCACTGGGAAGCTGCTGGGAATGCTTCCATCCAAACCCTGACAGCATCAGCACACTCCCAGTGCATACAGAGCACTTCCCCAAACAGGGCCAGGCATCACCCTATTCCCATAACCACAGGATGAAGTGAAAGGCAACTGAAGCTATTTTTTAAATAATGGTGAACAGGGCAGTAGGCATTTCTACTGAAAGGAAGATCTCACAACAGGAACATTGTTAGGGAGGTTTGTGTCATAGATGTTCAATTTATGCAAATTATATGTAAATTAGACACGGCCTCTTTGACTTCTGGGATGTAGCCAGCAACTCTTTCATGTTATAATGTTGGGTAACCTTTGCTTGGCTCTTTTCTTCTTAAGTTAGCTATAAATCTCAGCTTTCTTTTGCTCTCTCCTAATTTTTGTTGTAAAGCACAGTATGTTGTCCATAAGGAAAAGGATGCAAACAGTATATGAAATCTGCTTTGTAAAATTTGACTTAGAGGGTGTATTTATTAAAACAAATCTTATGCCAAATACTCTCTGTTTAGGAAAAGGAACATTATTCTCCAAAAACTGAAAAATGACGGTAATATCATAGAAAATATTAGTCAAGAGATCCTGATGCTACTGGATGCCCCATGATTGGGAAAAGGACCTTTGCATGTACATTTTTGCATTCTTTTCCTCACCAAGAAAGAAAAAAGCTGCTGTTCTCATTCTACAGAAAATTCTTAAAAGAATGCAGTTATTTTTTTTCTATTTTAAATGAAAGTCAGCTGCTAACATCTATGTCAGCAAGTGCAATGGTTGATGGTTCTTAAATGCACATTGCAATTTGTGGTTCTGCAACTAGGACTTGTAATGCTGTTGGACTCTTGTGCTCTTAGAATTTAATTGTGTGGCCTTTCAGCATATGGAGGACACCATCAACAGAATTGCTTTGCCTAGTGGAAGCAAAAGTGCCCATGCCTTCTCCTTGAGGGTTGGGCTGTAGAACCACTGACATACAGTCAGGGCCCACTGCACTGGAATTACAGCTTTATAACAATCCTTTATTTACACCCACTGCTGAGACAGTAAAAACAGCAAACAGATTTTTTGACGGCAGGCAGCCAAAACATCCCTGCAGGGCACATGCCCCTCGCCGAGGCAGCAACACAGGCACGTTCAATCAGTTCTGTGACTGCTTTCCAGCAGAGAATTCTGTTGACATGAAAATGGTATTTGCCATTCCACTACTAAGATTGGTCTAAACTTCAGGGCTGCCTGTTTCTCCCCTACCCCGTGTCTCCCCTCAGTTTGGATTGGCATGCACATAGTGCTGGGAGAAAAAAGAATTACTGTAAGGAGTTCTGTTAGAAAGGTTTCAATTTAGTCATCATGAGATTGCTGAGCAATACTGTAAATAGACTCAAAATCAATAGAATGAACTGTTCTCATGCTTCCTAGGATGTGAGGCGAATGGTTAACCTGATTTATTAAGTATGGACTCTGAATCAAAGCCATCATACATATGTTCCCACACATACTACGGCCATATTTCCTAGGAATTTCAAGAATCATGCTTAGCAATTCTTCCAGTGGCTGCAGCATCCTTCTGTCTCAGAATTACTTTCTTTTTCCCTTGTACAGCCCTCCTTTTCTCTCCTTCTTTTAGTAAATAAAGACCCTTAAGGACAAATACAAGAACTGCAATATTTCTCCTTGTGCCTCACAACACATCCTGGGTTGCCAGGGCTGTGCTTCATTCCTTCAACTGTCCTCAAAGTCAAAGATCCAGAGGGGATGCTAGATGAGACAGCCCAGGATGGACAAATCCTTATTTTCAGGACTTACTTTATACGAATGGGGCTACCCAACTGAAAAACTTATCGCAGTTTTGGTCAGATCTTCCCCCTCAGTCTTGAACTGATCTGAAGTTTAGGCCTAAAAAAATCTGTGTGGTGGAGGGGACTCAGAAAGAAAATATGGGAGTCAGGCTTAAACTAATGAAAAACAGAAATAATAACTATGGGTGCAAGGGAATTGAACGGACACATTAAAGGAGAAAGCCATGGGACAGTGGTTAAATGCTCCATATTTACTGGGAACTTCCCTAGAGAACCATGAACAAAACATACTGACAGTAAGTGAATGGAAAGCTCTGAACTTGCAGAGAACTTCTGTTGAGCAGCCTCCTTTTCAGAGGAAGTTCTATTCTGTCAGAAAAGGTATGCAATGCTGCATGCTAATACAGTATGGGAAATTGGAAGGGAACCTCCTACACTGCAGAAAAGAGAACTGCCTGAGAGGGAATGTTCTACATGTGTGCCATTCACTTTTCTCCTGCTAACTAACTGTTCTGGTAACTTGTGCACTGCAGTAAGTTCACTGGTATCAAATCACACAAACCACCACATAACCACTGGATAGGAAACTCCAACACAAGCACAGTTTAAATCAATGCCCTATAAAATTTGGATAACATTACTTAGACTTTAGAGCACTCAAGCTCTGAGAAAGCTGTAAAATACAGTTCAGGGGGGTTTATAATGGGCCCAACTTGCTATTTTCCACGCAGACATGTAATCAAATTACTCACTTACAAAAGGACGAAGGTGTTTGTGGATAGCTCAGTAATTATTTGTGACAGCTTTGGAAACAGAGTAAGGCAACACTGCTGTTACATCTGTGATGGACATTTCAAATCACCATCTTTGTGTACAGCCCTCAATGCTGTAAGGATGCTGTAAATGGATTCTGAAAAATCCAGCTGAACATTACAGTAATTGTAATTCTATTGGTTTCTATAGAAATAGGATTATACTAACAGCCAATAAATCAATTTCCTCCTGGAACACTAATGCAATAAGAAGGGGCACCATTTCACTGTTATTTATAGAGCAAACAGCTTTTACCCAATTTGCAATACCTATCAGAGTTTTATAGAGTTCACGGGATTTTTCAAGCATGCTGCCGCACAAAACCATCTCGGGCACTAAACGGCAGAGGCAGGCGGGGAGGGGAAGCCGTGAGGTAATGAAAGCACTCACCACCAGATGGCACGGCAGTACAGGTGCCGCCGTTCTGGCAGGGGTGCCTCTCGCAGGCGTCGGGGTAAAGCACGCAGCCCAGCTTCAGCTCCGTCAGCCCCACCACCTCCGCGAAGCTGCTGCGCTTGTTCTGCAGGGGCAGCTCGTTGTTGTTGAGCACCACCGAGTCCAGGCAGCCCTGGAAGCCGCTCAGCACCTGCGTGGTCCTCTTGTCGGTCAGGCTGCGGACGTTGTCCACCTGCACCTGGGCGCCGAAGTAGACGGAGCTGTCGGTGCTGAGCGCCTGGAAGTAGAGGGGCGCCTTGCGGCGCTCCACGTAGCTGTCGTCCAGGGACAGGCTGGTGAAGTTGCGGTTCAGCTCCAGGAACACCGAGTGCCAGCTTCCATCGTTAACGGCCCTGCCAGAGATTCCCAGGATTCCCGGGCCGCTCCCGCAATCCAGCTGGAACCAGAGTTTGCCGTCGACAATCTGCGGGAGGAAAGCAGAAATCAAAGCGCTTCAGGCGCTCAGCTGTCTCGTAATACGCTCTCACAGAGAATCTGGAAGCACAGAGAACTTCTAGACAGTCTGCACACTCTCCTACATGACACTAAAACAGCATTAAGCTGTGCCTTTATCAGGAGCAAAAAAAAAATGAGGTGGAAAATATCAGCTTACTTCAAATTTGCCCAAAGCCAATTACTGCAGGAAAAGTCAAAATACAGAAAACCATATGGGTGCAGAACACAGGTGAAAACCAGGATAATTATATGTTTTACTGAACAGGGAATGGACTTGAGGACCCTTGTTCTGCTCTTGGCTCTGCTGTTGAACAGCTGTGTCCCTCTCAGCAAGTCTGAGAGCTGTGATTCAGCTCCCAGTGGTTGTTGTTACAAAAGGACAGGCAGGGCACAGGATCACCTCGTAGTGTTGGAGAGCCTTGTGGCAAAGCCAATGGCCACACTTTCAGCTGGTGATGTTAGGTACTCTGCTCATGCAGCACCCTGGCCTTCTGTAACCTTTAGGAGCATCCCAACAAGGTGTGGATTTGCCCCTAAACATCATAAGTTCAGTATCTCTAATTGCAACAGTAAGATACTAGTTGAACAAAAGTCAGTCATTTCCCAAAGATACTACACAATCTGCTGTGTCTATACCTCATAGATGACATGATTAGTTTTACTTTTCTTTCTTTCCTAATATTTATGCTGGACTCATGGATTTAGAGAGATTTTAGGGGGTTTCTCACTCTCCCTCCTTTCCCTCACCCATCCCTCATAAAGGGAAAATCTGTGCTACCCTGCTGGGGCAGGCAAAGTGCAGAGTGAGGGAATTGATATGAAGTGCTGTTTTCCTCATTACCAGTTTACCCAAAGATTTTAGGTTTCCCTACCAGATGGTATATAAGTTTAAAATGGCTGACAAGGCTGGAAATAATTTCTTATGACACATTAATTAGATTCAAGCTCTCTGAAAGCTCTTCCAAGTATTTTACCTTAATGTCATGCTCTAGGAAGTATTTATTTCTGCAAACCCCCCATTTCAAGACAGTTCTGTCCCATTATTTATCCCTCTCAAAAGTTCAGGTGCCGTGTCATTCTTCATCCTACCAGGCAGCTCACATTGTCCTCTCACAGGTGTATCTGCTACAGAGTCTGACTGCTCCCCACAGTGAGAGCAGAGCTGCCACCACTGTCAATGCAAGAACCTCACAGAGCTTTGGTGGCCTGCTGAATTGGCATGGCAAATGCAGATGTGAGGATGCTGCAGTGTGTCCACCTGCCTTTGACCATTTTTAGCATGTTAGATGGAGACACCTCTTGGGATGTGACTGTCCAAACTCTTCTCTGCCAGGATCCTGGATGTGGTTGAAGGTAAACAGGAAGGTGTTAAACCTACAGGAGCAGACTGTGCTGCTGTGCCATTATCAGCATTTTATGTCCTTGGAGGTTGACAAAACTACCTGGAGACAAGCTAGGGGTAAAATCTTGAGACGTGCAGATCTCTGGATTTCCTTCTCCTTTACAAATGCTTGGTTTCTTGAGTGGCTGACTCTGAACTGGACTTCAAGCCAAAACACACTGGGAAGTAGGGGTATAAACCACAGCACTCCTCTGCTTGGCAATTGCTTGGCATCAGGGACACTGAGGTGCTGAGCATGGGCAAGCTCCCTTACATGCCAGCTGCCCACTTGCTCTGCATGGTTTGAGAGGGTGTAGAGGAATGAATACACATGTAGAAGGAGTTAGAATTAGCCCCTGCTATGAATACACGGCTGTTTTGAAGTCCCTGATCTGGGGATGTAAAGAAATCAGATCTGTGACTGTAATACATGCTTGAGGGATGGATGTTGCTTGACACCCCTACAGCTCAATCAAATAAGGCTAATGGATGTATAGAATAATCAGTCTAGATCATTTTTCATTAAAAAACATGGACTCAAAACTCAGCCATAAACAGTTTCTGTAGATTGAAATTGGATCTGTTAAAGCATTTTCTCAGGAGAAATCTTGGTAAACAAGATGCCCTGATAAACAGAGATTTTTTTCTCTCCAGAGACGGAGCAATAGTTTCTTTCCTCCCTATGCAACAAAACAGTTCATAAACACTGAAGGTGTTGCCCAGAAAGTGTGGTCTGTCTCACCAGGAATACAAATCAAACAGCAAAATGTATGCCAACATATTCCACTTTGAAAAAACAGCCATCACTGGATAAGCAGATAACTTGCTGCTTACTCAAAAGGCTTTTTCCTATGGAAACTCTTCCACTGATTGTGTATAATATACATATACCTCCCCTATGACTACTTATGCCCTGAAGGACCTACTGCCTGCGTGTCTATTACTCTTACTCACAGAACATGTTTTTCCAATTATCTTTATAAATACAACACCAGATTTGAGCACCTGGGATAAATATTACACCATTTGTATACAGGAAACTATGATCTAAAAGATTTGCCATTAAAATATGTTTTATACATCTTTCTCATCCACTTTTATTTCTTTTTTACCCGCAGATGATCTGACATAGGCAGCAAATATATATTGCCTGAAGGGTTAAGTTTCCTTCCTGTTATGGAAGAAACACGAGTAACCTCTAACTAGAGTGAAAGATGGAAGGGATGGTCTGATGCTTACAATACTAGCCTAAGACATGACAGATTTGCATGGGAATCCACACTCTGCAACATGCTTCCTCTGAGATCTCAAGCAAGCCATTAGTTTCAGGTCTCCATCAGTAAAAGAGGGGTAACGTCATTTCCCTACCTCACACCACTGCTTTACAGATACATACATTAAAGACTGTGGGACATGCCCAGATACCCCTAGCAATGGGACCATAAAAGTACTTTCATTAATCAGATGGTCATGGGCCTTGCTGTAGAGGGGCTGGGAGGAAACATTTGTCCCCTGATGGACCTTGAGGAGGAGTAGGAAGAACAGGAAGAGCTGGCAAGGAGTAGATGCTGCAAAGAGCTCCATTCTTGAGTACTCAGCAGCTGGACTGGCCAGGCAGGGAGGAGAAGGTTCTTCCACCCAACAGGTAAAACTGAAAGCACAGAGACACTCCTTCATCCTAGCTGGGCAGAAAATTCTCACAAAGCTTCCCAGTGCTTTCTAGGCTCAGGGTTTAACAGTCTCAGTTATAACAACTATGACAGAAAGGTTAATGTACACTTAAGCATACATGCCACAAGATTCCTCACCTGTAGAGAAGTTAAAAGAACAGTGAAGACTCCAAAAGCTGATGCAATCTGTTACATTTCAACAATTTCATTCAATGAGCAGAATGGAGCCAAACACATACTGTAAATTATATCAGAATATTAGTCTGGCTAAGATGTTTGGCTAACATCCATATTTGTGTATCAACATAGGTAATAAAATGATCAAATGGTTCTTCTGAGACCCCCTCCAGCTCACACAGTCCATCTGCAGTCAAACACCATGGATACAGCATGCTGCCTCCTAATCTATCTGGGGAAATATTTTGTTAGCTGAATTGCATTTCAGGTTCGTTTGTGTAAAATGATGTATTTAATTAAAATATTACTCGTTTCAACTCCAGCCACAACTGGGATCATATCCAAACTTCAGTTCTAGCCAGCATAAGCCATGCAGCAGTAATGCATTAAAATGTATGATACACACTTAACTAAACCACACAAAGTTTCACATTAACTGCCTGGACAGAAGAACATATGCTTGCCTTTTACTGTTTAGCTGCCATATTTATGGCACGATGGGAAAGTCTTTCTTTACTTATTTTTAATCCTTAACATTTCACAAAACAAGATGGATCTCCATTATATTCCTAGAAAAAGCAAATGGAATTCCCTTATGCAATGGCTTTGTAATGGTTAAAATGGTTAAATCTTACTTTTCTGAGTTAGCTGCTACATAGGTAAAAAGGAAATGATGGCACAGTTTTGGAACATGCAATCTTTACAAAGGAAAAAAGTCAACATTAACCTGCATCTCATTTTGCTCCCGTTGTCTTAAAAGCAAGAGCATGAAATAAAAACAAAGCAAAACAAAACCAAAAGAACCCAAAAAACCAAAACAAGAAAAAAAGGCCAACCTCTCAAAATCAATGCATGAGTTGCTTTGTTAAAACAGCTGAATAAATAACACCCTTATTTTATTATATCAATACAGTGTAGCTGGTAGGCTTTCAGCAAAGTAGTAGACAAGCAGTTTGCTCTATGGAATTGATTATTCATCCAGGAAGGACACTGTGTTAAGATTATGAAATATTTCCATCCCTGGAGTTATCACAAATGCATGAGCTTCCAAAACTAAACTGGTCATTTAAACACCAAAAAGCATATTGCAGCATTAATGTTTAAACAGACTGCAATGGCAGGGACTTGCTTCAAAACAATCAATGCCACTCTATGCCCTGACAGAACAGGTGTTTTCTGCCTGTCTTCCCATGGGCTCATACTTTGTGGGTCTAAATTTCTTCTACCTCTGCCTTTATTTGAAGCTTAGTGATGGTGCTGGGCCCTCTGGTGCTAATCCAGCAGATACTTAAGTAGATGCTTAAAATTAAGGTATGTGAATAGTTCCAATTGCTTTCAAATACAGGAAGTTAAGCAAGTGATTAAGTGCTTTGCTGGAGTGATTCCAGAGTGCTCAAAAGAACACAGGATTTCATCCTTTATCCTCTATTTGGAAAGCTTCTCCTCATGTTTAATCTAATTGAAAGCAATGCTCAAATGATAACAACTTCACATTTATAGACCTTTAATTAATCTGCTTAATGGCCTCATTTCTGAGTGCCTCCCTCCCTACCAACATATATACCTGGTTAAAGGAAAAAAAGGAAGCCTTACCTCTGGTTTAAGAATGAAAAAAAAGTGTGGACTTTGGAAAGTCCAAGCATAACTTCCTTGAAAACACCTGAGTCAGGGATCCCCTAAGTGCAGTCCATGAGCCAGCTGCCATCCCTGAAGAGACCTGATAAGGCTGAATCCCTTGTGCATGATGCCATTTGTCTGCCACAGATCACCTCTGTGAGAACTCAGCTGATATTCCTCAGCTAAAAGACCTTCACAAACTGATAATACCTGATCTTATAAGTGATACCATCTCTTAAAAAAACTATGCTGAATGTAATGATTTTGCTTCCTTTAAACCCCATGCATGCAGAAGCCCAGTGCCAGACCTGGGAAAAGGACACACTCACTGCAACAGTGAATCCTGCCCTACTGAAAAGCTGACCACAGGCTTGGAGAAGGCAATTCCCTATAAATATATAAATCCCCTGATAAATGCACAGGAGAAAGCAGAGGCTTTGCATCCATACACAACCCTGGACTCACTTATGAGATACCAGATGTAGCAGTTGCATATAAGCTCTCTACTTTCTCTTTCTTTGTTTCTAAGACCTAGGAAACAAAACAGCTTGATATGGAGGTTGCTGACTAAGATTGGAGCACAATAATCACAGCTCTTGTTGCTGCTCCTTGAAGTATTATTTTTAACTCAGCATCTTTCAAAGCAAAATAATTAGGTGATCATGTGAAGCAGGGACTGAAAACATGATTCCTACCTCTCAACTAAAAACTCAATTCAGGTGATTGGAAAGGGGAGCTCTCTTACTGGTTTGGATTTTGTTTTGTTTTTTTTTGTTTTGTTTGCTTTTGTGTTCATTTGTTTGCTTTTTTTTTTTTTTTTTTTTGGTAGAAATAGTAGCAGCAAATTTTCTATTTTGGTGGCAAAATTTCCCTGCTCCAACTGGGTATTTTCACTTAGTTATGTTTATGATATGCTGTGCTCCTTAATGATGAAAGCCTTATATACAAAACTCTAGCAAAATGACTTCTACTATCACTATTCTAACTCCAATTCAGGCCATCTCTGTACCATCTCCTATTGTTTTCAAGTGGCAGCATTCACCAGGGCCATTTGTTTTTTCCCAGGTATTTTTTGAAATTAAAAACTTGCAGACATTACCTACTGCCATATGCTAAGAGCAAGCATGATGAAGACTTCAAAAGAGGTCTTCCAATCTGAATTTTAGTTTGGTTTTTTTACACAAAAATATATACTTGAAAGTATAAACTGCATTTCTGTGCATCTCAAAGCAGAGGTTAATTGTCTTGTGTAAATCTGAACAATACTGACAGTTCCTGGTGAATGACAGACAGTACTCTTGCTCATGAAATACTTCAGTCTAACAGCTATACAATTATTTGTTGCCCATTATTAACTCATCTAGCCACTTTAACATTACCTTAGCATTCAGCCAAAAGGTCCCTACATTGCAAATACAGACACAAAAGGCTCTGTGCCATTTCTCCCACTGCAGAATTATAAAATGTGGCTGAATTACAAATGTCAATGTTTTCATTTTGTACCTTAGAGGCTATAGCAGAAATACTGTATGTGCAGGCTCTTGGATGAGCCTAGTACTCCCTGTCCATCCAGCATTTATTTACCATTCCAAAAAACAAAAAATAAAAGAAAAAAAGATTAAAATGCATGGAAACTTATCAATTAAATATTGATTTGGTATCAATTTCCACTGACCCTATGACTCTATCAACAAATAATCTCAATCCAGAGAGTGCAGAGATATTCATATTCAGTAGGAGACATGTTCTAAGCAGTTGGTTCCTGGAATTAGCTCACTAACAGTGAGGGCATATCCTCTAACCACAGACAGGACAGAAGGGAAGAACAGCAATTTCAGCAGGCTTCGTTTTGACTACACAGTCATATAAATGGCCAAATCTTGCATCTCGTGCAGACTGGCTCCTGCACACAGACACATAATGTGCTTATAATGAACAGCACCCAGTGGGGAATTTTCCAACTAAAGTACCACTAACAAGCTGCTTTTCTGATCGTTGTTGCTGCTGCTGGTGTTGAAATTGTTTTTCCCTGTTAGAATCAGACTTCATCTTCTCAATCTACAGCCGAAATGAGAACAGCATTCTCCAAATCAAGAGCCAAGAGAAAATATAGAATCAAGAAAATATAGGATCAAGAAAAACAACTGCAGAAAAGAGAAGTTATTTTAATTACCTTCAGAATTATACAGGGATTTGCTCTGGTGTACATTATAATCCCATTGCTTTGCAGGGTTCGCAGACGGAGAGCCAACTTGAATTCCTCTTTCTTGCTATTTTCAGAAACACGGTATTTAATGTAGCTATTCCCAGCAAAGCTAAGGGAAGTGTGGCCTGAAACAACCATTTTGAAAAGACACATGTGCTTTTAGTGATACATAAAACAATTCCTCAACTGTTAAGCAATTAAAGAATTTATAAAGTTAATGAGAATGACTAGGAAAAAAATAAATAAAACCCATTTTTGATGAGAGAAAACAAAGCTGGCATGTACTACAAAGTATTTCTGCATTTCTGCTCTTAAGCTATTTTTCAGGAGATAGAGGAAAGTTCTATTTCTTCATACTTAAAAATAATTTTAAAAAAAGTTTCTCCAAGTATTCAGCATTTTTCAGCTCATACACTGCTGGAGGCACCAGTCTTGCCTCACTGATAACAGAGGGAATCAAAGATGACCACACCTGTACATCAGACAGTTGAGTTATGGGTGTCAAGTTATGTGTGGGCAGATGTCAGCCAAACACTTGCAATGAGTTCCCTGCAACCAGTGCCCAGGATCACAGTTCAGTATCTGCCATGATTTCATCAGGCAAACAGCACAAATCCTCTGTCCTGCAGCCTGGGATTCACTGAAGTCAACAGAAAGCTCTACTTCACTGGCTGTCCACCTGGCTCTTCATATCCCAGGGAACAACCCAGATGCAGAGAACTAACAGATGTGCTCAAACTTTCTTTTTTTGGGATAGTGTAGTGTTTTCATTAATAAAGGTTGGAATTTTGGTAATCTGAATAGTAAGCAGAAGAGTTAATTATGGAGCTTTGCCCATGGGCAGGAAAACATCTGGCATAACATTCTCCAGGAAAAATCCTGTTTTCTCAGCAGTCTGTTTTACTGAGCTGGTATTCAAGCAAGCCAGTGGGAATTTCCAAACAGAAACTGGATCACAGTATACACACAGCCCCATAGCTATAAAGACAAGTATTTACAGGGCTTATAAACAGACACCCCAAGTGCCCGTGCTGAGATGGGTTAAGCAGTATGTTTTCTGTTGACTTCACTGGCACCTCTGCCTACAAAATGAGAATGGCAGCACTTCATTGTCCAAGCACATCCCCCTTTATGGCTGTGACATGCACCTGAACACTCGCCAAGCTTTCCTGGTGGGCACTGGCAGATGAAGGGTCTCCGGTTGGCTTCGTACCCCACACACTGCATGTCCCCTGGACACGGCTTCTCCAGGCAGGGGTCGTTGGACCCTGGGCAGAGTCCTCCTGCAAGAAGTCAAAATACCATCAGGGATCCACAGTGTAAAGCATGATCTGCTGCAATAAAGGAGTAATGAAAGACAACTATTGATTGCATGCTTCAGTGCAAGCAAAATATGGCTTAATAATAATAACAACAAAAAAGCCCCAACAAACCTCCACAGAATGAACAGCTTTTGGACAAGTGCACAGCAGAACTGCAATAGTTCTTTTCCAAAGACTGCCTTAAACCCCATGGGAGCATATTATAAAAACGAACTATTATGAGCAGTAACTGGTTTATAAATGGTGTGATAACTCTCAGGCCATTCTTTTTCCCACAAAGCTTTCTGCAAAGGGGCTTTTGAGATATGAGGGAAAAAAACTGCTTGAAGATATGCACTCCTTTTCTCCCAGCACACCCACGAGAAGCAAATTTTAGGAGGTAGAAATGGTCACAGCACCAAGCCTGGCAGAGTTCAATCAGCATTTGGACAATGCTCTCAGGCACATGGTGTGATTCTTGGTGGTCCTGTGCAGGGCCAGCAGTTGGACTTTGATGATCCTTGTGAGTCCCTTCCAATTCAGGATATTCTGGAATTCTAAGCCATACCTGGCTACAATGACACTTGGATTTTTAATTCTCATACTACACAGGCCATGCTGTCAGCTTGATCATACAGCAGAGGCAAATTTGCCCTCCCTCTGTGTTCCTCCTAGTATTTGTGAGATCACACATCCTACCCAGCTTGCCTAGGCTACCAAAACCTGCCCTCCTTTTCTCTAATCTTCAGGGACACAAGTATACTGACTTTCAAATTTGGTTAGAATACTTGAGCAACACAATTATAGGTAGGTTTTTCAAAACTCCCTGATTTTTTTACATCTATCAAGCTGAGCACTTACTATTTAAAGACTGTCAATGTCAAAAGAATCTTTTGCATTTCATGGGGTTTGGCTAAAACTTCAATGCAAAAGTGTCCAAATAAATGTTTTGATTGCCCTTATCTGAAAAGATGTGCACACACTGTCTATAATAATGCAAACATGATACAACGATTGCTGCTTAATATATGAATTTTCAGAAAAATGGGATTTCCACAACAGCCAGCCTCTTCTTGGTTGCAATAATCAGTTTCTACCTTTGGGCATCTAAGCATGGGTGGTATGAAAGCAGACTTCAAGTGCAGGAAAAAAGGCACTACTGCCCTTGCCTTTGTTGATTTGCAGCCCCACCATGAATGGAGGGAAAGGCAGTTGCTGGGAATGGACAGACACCTCTTCTTTTGTTTATCAAGTTATTTTATTTAAGACATGCAGGTGATGAATTTAATGATAAAAAGCATCTTCCTACCATTGCTTTCTGAATATTGTCAGTTCTTGTATATTGCAGGGTCTGTATTGTAGGATTCTTATCATATTCAAAAACTAGTTTACTCTTGAGCACATTTTTTTATTTACAGTTTACAAAGGAAGGAATCAACCTGTCATGGAGTACATCTCCAAAAGTAATGAAAGAAAGAATCTTACTGCTCTCACACTTTTGTACAAGCCAAGCAGGGCTCATAGTAAGCACAGCTGAAATTACCTGACACTGTAAGTATTTTCTGGGAAAAGAAAAATGACTACTGGAGCTTTCAAAGTGGACATGGGCTGACTACAAATATGGCAATTACTGTAAATGTCTTCCTTGATGTACAACACAGTCAATTTAACGTTTAACATCCTCCCCTCCTTTATCAAACATTTGTTTGAGAGGTCTATGGAGTAAAAGATTTACAGTACTGCTTGTAGCTCTGTTAGAAAATGATGCATAGCAATGTTTATTAATAACATTAGCAGGTAACATTAGCAGGAATAACAACTGAAATACAGTCATACTTTAGGCCTTATAGAATCAAGAAAAAACTGTCATAGGGTTCTGGACTACAGATTTATATTCTATTTAGATCTGTAGAATTTAACAGAGAATATGATGTTTTCTATACTTTGGTTTGTTTGGCTTTTTTTAGAATAAAACTCCTAATTTCTTAGAATTCAATGGCAAGTAACAATTATTTCTGAGATTACAGCAAGTTGTTAAAAATTCTACAGGCTGCATTGTATTTTCACCTTGGTTGTTTTAGCTATTTTAACTCATTCTTATGTGACAAATACACAGCATTCTGGTGTCTGCAGACTTTATCTGTTCTTTGAACAAACTTAAACCTTTTGTGAGGCTGCAATTCAAGTGAGCCTCTGTGTAGCTGACAGATGTGATATTTGGACTAAAGCCCCACAGCTCGTCACTGTGCAGCAGAAAGAGGCACTGAGATTTCCAAATGTGGCTCTGCAAATTTTCACATCCCCTAACCTATGACTGTATCTTTGACACGAAGCAATAAAGGAACAGCTTACTTTGTTATCCATCTCTGCCAGGTTTTTTTTTATCTGATTCAAACTCTGATTTGCACTTTAGAGCCATCTTTCCACATTCAAAAAATATATGGAAAAGATCTAACGTGCTCCAACAGTGGAACAGTGGAGATAACTGTTTATCCTGAAGGGCCAAGAACACTCCTTCAGGTAAACTACAAGGAAACCAACTTTTTATTCATTCTGCTGCAGCAGCATTTCATAGCTGTCACAAAACTTTAAAATATTCAGGCTTGTGAGAAATGCTTTATGCCTGTCTGTATGGTTATAAATACATAAGCTACAAATGGGCATTATTGCATTGCCCCAGCTAACACACATTTTCAGGCTGATTTCACAACTATGTGGAGCAAAATTGTAAAATTGTTCAAGGTTACGTTGTCCACATCAAAGATTTACAGCCAGAGTTTAAATAAAATTATTCTAATGTTGCATTTGCACTCCAAAGAGCAGTCTATTTTCCATCTAATAAAAGATTCAAGAAATATAGGTTCAAATTGATCTTTTTTTTTTCTAGGCAGGTCCAGACAATCCACAGCATTATCTTGAAAACTCATATTAGTATTAATAAAACTGTTCTCTACAAGGCATCACAGAAACACACGAGCTAGCATCAAGCAGTGCATGGCAGGAAAAGGTGGAATAGACCCACTTGATTTTGACAGATCATCTTCAGTTTGATTCTCTAAAAGAAGATAAAAGTATTTCAATCTTCTAACCAATATACCGAGGAAGAAAACACTGTTCCATTGCAAGATGAGAGATTTATTTAATTCCTATTCCTTCAAAAAAGGAGCACTTCTAAGATTGTAAATATGTTTTGAAAATTGAGTGCTTCAACAATTTTAACTTAAGCCTTGTTATATTAGGTGGTTTTCTATCAGCCCAGTCTCCCGAATCTCTTTTAGTATTAAAAAGACTGTTTTTCTCACTTGCAGAAAAAAAGCTTGAAAGGAGGGAGATTCCTGAAAGCCAGAGCTGCAGGAAGCTTGTAAAGCAAACTCCGAGCTGCTACTTCAAATAATAATTAAGTTTACTGTGGAGAGAAGACTGGCAACTCATGATCTGAAATCTGCTTATATTTTTGGAGTACACTGACCAGGTATTGTAGGCAGTGACTATTCCACCACAGAGTAGTTTCTGCACAAGCCAGCTACAGATTTCACCTGGCTCAGGTGCCCCTGGAAAACTTTGTGTCGCTTAGAATGTCCCAATGAAACAGATCCTCTCCAAGTTTTAAATGACAAGACATTTGAACACTTTCACCCCCTCCTTAAAGCCAGGTCCCATTAGGACTCTTCAAGTGATAGACAGAAATTCCCACTTGCTCTGGTTCTGCAGTCATGCTCCCACTTCTTGCTGCAACTCTCCCATTTTTTATATGATGAGCTTGTGCATTCTTAGCATAGGCTTTACTGCTGGAGATATTCACAGGGAGAAAACTTTTCTTGGACAAAGGTGACATTAAACAGACTACAGCCAGATCTAACAAAGGTATCTGCAGTTCTTTGTTCCCAAGCACAGACCTTTTTCTTCAATTTTCCTTTTCAGGAGAATTCCAGGCTCATTAATACGCATGTGTGTGCTTCCTGAAAATTGAAACGCTAAGAACCCAGGTTGCTGATGCCCAGTCCTCCAAAGCATCCAAACAATATCTTTTAGAGGCCATGTGTGCTCTGTGGAGCTGAGGCCAAAAATCAGCTCAGAAGAATAGGTCCTGTATTAACAGCAGATCCTCAGAGCCTATGGCTTCTTTCTGTCAGAGCATTCACAAAATACTAGAAGTGGCTTTATAACGTCTGAATTGTCTTGTTTCATGAGAAAGTGGTCCAAGACTGCTGTTCTCTTGATTAAATGACATGGATGTGCCTGCACTTTAACTGAACTCTCCTGGGTCTATTAGAAAAATTCTTTTAAACTATTAGGCCAGAACCATATTAAACACTTGAAATGGAATTCATCTAACTTTAGGGCATGATTCATCTGACTGATTTTAGACATCTAGGGAGAGATGTATCACATTATTAAGAATACCTTGTTCTTCCCACTGTGTGCAAATGGGGCCTGGAGTGACCAGCACAGATGCAGATACATGCCCATATTTGTCAAGATTATTTCAATCTATCCCTCTCCTGTGAACATATTAATATACCATCACTTTTGTAAGATTATAATGCAGAACAACTCTAAGAGCAAAGTAGTTCCAACAAAACCTGCTCTGCCCCTGGACCTTTGTCTCAACACAAAAGAATTACTTTGCATAATAAAAAAAAATAATAGATTTCTGCCTCTGAAAAATGAGAATGCCATGAGAACTATTTTACAGGAATATATTTATTCCATTTGTCCTACTTTTCTTTTCCCCAGCACTGACAGATGTTTGCATACCTCATGCCATGTGATGGGAGGCTGGAAATCACATAGCCCCTCTGGTCACACTGACACAAACCCCAGTTTGTGACAATATTTTCCATACAAACACAAACAGATGAGCCAAAAATCTAAGGGGACAGTCTGTTATTGGAAAATTCTTTAGTTCAGTTTTATTGATTTAAAAGCTAAGATTGATGCATGTGAACTTTTGAACTTATCCTTCCAGAGCTGAGCTGCTGAACCTCCAAAGTTCACCCACTGCCTACTCTACAGTCTCCCTGCATTTTCACATTAGATAACTCTGTTTGCTCACAAAGGTAATCTAGGTAAGTTATGCACAGCTGGCATGCATAAATTGTGCATATCTGTGACATCTGCCAGTGGGAAAAACACTCCAAGTATGATACATATTTCAAGAATGAGTGAATTAGTTCAATCTCAAGCTTTCTGGGCCGTAATTGAATCAGATCTCTGGAAACATATGCAGCATTTTAATGGATTTTTCATAATTCAAGGTATTAATATTTACTGGATGTGGAACTCTTTCAGCAACAAGGGAAGTATAATACTTTTATTATACTGCTAATATCTTGCTAATGCTGTCTCATTAAACAAGCCAAAATAAATTTGTGCACTTTTCCCTGAATTGCTGCATTTGTGCATTTATTTATAAGGACTGCTGATGGAAGAAGTATTTGCATTTTTCTAACTCTTTTACTCTAATCTTTAGCTATCTTGAAAGCAAAACTACCCATACATTCTCTAACTATTTTATTCTCACAGGTCTGTGTTATCTCCTATGTGAGAAAACATGTGTTTACCTAAATACCAAAAATATTTTCTGTGGTTCCTTTAATTAAAAACGATAGAAGAGGATGAAGCATTAACTAATGAGGAGAAGGTGCAAAGAATGAATTTTAGCTTCCCACCAAGGTGTATTGTTTCTGTGCAAGTAACAGACACCAAGGTGTTCACCTCCTGGGCAGCTATATCTAACTCAGCAGCTCTGGACATTTTTTTTACTACAGGCAGTATGCCAGGCTGGATGTGCTCAACCTCACCCCAAATCATGTGGATCCCCCATGGCAAATCTGCACCTAGTGGCAGTGGGAAGCCCTCCAGCTTTTCAGCAGGACCAGGACAAGCTGCCTGTTGCAAGTGTTCCCACACAGCAGTCTTCAAGGCCATGATAAATGGCCCAGAGGCTGGGGACCACAGTTGCTCTCAGAACCACACTGCCTTTCCAGCAGCCTGCCATCCATTCTGAGGATTGACTGCTACATGACAGAAGAATTTGGAAATCGCTGTCCCAGCTGAATTTCTGTGCTTCCACTGCAAACTTGCTGTGCCAGGAGAGCTGCTGGGTCAGAACTGTGCCGCACTGCAAAGTCCCTTTTTTGGAGTTAAGCTAAGGGATTATGAGGCAGAGGGAATAATACATCATTATTGACTTTAATAGGTAGTGAAATGAAATGATAAACAGTGAAAATTTTGGCTGCCAGAAAACCAATTTCTGACTGTGAGGACTATCACTATCCCCATGGAGATGAGGATTTGTGATTTCTTGATTCAAAAGTGAGACTAAGCTATAACTTAAGAGAATATAAAGAAGTTTGGCAGACAGTGTTCCCGCACTGGCTCCTGGACCTGACTGGAGGATATTGCAGCATTGTCCCTTTTAAATCTGTGAAAATCCTTCACTTCAGAGCCTTTCATGTGAAACAAAATGCTGACTATTGTTATAATAGATATGTCTATTTGAAGCTTATAAGACTCTTACTTAAAAAGTAGACAGATAGTCTGCTCTTGAATGTACCTCAGAGAATCATGGTACTTTTTTCAGAATTGAACTTCTATGGCATTGTTATCCATGTGTCACAGGAAGAAAAAATATTTCTGGTCAAGTTTTATGCAATTTATGCCTGTTTTCATCCCCACCAAGGTCAGTGGTAAAACATGAAGCCCTGCTGACTGCTGCAGAAACAAAGGTTAGTTATTGAGGGATATGGCTGCTGAATTCTTGTATTGCTTTGTGTGTGCATGTGTGCTGAAGATGAGGGAGACTTAGATGTATTGATTTTACAGTGGCTTTTTTTCTGTGCTCTTAAATGAAGTGGAATGAGGAGCAAATAGCCTGGCAAACAAAAGAAACAGAGCCAGTATTATAACTGCCTGAGGTTTTAAAATCCAAGTGCAGAATCACACAGAAGATTGGCTCTCAAGTCTATTTGTCATATCCCCAAGTGGAATCTCTGCCAAAATGTGGAGCAGCCAGAAACCTACCCTGTCCCCTACTGTAGTATTAAAGGTCAGGAAAAGTGCTTGCTAATAAAATACTTCATTGGTTTCTGTAGCTCTCTGCAACAACAGGACTGGAAAAGGCCTTTCCACCTGCCTGGCTTAGGTCAGGGGTGCTTTTCCTTGGAGACTGCTGGCGCACTGCTGGAGATCAGGCTGCTCTGCTGCAGTCACAATCCAGGTTTATTCCAGCGGTGGCACCAAATGATTGGGAAACTCCATCCCTCCCTCTCCCCAATCCTTCCCCTCCCACCCCCTCCCCTCCCCTGGAAGCTGGCTGATGGCTCTGATTGCAGAGCCTCCAGGAAAGCGGTCTTTGTCGTCAAAGGCCAAAGTTCATAAACTTCCATTTACATCAGTAAACACGAACAATTCTTCCCCAGCCTGAGAAATCAATTCCCACAACGCACCAGCCAGTCGTGCTCTAGTGGACTGAATTGAAATGCCCCTTCCAATCTGCATCAGAGGAATAAAATGGATCCTGTGGCATAATGTGCAGCGATGGGAGGGGAAGAGGGAGCAGTACTCACCATTGCACATGCAGCGCACATTCCTGTAAAAGCGGGGACACACAAAACTAATTCGTGCTGTGCTGTAAGTCATCAGGGAATGCGAATCAATAGACAGACTTTGCTCACAGTGCTGCTCCTGACAATCCAGTCCGGAGCAATTCTTCTCCAGGATTGCAGAAATGCGAATCACATTTTCCAAGTGCCTCCTCGCATTGGAAAGCTTCTGGATCAAATAGGCAGGCTTATAGAAGCCGCCGCCGTGCATCTGAACGGCAAAGAGCATGTCGAGCTGGCTGCTGCCCGCCACCGGCTGGATGCTGATGATGTGCAGGCTGTCCTGCTTCTGGGACAGCACGGCGTTGCGCAGCGTGCGCCTGAAGCCGTGCATGTGCAGCCCCACGAAGTCCTCCGGGGAAACGCTCTCGAAGCGCACGGTGACCGCGTTGTGCAGCATCTCCTGCAGCAGCTGCTCCACGTGCACCACGACGTCGATGGGCACCTGGAAGCGGCCGTCGCTCACCGAGACGTTCAGGACGTACTTGCCGTTATCCAGCCCGCCGAGGGCGATGATCTTCCCGTCGTGGCTGTTCACCTTGAACAGGCTCCTCTGCTCTGATTTCAGCGTGTAGGTGAGGACATCGTACACATCCTGGTCTGTGGCGTGGATTTTCCCAATGACTCCCCCGGGAAAATCGTCTTCCATGGTGACAATGAAAATCTCCAGTGGAATGGCGGTTGGTTTGTGAATGCTCTCTTCAATAACCCTCACCTGAACATAGGTGTGGGAAACCTGCTGAGGCTTTCCAGAGTCCTTTGCCTAATGTAATTTAGAAAAAAATAAAAAAATAAAACCACACATAGAACAGAGCCTGCAAGCATAACTTCTTGCCATATATATTCTCACAGCATCAGTAGTTCTGAAAATAAATTCTCAAAAGAACGCTCAAATGCATTTGCAAAATACCTATGTAAAGAAGTGTCTCAGCCATTTCTAGCGGCGGAACTTACAAACTCTTTAGGGAAGCACAGATCTCTAAGTGGATTGCAGAGAGAAATGTGTTAGTAGAATGTCTCATTGCTCAAACTGAAATGTTCCCAGGATCCCACAGTTATCACTTGTCATCTTCACAATGGAGAATATATCAACAATGTGGTATATTCTGTGCCAAACACAGTTTGGGCTCACTTCTACCCTGTAGAAGAGACTCAATTTCAGTGAAATATCAGCTTTCTCCATTGCTTGGCGTGTTCCAAAGCATTTCAGACCCTGTTTAGCTTGTGAGAATGTGAGGGAGTTCAGAATTTTTCTACAGCATTCTGTACTCCTTTACTTGAAGCAATCAAGAAACATGCTTGACATAAATAAAATTTATCATCCTCCAAAAATGAAATAGGTGCTTGTGCTGTTACTAATGATAAAATATGAGAGCAGCACTGCACTTGGACCAGTTACTGGATGACCCAGAGCAGGTATTGTAGCATCATCTGCACTTTTTTGTAGATAGCAAAAGAGCAAGTATGACAAATACCCAAGGCCATCTTGACAGAAAAGTGTGCAAACTTGAATCAGTGTCCTTTCCTACAATAAGGAAAATGTTTTATTGCAGTCCCTATTATGATATACTGCTCCACACATTTATTTGCTTCATAGAGGAACAGAAGGCTAAACTGCCACTAGGCAGAGATGTAGGACATGTTCAGTGATCTTTGTATTTGGACACAGGAGGAAAATTTACAAGGTGAAGGAAAAAATGGCAGGATGACAACAGCAATACGGACACAACTAGGAGCAGATTAGTAACTCTAATACACTCAAAAATTCTTTCATCTTCACTCCTAAAAGAGCTGGGTAGAGTATTTAAAATATTTTATATATATGTGCAGACAAATACCCAGTACATGCAAATGAGGTTATGTCTCACTCCACTTTCTATTTTAACATTAAATCTTAATAAACCTAATACAGAGGAGAAACCTGATAGTGGAAAAATGAAAGCAACACTCTGGCACATATGCATGGAAAGAAACACTTCTATGGTCTATACACAACAGGAAACTATAAAATATGTTTTCCCTGCAGAAATCCCTGAAGAAAATAATACTGGGAGGAATCATGCCTCCACAATCCAACAGCGTGCTTTCCTGATCATGTTGGTGCATCTCAGACATGGTGGCCTAATATTTCATTTATATGAAATATGTGGCTCTCTAAAGCTAGAGGATGCTGCTCAAATTAACTCTTTGTGCCCAGTTTTAGCTGCATTAGAACTCTGGCTAGCGAATTACTCTGAAAAGCAGGATATTTGACGATTAAGGCACGGTAAGAAAGAAAGGTGATGATTTCTAATTTCCCTACAAGGCTAAAAATAGGTTTCAAGGATATTAAATGGCAAACATGTAAAACTTTGATTTGAACAGTTAATTAGCATCAGAGCTTATACTTTGTGAATCGTAACCAACAATTGCATCTAAGGATGCTGCTGCTGCTGTGAATATGATTAAATGTGCTTGCAAAGGAACAGACAGGTTGTGTTTAGAGAGATCAACCCCAGCAAAGGAAGTGGAGGAAGAAAGAATTTCAGACACAGCTTATGGGACCATGACTTATTTCAGTGAAGAGGTTAATTCCCTAGACTTGTATATTTACTGAACCCTAATACAACTTCTCTGGCAGACCTAAGAAATGTGGACAAATTACTTTTGGATTTACAGGTTTTGGCAATCAAAATTACCCTGGTTACAAAGCTTCTCAATGATTATTCTAAAGCTAAGTTTGAGCTGGACTTCTATTGCATGTCTTACTTCGACATTCTTTAAAAGCTAAGTTGACCTTGGAAATGTGATTTCATGAATTCTTGGAAGACTTCCAAAAATTTATGATTAAATTTATAACTTAAAAGCCAAAATGATTTTCATTCCTAGAGCAGTATTTTGCAGTCACTTGTTCTGGGGTGTATTTATATGTACATAATGCATTTTTCCTCATTTTCCTTCCTTAGCTACAGAAAAAAAAAGATGAAAATCTTAAACCATAACGGCCGCTGCTCAGAAAATTCATTTCATGCCGAGGAAATTGGAAAGGTGGCTGGCTACCTATTTATATTTATATTTATAAGAAACCAGGTTTAAGAACATCAAAGAAAATATTCTGCATTGTGCATTTGCAAATTGGAATGTGTGGTATTTACTTGCAGAATACAGCCATTAAAACTAGCCCATACAGGCCAAGTACAGGCTACCTACCCTTAAAAGATTTGTTATAGTGTAGATGTAAAAATCAAGCCTTACCTGCACGCAGAGCACATACTCAGTTGAGACCATGTGCTTGAAGATGACTGCAGATCTCAAAACACCATGAGGGTCCAGTGTAAACTCCTCCTCTTCATTGCCAGTGAGGATGGTGAAGGTAAAAGGGGGGCCATTGTGAAAAGAGTCTTTGTCTGTCACTACCAGCTGCAAAATGCTTGTGCCCACTGGTTTATTTTCCTTTACACATATACACAGTGTATAAAGAAAAGGATTAAAATGATACATATTGCAATCATAAAATATCACATTTTTCTATTGAGAATATTTAACTGAATGCCCTTTGCCCAAGCTGGCATTTCCCAAGCTGCATTTTGTTGACCCCATGGACCAGTGGCAGAGATTAAGGCACCCACCACACCTCCAGGGCTTTCTGGGCTCTCTCTGATACTCTATCTGATCAGGACTGACTAAAAGTCAAGACTCACACCCAGAGCAAGGTGTAAAGAAGTGTGAACTTATCCCAGAGCAGACATTTTGAGGCTGGAGTACTTGGTGCAGCAGGGATGAATGTTAAAATGTGTGGCAGATGCTGTGGTTAAGGAGCCTCAGTAAACAGAAACTTACCAAAAGACTCTAGAAAGATTTGTTTAAACTTTCCTTTAGATAAGATTTCTTGATACATGCTTTGCAGATAGATCATCAAAAGGTACTTAACTGCAAGCAAATGCCCATGCATTTTAAAAGTCAGAGAAGTTTTTGATGTGCAGGATAAACTTACTTGAATTACAGCTGTGTAGTTAGCTGGAGTAAACACAGGGCTGTTATCATTCACATCAGAAATGTCCACATTGACTGTCACAGATGAAGACAAAGGAGGGGTACCACTGTCTCTTGCCTGGACAACTAATGAATAACCAGATATCTGAAAAAAGGTGAAAACATTAAATCATTGTGCAAGTGGTCCTAAATTTTAACCCAGGTTCTTTACATTCAATGCACCAGCTTCCACATTCTAAGGAAAGCTGATTGGCCTCATAACCTTCCTGTCCTTAGTATAACATTATCCTGTTTATCGCCACATTGTGCCCCAACTTCTGTTTTATAAGGCTACCAATAAACACAACAGCTTCATTGTATTAAAATAACGTATAAGATAAAGCACTCCTGAAACAAAGGGGCAGACAGAAAATACATGACAGATAATATGTGAACTCAGGTATTAGTCCTGTAAGCTTACATTTCATCTCTCCTAGGTGTCAGCTGGGAAAAGTGATCTGATTCTATTTATCTTACAGTTGGTTTCCAAGGTATTATATAAATTGCTTATTAGAGCCAGTGTCAGTTTGACACATACTGTTTCTAACACGGTGATGGAGAGCCAAGAAAAAGTTCACAGGCAGTTGCCTTAAACACACTGGAAAACATTTGGGAGTATGAGGGACAACAGTCTCTGTAGCAACAGAATAGTATCCACTATTCTGCAGAAGGTAAGTGGGCTTGAGTCTGCTTGTTTGCAACAGACACAAACAACTCAGAGCAGTGTAGGCAGTTCAGTGCATCATCCACGGGCTCTCTACACACATATGTGCCCGTGTGTGAGGTGTGAGCAAATGTGACAACTTGCAAAAGCTCTGTCTATGCACAGTTTATGGATGACAGTTGGATTTTCTGAATTGCATCCTTATGTTGGCTTCCATAGGTCCTACAACTGCTTTTTCCTGTATATTGCTCCTTGTTCTGCAGGGAAAGCTGCTGACATGTCTGCCCCTGAATCCTCCCACAGTGGAGCAAGTGAAGGGCAAAACATGCTAGATACAACACTGTGCTCCACCCTCTCAGTGCAGGGCTGGAAAGGGTAAAAGCATGGCCCTGCAGAGGGGAACAAGATAATGTTAAAGGGGCTTTTTGGGGAGGCAGGTGGGAGGGAAGGAAATCCAAAAGTATTTGAAAAATAACAGCTTTTTTTGTGGTAGGGAGGAGTTCAGACGGAGCACACAAAATAAGGTGGCTCTTCTGAGATGTGGGACCAATCCAGAGCAAAAGGGAACATGTTTTTAGGGAGGTTTATGGAGGAGATAAACTATTATTTGGTGGGGGCAAAGTGACACAGGAGGGAAGAGGAATCTTGAACTAGAGAAAGTCAAGAAACTTGAAGAAGACAATTGTTTCTTAATCACAATTTCCACTGCTAGCTAAAGACAGAGAGTTTTGCAGAATCTTTCCCAATTGTTTTTCTGTGTTTGCTTTCATTCCAATGTGCCCCAGAAAGGTAGATGGCAAAAAGTCATGGTCTCTATGTGATTACAGCTCTGGAAATAAGTGTCCTTAAAGCACCGAAACCTGGGAGTCAGCAATGCCTTTGAGGATCTACAGCAGATGGGGCATCATATATAATTTTCCCTGAAGAGGTCAGATACACCTGTGTCTAGGAAACGTGCCAAGGAAGCAAAGAAAAAGACAGTATCACAGCTTATTTTAACGGAGGACAACTTTGGAAAAGGCAGAACTAACACAGCTGGCATTACACATGCACACCCTTGTGAGGGTAAGTGTGTGTATCTGAATGCAGCTGCACATGAGTACACTTCAGAAACTAAAAAAAGTCATAATAAGAAACTCAGCCTGGGCTTTTATTACAGCCAACTTGTAACATGCACAGCCATTGTTACTCCCCTGTTGTAGACAGACCGTGGCAAAGTCATTCTACCACCAAACATGAACAATTCAATCCTACCTTTGTGATAATACAGAAAAGGGGTTATTGCCACTGTTTTTAGAAGCAAGTCTGCTTCCAGTAAAGAGCTTCTCCAGCTGAGCCCATATTCTGAAGGTAGCAATCTGCTTCCCAGTTTTGTGGGTGCACTGCTGGGAGGCAGGAGGCACAGATTTCTGAAGCCATGGAGCACTCTCCTGCCCTGCTAGTAGCAAAGGCAACTGCACTTGTTTGTTTTTTTATCCCCAAAAGCTGCTAATTGCTAGCTATGGCAAAATGGCGATAAATAATCCTGAATGAATAATGGAGTGAGCAAACAAAGCAGCAGAGTGTGTTTAATGAAGCACTCTTCCACTTTTGGTACAGCCTGGCCACTTCACAACGCCCCTCCCCAGTGGCGGGTTCTGCAGAGCGCTAATTAATGGCTGAGGTCCCAGCCCTGCAGTCTGGGCGCTCTGTCCCCGCTCTGTCCCCGCTCTGTCACACACTTGCACACACAGGGACAGGGGCAGCTCATTAACACAGCAGCAGCTCCTGCTGGCACCACGGACAAACCTCTCCCCTGGGGTGACCCTGCGGGTGCAGGGCTGGAGCGGCAGCAGAGCAGCTGCCGTGGGGGTAAACAGGGACAGGGCTGGCATGGAAACAATGGGAAAACACTACAAAGACCTGCTGGAGCATCTTAGGCTGATCGCTGCAGGGTGTGAAAGAAACTCCTTCAGCACCAGCCAGCAGCAGAGCGGAGACTGATGCACATCTGTAAGTCATTGCAAGTTAAGAAATCCCACGTGTCTTACCCTTTCTCTATCCAATTTCTTTTTAACCTTCACGAGTCCCAGAACAGGATCCACTGAAAATTCATTGTCTTGATCCCCCTTCACTATGGAAAAATGAATCTGACCATTGGGAGGACTGTCCAGATCTTCTGCTATCAACTTGTTTTGAGAGAAGAGTAAAAAATTAGTAAAACAAATATTAAGTGATCTGTGTGATACATTAATTGCTCAACACTCCAAAAAGTACACTTTGCATTCTATCAGACTAGTTATACCTGAAGTAGGTATACTGTGCACACCTCTACAGCTTCAATCCAATAGGTTTTTGTTAGGAGGCTTCACTTGGGCCTTTTCAAAGTTCTAGTCTGAAAACATACCGAATATTTTAATCTTAATATTCCATACAATGCTTTCTCTCTGGATCCACAAGCTGCAAGATAAGAATATTGTGAGGGATGGCACATTGCATGCCAGACTACAGAAATACTATGTATTTGGAGCTCTGAGCAATCTGGTGCAGTGAAAAGTGTCCCTGCCCACAGCAGGGTGGTTGGAACTGGATGATCTTAAGATCTCACCCAACCCTGTGACTCTGTGATTGTATTTCTCTGAAAAGCTGGATTCTGCCTTACTGTTAAAGCTGACACATGAGATGCAACACCTTAAATGCACCATTGCTCTTCAAGAGCGTAACAGGGTTACAAAGAAAGGCTCAATACCACTACTCCTTTCTTTTGGGGAGAAACTGACAGCAGCTTGGAGGGCAGCCGCAGAGCATTGGCTAGAAAATGGTTTGGGGCCTTCAGGACGCAGTAACTATCAAGTGCAGCATTTATTCAGGGGCAGAGGGCTCATGGCAGGGGTGGCTCCCGGGCCCCACTGACCATGAGCACGGAGTCGCCCACGGCGGCGTCCTCGCTGACCACGGCGCTGTAGACGGGCTGGCTGAAGGTGGGCGCGTTGTCGTTGACGTCCGTCACGTTGACGTTCACCGTCGTCACCGCGCTCAGCGCCGGGCTGCCGCCGTCCTTCGCCTCCACCACCAGGTAGAAGTCCTTGCACGACTCGAAATCCAGAGCCTCGAAAATGGAAATCACTCCTTTGAAGCAAAGGAGGGAAATGTCAACAGCCGGCAAAAAGTAAATAATGCCGCAGAGTAAGGGATTTGACTGTAGTAAACAGCGCAGCGTGCTATTTATCACTGTGGCACACACACAACACTAACTGTAACACTGCCCAGGCCAATAAAAATGTTTACTCAGGTTTCTACTGCTGTCGTTTGATTAAAGAATGATGCCAATTGCACTTGGGCTGCCTCTGCAGAAAGGACCTTTACAAGGCAGAAGGCAGTGAATGGTTCCTCATGAAAATAGCTTTCATTATGTGAGTATCATGGATGAAGAAGTGGGGGCCATATCCACCCATTTACCATCTCATTCACAGAGCCATTGGGAGAACTGGATGCCATCTCTGGAAATAAGCCCTGACAAGTCAACAGAAATTCACTCCCATACAATTAACTTCTCATGAATTAAATACAAATGAATAGGATATGAATACCGCCGAGAAATCAGTTGTCTATCATTTAAGTGATTAAACAGAGACTTCCCCACTCAAATGGGTTTATAAATCTTGTGTTACTTCACCACACAGCCAAAATTAGGATTCTTTGTAACTTGATTCACTCCATGCACCCAGACTCCCTCTAGGATAGAAATGATCTGATTTCTAGTGTTCTTATAAACTTCCTACAATATCAGTTTCCTAACCTGTATTTCAGAACTTCACAATCATTACAGCTAGGAATTTCTTCCTATAATTTAACCAAAGTAATCCAAATGTAATTTAAACCCATTCACAACTTTTCTTCTTATAACTGGGCATGAAGCACAGTTTATTCCCCTCCTCTTCACAGGTACTTTCTACAGGCATGAAAACTAGCAGCATGTCTGCTCTTTTCTAGCTTAAGCAGCCTTAATTCCCTCAGTCTTTCCTGGTATGTCACATTTCACAGACCTCAGATCATTCCTCTTAATCTTGTCTGGGCTCTCTCCAAACGATTTCCACCTTTCAGTGTGACTTGCTGAAAGCAGGAGCCCTGAAGAAAAGCTTCCAAGTGGCTAGCAGAGAGTTCCCACTGATAAATGGTGTGAAGGACATTATTTTTCAAGCTGTGATCAGGCATGCTACATCACTACTCTGATGTCTAGAAACTGAGCTCCTGCCTCTAAACAGATAGTAATGGAGCTGTCACACATTAATGAATAATAGATAGTTTTAGCTTTTTTTTTTTTTTTTTTTTTTTTTCCCTGTGTGATTAAGCTTCATTATGGGTTTTTATTGATTTATTTTCTTGGCTTCATTGTCAAATGTGAAGTTAAGTATCACTGCCTAGGCATATTTATGTTTAAATTTTGCTAGCACTAATCAACATGATGAAGATGACAGACAACACAGTTATGTTAAGTCCCTCACATAAGAGGCAGCAGTCTCCACAGAGTGAAGAGCCATTTTTGAAGACAATTATAGAAATGACACAATGCATAATTTTGAGATTTTTCATGTTACTTGCTGATACAGTTGCACCCAAAGAAGCATTATCTTCAGTTAAAATCTAGACTGCTTTGCTCTCAGACTCTGGTGGCAGATTTGTACTTGTTATCCTGAATACTAAGAGAGGAAGAGGATCCACTACAGGAAGCACAGAAGAAATAGCTTACAGTTGATGGAATAAAAACTCAGTGAGGATAAAGAATATATCCCACTAAGAAATTCAAAGAAAATGTGACATTTACACCAAATATGGTACCTTTGCTTGGTATTTCTTATAGAGAACAGTGGTGTACTTCTAAAATTTGTGACGCATTACCAAAAATATCTCAACCCAAGCCATGGCTTGGGTCAAAAAGACAAATCAGAACAACCCAAGTCAGGGAAGCTGCATAAAGCTACATAAATGGCAATCACACATTAAAACTGAATTGGCCCTAACAGGCCCTGGTAGCACTGGTTGATGCTTTCTAAGGGGCAGATAGTGGAGGCTGTAATCAGCTGGTAAGCAAGTAAACACTGCAAGTGTTTAGAAGTGTTTTGCACAGTTTGGCTAATAGGCTGTCACATCTATATTGGCTTCAAAAGACTTGCTAATGGAGAAAAGTATTCTCCACTTGAGCTGAGGCAGCCATGTGTGACTGTAATTGACATCACTCTCCAACCTAAAATTGCTTTTTAACTGTGTAGTTAATTAACACAATGACAAGCTGTGAGTCTCCAGCCTTGGAAATCTTTTGGTCCAAGAGCCTTCCCCAAAGCATTCATGTTTTTCTGATGCTTTAATTTAGCTTTGTAAGTAAGAGCCACTTCACAAACCTGTTTTGGAGTTAATCCTGAACTTCCCTTTCTCATTCCCTGATCTGATGAGATAGGCAATCTCAGCATTTGTACCAATGTCCTGGCTTGTAGCAAAAACAGAAAGGACCTCGGTGCCAGGTGAGGTGTCTTCAGGCACTGTAACAAGATAATCTCTCCTTTCAAACACGGGAGGGTTGTCATTAATGTCTAGCACTGTAATGGTAACGGTGGCAAACGAGGATAAGGTCAGCACAATGCTCTGATCTGAGGCCTTTACAGTGATGTTATAGGAGGACTGAAGCTCTCTATCAAGTGGATGCTCCAAAATAATGATTCCTGATGACCGGTCAACTGAGAAGAAACCATCTGCGGAGTCTGACAGGGAATAGGTGACTTTTCTGTTCACGCCTGAAAGAGAAGCAAATGGGAAAATGAAAATGAGAAATAAAGAAAAGAAAAATCTCTCACCCATCTAACAGAAACCCTAAGCAAAATCTGCTATCACACTGAGCATTTCCAGTGGGGGTAGAGGCAGGAGTGCCTGTGGGTATAATATTGCTGGAAGTTTGGGAGATCAGGACATGCTCTTCCCACATGACAAATCCCTGTGGATAAGTTAAGTTCCTTCCCTCATCATGATACATTTTTTTAAAGATTACTTTGCAAAACTGCTGTGTATTGAAACTTGGAAGCAGAATCCAGATATGGTCGTTGCCCAGAACAGCTTATAATTGAATTAGATGAGACAAGCAGAATGCTGAAATTGGAAATGTCTCAGAGCACATCTTGAAGGAATAGAAATGTACATAAGGGGAAGATAAACCCATGGAAATACATCAGGTGGCACAGAATGCACTTGTACCAGTGCTGCCTTGCTTCAACTGTTGAGCAGAAAAATATTATCATAGGATGATACCTGTTAAACAAAAGCTGCATCAAAAAACTCCTGCCAGAACATTTTAAAAATGAAAGTCCCTCTGACCCCCAGCATAAGAGCAAAAATTGAGTTATACAAAAGATATCCTGCATTTTTAAAATCCTGCCCATATTTCCCAGTACAAAGCACCTATCCACCCAGCTGCTGAATATGCAGATCTGTGCTAAGGTTGTTGTCAGTAATAAGGCCTGAGGGGATGGTACTGACTTGGTTTCTGCATTACAGTGGGATAGCCATTTCAAATCTAATTAAAAGTGAACGCAGATACAAGCTCATTCAACTCCCTTGATGCTAGTTGATTTGGTGATTTCATCCTGGGTGCTGCAGTAAGAGATTATAACTAAAACACAAAGATCCACTAAAATGGAGAGTCTCTGTTTCTAACATCTCTCAGTTGAGCATTAGCTGCTGTTTTTGTTGGAGAACAGACTTTACAAGCCTGACATTAATCAGATGAACAAGAGTTACCAATCCCTTCTAGGCATATTTTGTTAATTTAAAATTTGTGACAGTATTATTCTGCTTTCCAGCAGCAAAGCATTGTAGAAATGTCTGATCAAAAGCAGCACAAATCACAGTTGTTTTCTGCTTGATGTAGCAGAGTTCAGCATCCACACAAGGGGGAGCTGGGAGACTCTTTGTTCAGTCACACGCACATAAAAGCTAGAGCAACTACAAAGTCCCAGACCCTACTTGAAGGGCATTAGGAATTCTTATTTGCCTCTTCAGAGAATAAAGTTTTTGTGCAGTGCTTGAGATACCAGAGTATATTTAAAAGGTTCAAATGTCTTTAAAATACGGAACAAATTAAACGGCAATATTGCAGTCAACCAGGCTGTTAGGTTTTTTGTGTTGTTTTGGTTTGGTTTTTTTAATCACAGCAGAGCCTCTCTATTCACCATGGCATCACAAATGTGAAAAATAGAATGTCCCACCTTCAGCAAAAGAGCAATGCAATCAAGGAAGTGACTCCTGTCCTACAGATGAGGAACTGAGCTCAGCCCACAAACTCACAGGAGATTCCTTCATGTCAAAACACATAGGCTTTGAATACCCTAGAGCTGCTGAGAGCACACCTTTCCTTAGTCTCTTGATACATACATCCAAAAACTCTGCCAGCTGACAGTGAACCATGCTGACAAACATTAAAAAGGAGTAATGCCCTCTAGAAAGTGGAAGGTTTTCAGAGTCTGAATGATTGGAGGTATCTACACTTCCAGCTGGGGAGATTCTCCTTCAGCTAGACATCCTCCGTGAACTTCCATTTACAAAAACAGGACAGACCTGACCATAACAATTAATGAGCTAGTAATAACAGCTGATACTCAGGGATGCTGGAGAATGGGATTTATTCCCCCCTTGATACAGAGCATGCTGCTGAACACCCAGCCTACACAAGAGTTTTAACTGTAGAACTATTTAGTATTCTGCACCATCCAGTCTTGGTGCCTGCCAGTTTCCACAGAGCATCAAGCACCCCTCTGAGGCAGAGGCCCTAACACACACCTTCTACAGGTCTGTGACTGCAGGAGAGCCTTAGTCTGGTTTGCACTCTTCTCTGGAACAAACTCCATTTTTGATACTCACTACAGCACACCTGGGCACAAGACAGAAGACACATATACCACAGTCCTTCAGGGCACAAACAGCTAGAAAGGAGATGGCCAATGGATGCCTTGTGCCTTGAAACACCACGAAACTTCAGCAAAGGTAGTTGGAATGGGGAATGGGGAGAGAGAATTTGTTACATGGAACACCATGGAGGGTGAGTTTGTGTACAGGAGGGAATAACTCCAGTAAAGGCAACCTGACATATAATCCAGCCCCTCTTCTTGAATGCTATTTCCTAAAAGTGATGCCCATGAATTAACAAAATATTAACAATGTCTCCTGTAAGTGATTACTGGTGTTCCTGCAATGGAGACAGATCAGATACAGATTATGGTGTTCTGCTTGCTCACTCTAGCATATGGGATTTTTAGGCAGAAATGGAGACAGTAAAATCTTGACGGTAAGTGCTTTTATTTTTCCTTCCTGGAAAATGAGAGAGGAATGCAGAAATTCCAGAAACGCATGGTTATCTTGTACCAGTCTAGTATGATGAAGAGAATAGTTTTTTTTTTTTTTCCCATGAGACATGACACAACAGCTCTTACAGGTGAAAGTGACAGTTTATGCAAGAAGAGACAGAAGATTCGGTCAGAGGACCTGACTAGGGATACAGACACCAACTCTTGGTGGCTTTTGGCCCAAATGCCAAAAGGAGAAAAAAACAGGAGACATACAGAGGGAGATCTTAGCTGTGTGCTGACCCTTTCATAGAGTGTTTTGAGGGGTGGGATTTAATACTTGCCTCTTAGGGATGAAATCAGTGAAAGACTGTGGCAGAAACAGCACTTTGAAGAAAGTGTTGTGTTACATCAACAGCTGTTTTTACTGAGCTTTTGGCCCCAAGGCTGGGAAAAAAAATGGGCCTGAGGCAAAGGTGAAGTAGGAAGCTACATCTACTGAAACTCAAAATGCTTTACTCCAGAGGCTACCCTCTTCTAAGAGAGAAGTGCCCACCAGTGTGTGTCAGTGGCATCCCTGCCACAGAGGTGATGGCAGATTCTGCTGTGACTATAAAGGAGATGCCTTGTGTGGAAAGGAAACAACTGCTCCAATGCCATGGCTCCTGCACTGGTAAAGGGAGCAATCCTCCCATACTGCTTGCCTCCAGCTGTTGGGGGATTAATGTCTGCAAACTGTTTTGTGTCAACTCACTCACTCAGACTTCTCAGATTTCTAAGGTGCCAATCATGAACATGAGCTATTTGAACACAGAAAGCCTCTGCAGGAACCACTATTACAATAAGAAAACTGCAGTGCATTTTTTTTAAATAATGGAATAAGGTAGCACATCTTCTATTTAGATTTGTATTAGCATATGATAGAATATTTCCCTTTGCCAATTTTCTGGTGTGAAGTGCTTGTAAAACATACACCTGCCTAGCACCTCAATTGCCATTCTTCAAATAGGCTTTTATTCTTGGTTTCTTCTGTACTAAAACAAAGGGTCACACACTGAATGTCACATCATGACAACTTCTATGTCATTACTATTTTTAATAACATCAGGAGTATATGGTAACTTTGCTTCATAATTATCACTATCAATAAAGTATAGAATCACAGAATCATTCAGGTTGGAAAAGACCTCTGAGATCAGCCCAGCACTGTTGAGGCCACCACTCAACCACATCCCTGAGTGTCACATCTACACGTCTTTCAAATACTTCCCAAAGTGCTAACTCAACTACTTCCTTGGGCAGCTTGTTCCAGTGCTTGACAATGGTTTCAGAGAAGAAATTTTTCCTTCTCTCCAATCTAAACCTCCCGTGGTTTAACTTGTTGCCGCTTCCTATTGTCCTATTGCTTCTTACTTGGGAAAAGAGTCTGATCCTCAACTCACAACCTTCTTTTAAGTTGCTGTAGAGAGAGAAGGTGCCCCCTGAGCCTCCTTTTCTCCAGAATAAACACCCCCAGGTCCCTCAGTCACTCCCCACCAGTTTTGTGCCCCAGACCCTTCCCCAGCTCCGTGTCCCTTCTCTGGACACTCTCCAGCCCCTCAGTGTCTTTCTTGCAGTGAGGGGCCCAGAACTGAGCACAGGATTGGAGCTACAACTCAACTGAAAATGGTGGAGTTACAACAAGTTTTGATCCAGACTGACACCAATTAAAAGGCTGAGCATTAACCCAACAGGCACAATCCCCACGTGACAGTAAGTTTCTGCAGTGGACATCACACATAAAGTTAAAGTTACACATACTTAAAGCCACACATAATGTTTCTCCCTTCTCTTTTCATCTGTCACCCTGAACTCATTATTTAATGTGTTTTTCCAAACACTCATTTTTGTTTATGTCTGAAAAATGATGATTAACTTTTGTCATCTGCTCATTTTAATCTTGAAAACCTTTGAAAATACAGGTAATAGCAAGTATTAAATATCAGCAAACAAGATGTAGACCAGAAAGCAAGCTGCTAAAAACTTGGTTTTCAGTTTAGCAGTGGATGCAAACATAAAAAGCAAGCTATCTAATTATTGTGCTTCCTCTTGCCTCTTTTATGGTGTGATTATTAACACTGCTATGGACCTGTGACCCTTCCTGACTACCCAAATGTTAACCACAAGGCCAATTACTAGAAGTCCACAACTTTGTTAACAGCAAACAAGACAAAAGATGAATTCTAAACCAGATTTTATAGTTCTCTACTCCATCATTTTGAGATGAAAGAGAAATCTTGCCTGAAGTACCTTGTTGAACAGCAGAAGAATATATAGCCCCATAGGGAAAATATTTCAAGTGATTTTTACAACTTAACAGAAAACTTGGCTGAGTTCAATCCATAACACAGCTACCAAGATAGACTTTCACTGTTTTCCTCTTTTCTGAGGGAAAAAAAAATAGCCCTAACCCCAAAGGGGTTCACACCTCTGCTCCAAAGGAGTCAGGGCACCATGGGATGAGGGCAGGGGAGAGCTGAAGATAATCATCCCCTTACTGAAGGGAAATACTTGACAGAAATGGGAGGTATAAACTGTTAGCAGTATGGGACCATCCATGGGTCTAAAGCCCTGGTTTAAATTCCAGCTGGGGAAGTGTTGTCTTTTGTGGTGGGAAGTCAAGATCTGGATAGCTGTCTCACCCTCCATCTCTTTCCTGCTAGGGATTTATATATTCCTGGGTACTGGCTTATATGACTTGACATATATACTTGTTTTCTTCAGTGCTTCTGAGTCAATTTTTCTGAAGTTGGGATTTTGGAGATACCTGATTTAGGGTTAAACATTGCAGCTGGGAACACAGGGAAACATAACTGGAAGCAGTGGAATGCACAGAGAGAGAGAGAGATAAAAACCATAAATACATATGTATAAGCATGAAGAGAACCATTAAGACAGAAAAATACCTCTAAGATCATTGAGTCCAACTGTTAACCCAAGCAGCACATCCATGCATGTTTTAAACACTTCTAGGGGTAGTAATTCCACCCTGGACAGCCTATTCCAAAGCCTGTGAAGAAACTTTTCCTAATATCCTATCTAAACCTTCCCTGGCACAACTTGAGGCCATTTCCTCTTGTCCTTTCCTTTGCTGCCTGGGAGATGAGACCAACCCCCACCTCACTAGAAGCTCATTTCAGGTAGTTATTAAGAACAAGAAGGTCTCAGTCTCCTTTTCTCCAGGCTAAACAACCTCAGCTCCCTCAGCCTCTCTACATCAGACAGGTGGTCAAATAGTTTGCATATTGTATTTTATATATATGTGTATATATATATAGAGAATAGTCATATACATGTATGTTTAAGTAATCCAGTTTAAAGACAGGGTTTATTCACTCAATATAATCCAAGAGACACAATTCTCCTTTGTCTAGTTCTTTGCCTCTATGTTGTTAACAATGTCTTGGAAATCTCAAAAAGTAAAGAAACCACTAGAAATGAGAAAGTGCAAAGAGATCTGGGATCTTGAGAGGTCATCTAATTTATCCCTGCACAAAGACAAGATAGATTCAATTTATCCCCAAACAGAGGCCTATCCTTTGATCAGGAACTTGCATAACCTCCTTGGATAAGACACCCCAGTGCCTCACTTCTCTTAGAACTAAAAATCTTGTTCTGATTTTTTGCTGAGATCGAATAAAATTAATAAAAGACAAGGGAAAAAAAGAACAAGGGTCAACTTCTTTCCTCAGAGCTACTTATCTGATAGCTGAAGATTGTTATATTTTATCATCTCAACTCTTTTTTCCTTGGCAGACCCTCTCATCTGTTTCAATATTTCCTGACTTTTCTTCCAGACTTGTGATCTCTTTTGTCAATCTCCTACATCCTCCTGGAAGATGTAGCCCACATCTTCTTGAAAGTGCTGTACCCAAAACAACACAGCCTTTCAGGTCAGGATTTGCCAACACCAAACGAACAGGAAGCGCTACTTCTTTTTTCCAGCATTACTCTGGTTTACCCAGCTCATTAAAATATTTCCCTTTTCACACCAGTATGAAAGTGTAAATACCTTCAGCCTGTGGGTCACAGTAACCAGCTGCATCTCTGCAGTTCTGCTGCCCAGGCAGTCACCACCCAGACAATAGGAGTGCACTTGGTTTTCTTGCCTAAACACGAGATGTCACATTTATATTGATGACTTGCACTGGGTTTTTCCATACCACTTTTCCAACTCTTAAATACTACAAGTGAAGCTTTGACACTATCCAGGGTAACTTGCAGCATCACTCTGCTTTCTGACATTTAACAATCCATTTAGCAGTCCTTATGCCTACTTATGTGTTCAAAAATCAAAACAGCAATGCTGCACCCAGTATCTTTCTTAACTAACCCCTCCAGTGTCATGGTTACTACAAACTCCCCTGACAGCAGTTTGGTGCTGACCATTTTTCCTTGGCTTACACATAAAAACATGGTGTAGTACATTGCCAGAAAACTCATTAAACCTAAGCTGTAACACCCATAGTATTTATTTCAATATGGCCTCCTCACATGTTGCAGAAGGAAATGAGATTGGTTTGATTACTTCCAGTTCCTGAACACAGACTAGTTTTTAGTCATCTTGATACACACATCTCCTTATCTTAATGCAAGGAGGGTTACTGCATTCCCCTGACCACTCCTGAAGCTTTTAAAATATGGCCCTCTGAGGGACTCAACAGGGTCATGCTGAATGTTTTGGTAGTCTTCAAAATCCCCAAATACCTTGTTTATTTACCTCCTAACAGTAAGTCAAGTCTAAACTCCTAAGAGCCTGACTATTATTTTTTCATTTGGCAATTTTTCAGGGGTCCAGTGTGTTTTATCTCTGCATTCCTATTAGTGCTTTTGCCTTTACTAGGAAGGCAAAATCTAGGTTTTCTCCAGAACAGTTCACTGAGTGAAACTGGACTTGCAAGTGTCCATAGCACTGGCCAGACATCTAGGGAATGTGGGGCATTGCCCTTCCACTCTCCTTAAGGAAGGCTGGACAAAAGTCCAATGGTAAGGACACCTTTCCAGGAAGAAGGAGTACAAGGGTACATCCTCATGGACTATTACTATTCACTGAATAAGCTCTGAGAGCACAGAACCACATCACCCACCAGGCTACAGAGCAATGTTACTCATGCCTTTTGTTTTATGTTCTGTTTAGTTTATTGCTTGGTTGGATGGTGTTTTCTTTTTACTTTTTTTTTTTTTTTTTTTTTTTTTTTTTTGTTTTTTTTTTGTTTTGTTTTGTTTTGTTTTGTTTTGTTTTTGCTTTGCTTTGATTTTTTCTGGCTTTTTGTTTGTTTGTTTTGGTTTTGTCTTTCGGTTGACTGGTGGCTTGGCTTTTTTCTTCCATGGCTGATTCCTGGATTCTTTATGCAAACAGCTCCAGTGACACTGGACTGGCCTCCCTACTTCAACTATACCTCTTATGCAATGCTGTTTTGGATTGCTAGAGTAAAAGGAATTAATAATTCATGTCTCTTTCATATCCTGCATTAGAGCCTAACCCGGGTACTATTTTAAAAGTCTGTGAGGCAATGATGTGGGTGAAGAAATAGGAAGCACCATGTATATTTTAAGGAGAATGAGTCATTCTCTGTAAAGTATCTTGTAATATTTATTTTACAAAAACTCAGACAAAACCCAGAAATGCCATCTAGCTGGCCCCATTCCCAAAGTTAACTACCTATTAGCTGTTGAGTTTTAGTAAATCTTCTGTCCTATTACCTCTGTTATTCTTTTTATTCATGTTTCGATCCCTGCTTTCGTCTTTTGCAGATCCTGAATGCTCCAGAAGTTTCTAGGTCCATTTTAAGGGACATGCCCAGCATTAACAAATATGCAAAGCAGAGGTTTGCTTTGTACTGGTTTTGCCAGAAAATGCCAAAATCAGTATCTACTTCAACAATTCTATTATTTTGTTACTCACCATTACATGTAATTCAGAGAGCTGCTCTCCAATCAAGCAGTGGCTGTCTTACACTTCTCTCTGACACTCCTGCAACCTCACCCAGCAGCACTTTACACTTCCCCAAGCCTAGCTGGGAGGCAGCTGTAACTGCAACTGGCTCAGCTGCCCTAATTCCTTCAAGAGTAAAGCCCACCATTGACGAGGTGCAAGTCTGTACTCTAGTTGCACGCACGAATTATTAAAAGTGATGACCCACTGAACAGCCTGAGTGATTTTTTTCCATGCTGAGCTCACCAGCATCCTGATGCCACTTCCTAAAAACCAGTGATAAACCTCAGAGAACTATCTATATTCCTTGGTCACTATTTCTGACAGGTATTTAATTTTTATTGTTTTAGTAGTTTCTTTTTTTTTTTCCTAATTTTGACTCATCATCTTTTTTTCTCATTGTCCTCAAAGAGAGGACAGGAAGAAAGAGAAAATAAAATATGTTTTGCTTCCCCATCCTCCTGGAGGTAGGTACATACTAAACTGGACTGGCTGAAACCTGAAGGAGAAGTCATATTACCATTCTTCCTAGTAATGACATTATTTCCTGTGCAGGTGCCCTTGAGCACTCATGGTAAGGGTTTGGGTTTTGGCTTTTCTTGAAAAAGCAAGCCCTTATAAAAAAATCGAAATCAGTGAGGTCAAACCTTGCAGGAAAAATGTAATTTTTTCTACACAAACTTCTTTGAAATCCAACATAAAATTTTCCATCAGAACTGAAAGGAAATAGCACTCCTTCCCCCAGTTTGCCAGTTCCCTTATCAATTCTTGTTGAAGTTTGGGTTTAGGAAACAGATGTCTTCTACTAAGAAGGTCAAACAACTTCCCCCAGAAGGGCTGAGTCTTTTCTGCTGCAGCTCTTCCACTTTGTGTGAAAAGGTGAATAATTAGCTCCCCACACCAAGAATCAGACTGATTAGACACTTGGTTGATTTAAACTCTCCAGATTAAACACAAATGCACTAATCAGCTACCAACAGAATCCTTTTCATAAATCCTGGTCCAAATAATATTTAACTCTATAAAACTCCTTAAAGAACACAATCAAATTCACCACAATTAACTCATATAACCTGTATAAACATATCTGTAGGAGAGTCTCAAATCTTATTCTGGCTTCCTGAATTAGGCTTTCAACACCAGTGTTTTCTCTCACATCCACCCAAGTACTAAATATTCAAATGCTAGGAACAAAGAACAGAAATCCAGGCTCATCATTCAAATCTACTGACCCCAAAACTAGCTGGATTTTTTTTTTTTTTCCAGAACTGGTGAAAAAACCTGAGACCATTCTGCTTGTGAGGCAACAAGCCCTGCAGAAGGGCATCTGAAACTCTGGGCAACCTATGCAAAAATGAGAAAATGCTTTGGATAAGGTAGCTTATTGTTTTTCTAGGTTGCATTACTCAATGCTATTAAATCTGCTGTAAGGTATGGGAAGGTATTTCCTGAAATTACACTTCTTTTAATGTACAACAGATCATGGTGAGGATGTTACACTTTTGTCTGTATCCACAATTCAGGTTATCCCCAGAGGACCTCCAGGGTGCTCGTGCTGCACAGCACTCAGTCCTTGGAGGACAGCACTCTCTGTCCTTGGAGGTAGCCAAAAGCCATCAGGACTGAGTCCTAGATAACCTGCTGTAGATGTCCCTGCTTGACAAGGTGGCTGGACAAGAAGCCTGCTATTCAAGGAAGAATCAGATCGGTCTCATCAGTGACTCTGGGAAGCTCCTGGATTTTCCTCCCCAAACCAAAACATGGATACCAGATGGCTCCTAGCAGCATGCATGCTACCACATCCCCTTTGAGATGCACTGGCACAGCCCTGGGCTGGGGAAGGGCTGTGGGGGCGAGGGGCAGCTAATCACAGAGCAGGGAAGTCTGCACACTGCAGAACTTTGCAACCAAATAAAGGCCACTCCTGCCAATTTTTTACCTACATGCCTGTTTTCCTGCACACTGGCTGCATGCAGTACAAGGTGCTGGCTCAAAGATGGCCCAGTCCATCTGTACTGGCTGGTAGTGCAGGGAACTGGGATGATCTGCCACATCTTTAAACACTGGCTAATGGAGAGAGAGGCTGGAAGGCAGCAGTGGCAGGCAAGACAGAGCTGCCTGACAAGGCTATTCCCATTTTGAGCAAAATTGGAATCTCATATCCATCACAAACCCAGTAGAAAATCAATTGGTCAGCAAAGCCACTAAACTGACTACAGGTCTGGATGGCTGATGCCCCAGTGGTGAAGAAGGAAGATGGATCCATCCTGCAGAAGGACGGATAATGCACAGTTCATTTTTAGTACAGTAAGTGCTCCTGCCTTTGGTAGACTACACCATCAATCATCCTGGAAACAGGCCTCAGCCCAGAGGTCATTCACAAAGCACAGCATCTGCAAATGAGGCAGGATTTAACCCTGGCTTAAAGCACTGCTGAGCTTAGATGATGCTGTCATTCATTCTTGTACTGTGTGAGCGAGGCCACAACACTCGGCATGCAGAAAACAGGAGCTGCACTGGAACTGAGGATGTGCCTGCATCAGCTTTGGGCTCCACCTTTATTCTGAACTTTATCAGTTTTTTTACATCATACTTGCCCCAAATTCCCATGTAGGTTTCTTCAGAGTTGCTGCCCCAGCATGAACCTAATTCCTTTGAAACAGGCTGATACTGCAGTTGGGTTTGCTCAGGTAATTACACCTCAGCATTCATTCCAGCTCTTCTTGTGCCTTAATTTGACCAAAATGGAGTAATTTGGCACTTTGCTTTGGAGACAGTGGGAGGTGAAAAATTCACTGCTTTCTGTGAACCTCTTGATAAAATGTAGAACCAGCATTTTGCTTTCATTTCTAAGTTTGAACATTTCCAAACCTGCTGGTGGTAAGTAGCAAATACCTTACTGTGGAAATACTAAAAATTTCCAATTGCAGCAGTACAGGAGAAAGAATTGTTTTCAACTAAAACTACTAAAACATCCTAACAAATAGACTTATGTATATTCTCTCTTCTTCAGGAGACCATGTAGTTTAAGATCCCCAGCTGTATGTAGAGGTTATGGGAAATGAACTTGTGCATTAATAAACAGTTAGAACTGTTTTCTTTTGTTGAATACTGTGAAGGATTACAATTCTTCCTTAGAGTGTCCAGCTGGTACAGATAGTTTCTAAGTATGTATCCAAATTAGAAATACAATAAATAGCAATTATTGTCCAGTTCTATAATTTCACAGGATATTATGAGATCAGGAACTTCAACAAATATCAAAGGCACAAGACAGATATAACACTATTTTTCTCTTAACTGGAAATTGTCCTAATTATCCAACAGTGTCTGAACACAACATTCTCAGGATTCTGTTTAATTGTTGTGGACCACTGAGGGACTTCTCTCAAGTTTTCTCTCAATAGCTTCAATATTCATATTCCTGTCCTTGCAGTACATAGCCCTTCAAGCCCAAAGCAGAGCAGGCAAATTTTAAGACTGATCACAAGATGTTTCCTGAATGTTTAAAATTCATTTGTACCATGATTACTGCCTCCACTGATGTTTTCAGGATAATACTTCAAAAAGCCTTAGAGGAATATCACAGCCCATCAGGAATATCAATAATACATTTTTTCTCTCATAGGAACATTACACTACCTGAACTCATTCATTATCTAGCAATAGGGAATCAGTAATTTTAGTAGGGACTAACGGAACAGTAATTAGAATAAAATCTACTTTTAGGGGCTTGTTAGTAATTTACTTATGATACACTGAATAGTTTGATTTTCAGACCTAAGCATTAAGGAAGCACATAGCCCCTTCTCATTAATCACATCCATCCCTCACTTTAACTTCTCTAGTTTCAGAAGGAAGGCACAGGAACTGGCTCATGGTTTGTGGGGTTTGGTTTGTTTTTTTTCATTGTTAACCATCTTATTATATAAAGTTGCTGCTAGCAAGAACTTTTCTTGACAACTTTTTATTCTAATTGTGTCTCCTCTCTCCTTGAATGTCATCTTACCTACAAGAAAAATGGTAATTAATACAACAGTGGAAAATAACAACACTGTCTCTTCAGACGGTTCAGTGGTTTACCAGCAATAATTGGTTCCTCACTGCAGGACAGTATCACAATTTTAATTGTGAGTTTTCAACCATAGCATATAATGCAGCTCTTCAAAGATACATTAATGAATGTTTGCTGCTCCTTTATGAATTCCTGTATATCTAAACTATCAGCCTCACAAATAACTGACACTTCCAGCATGCACTCTACTTAGAAAAAAAAAAAAAATTTTTTTCATTGAATGAAAGATCTGCTTTTTACATGAAACTACTCAGGGCATAGTTTTACAAAACACCTCCAAAATACAGGAGAAAAAAACAGAAAACCAAAAAAGTTATTTACTTCAACTCAAGTGAATGATGTAAAAAATTTTCTAATATTCAGTAGGTTTTACCACTCTATTATGCAAAAAGACTCCCCTTTAAATATTTATAATTGAACCCACATTTCAAGGCTAAGGTCCTCATATAATAAACTATTACACTTTCAAGAATGTGCAGTTAAATAACCAGAACATTTATAATGTACATTCACAGTGTACAATAGTTTTATGCTAAAGTAACCAGCTGGAACAAATGGGAGCTATTGCAGTATAAAACTCAAGAAAAGCTGTGATTAATCAGGTATAGGTCCCTGTGGCATGTAACTATATTATTTGCATAAATAGAGGCATGAGTATTCAAAATCATGGCTCAAGAAAAGAGGTGAGACTACTGAAGGAAGAAAGTTGCAATTTAGCCCCACAACCATCATTTCTCCCTAAACAGAGCTACTGATCAAGAGAAGACTGCATGCTTCTGTGGCTGCTGCAATGCTTTTCTATTTGTCACACCATTATGTCAAGATCAGACACCAGCATTTTGATGTAAACAAAGAGAAGAGAAAGAAATGGGGAGGATAAAGAAGGAGGAAGAGAAAATGAAGAAATTTAGCAATAGAAAAGTGAATCTGCACCAACTCAGAAAATTTTCATACATATTATTTATTTTTTTGCAACATTATGCACTTACCAACATCAGGATCAGTTGCTTGGACTCTTGTTAACAAAGCTTTAGTGGCTGTATTCTCATAGACACAAGCAGTGTAGTGGTCAGATGAAAACACTGGTGGATTATCATTAACATCTTCTAAAATAAGATGGATTTCTGATTGGCAAAACCTGCCACCACCATCAGTGGCTCGGGCAACCAAGTTGTATGCAGGGATTTTCTCTCGGTCAAGAGGGGCCAAAGACTTCAGCTCACCTGAAATTATTTAAAGCAGCAGCTATCATTATTATTGTAGCAACACCCTCAATTCTAGACAGCCTAAGTGTCTCAAAACCATGTGTTTCACAGAAATAGGAAAGAGAAAACAAAACCAACATTGCACATTCCAATGAACAGATTAAAAACTCACAGCAGCATCACTTCCCCTTCCTCTTTACCCAAAAAAGTGAGGTTCCAATATAAATGCAGGGACGACAAGCCATTCATGGTGGCTTTAACAGCAGCCTGCAGTTTTACCCATATGAACACCACCATGTTTTTCCAAGTCTGTCCTTCTGTCACTGTCAAGGTTTACAGACTCCTTAACATAGAAACACATCCTTTTTAGCAGTACCTGCTGTGATATGGCAAAGGGTAATCATTTTAAATTTAAAGAGGGTAGATTTAGACTAGATATAGAAGACATTTTTTATGATTAGGGTGGTGAAACCCCGGCATGGGTAGCCCTAGAAACCTTAACTGGATGGGTCTCTGATCAACACAATCTATTTGAAGATACATATGGCAAGATGATCTTCAAAGTTCTCTTCCAGCCCAAAATATCCTGTGGTTCCTATGATAAATCTCTGATTTAACTTGAAGTCTGCAGAGAAACAAAAGGATCAATATCCACTGTTCTGGTTATAACATCCAGCCTGGCCAACCAAGGTGTCCCCCCTTCTCCCTCCTGCCAGCACAGGTCACCCACATCTGCCAGAACTGGAACAACTGGCTCACAGGCACGTGTAACCTAACTCTACAGTACCCAGATGAGGAGGGGGTAAGGCTATTCAGGAACATTTGGTTGTCTTCTTACCATTTTCTGGATCTAAGTAAAATTTGTTGTTCCCCGAGCCATACAGAGAATAGCGAATTTCACCATTGGAGCCGATGTCAGCATCTTTAGCGCTGATTTTGAGAATTACTTTGTTTGGTGGAATGTCCTCAGGAAACAATGCTGTGTATGCAACCTAGAGTCAAAAACAGACATGTAAGTTATGCTGTAGCAGTATTTTACAGTCTTTGAACTACCTTTTTTAAAAAACTGTTTGTAGTACATCTTTCTATACAGGAAACAATTTTCCTTTACACAACACATTCCTAGAAATTCAAATCACTGTTAAGCTCTGAGGTGTCACAGAAAAAAAGCCAAATTATGACTGTGAATAGGGCTCAATGCAATACTATTTTGAATCTTCTTAGGTGCTTAATGCAATACCATTTTGTATCTTCAGTTTATTCCATTGACACCCATGAAATGAAAATCCTGATGAGTGTGCTAACAGAAACAATTGTTTTTATCACCTCATCCAGCAGTTTTGAGGGAAATACAGATTGTGATTCCCCAGAGTGGCAGAATGGTTTTTGCAATGACAGTAATCCATCAGTGAGTGATAATGTAACGTTGGAAATTACAGGAGTATATGCATGCACAACACATACACACACACACACATATATAAAAATTTTTTTTAATTTTCTCTAAGTAGTACCATTAAGGAACTCTGGGTTTCTTTCACACAGACCTTTCTATTGCACTAACATCAGTTCCCTGGATTGCCTTTCCACAGAATACAAGACAGCCAGCACTCTGAAAGCTGTGGTCAGGCCCCACTGCATGCATTCCTGACAAGAGGACAGCAAGTTATATTCTTCTGTCATTTGCACTGGATGTCTGTTATCTGAAAATTTGAGGAAAGCTGGAGTTAAACTAGACTGATGACATTTCCACATGGGTTGTGAAGGGAGAGCACATTATTTTTTGCAGGGGAGGAGTAGCTGCCCAATGCCACCTCAATACATCATTTGTTGTAAAGCCAACTAAGGCTATGCACAAGACTCCTTTGCAAGCTTTATGAGATCATTATCCTTCAGTTTTGGCTTCACCTGCTTTACCCTGCTTCTCTCCAGATCACTGCATTAAGACCATAAGGATGAAAGTCAGCATTGCCTATGAATACTCTGAACACTTGCAAACAGCAAGAGACACCTGTAGGGAAAGAATTGCTCTCAACACAGTGGTCCATGGCCATGGGTGTTGTTAACTCACCTGTTCACAAACTGGATTATTATCATTAACATCAGTGACAGTCACTTCCACAGCAGCTTGGGTCACAAAGAGGCCATCTGTGGCGGTGATGTTCAGATAATAAATGTCTTGCTCTTCCCGATCCAGAGGCCTTTTGACATAAACTTTCCACTCATTCTGAACCAGCCCCAGAGCGAACTTCCCTCTGGGATTCCCTCCTGCAACAAGACAAGCAACACACCCTGAGCTGTGATGTCCCATCAGAGCTGCTGCCTGGTTTAAACACAGACACACATCACTAAGCAGCCATCATTTCTTTCATGGCTTTTGGTGCTTCCAAACTTGCAGACTCAGGAAATCTGTAATGAAATTATACTCCCTGTGTTTATTACCCCCTGAATGCCCTGTATGAAAGTGAACTGATAACTTTCACTGGAAAAAAAAAATCCATTTAGCAGAGCTGAAGATGATCTCTTGTTCAGCTCCCTGTAAGGGTAATCAAATTCAAACTGTGAACAATCAATAGTTCTCTTGGGCTGGTACAATTGTCTTTCCACTTAGTCTCGGGAGAGGATGTAATACACTGTAGCTCTTGTTACCAAGACAATTTCATTAGCTGTTGATTATGCAATCAAGGACTGGAAGTGGGTTCTGTTAAGGAATCCTCTAATGAAAGCTTTATCATACAGCTGTGCCATTCTTGTGCTTATTAAAATTCCAGTTTTTAAAAAAGTTTACACGACACAGGAAGACACATTAGTATTAAACAGTCCTAACAAGAGGTCATTTGAGGAACAGTTGGAAAATCAGCAGTACAAATAGATCAAATGTATCCAAGAGTGAAAGGTGAGCAGGAGATAAAGCAGAAGAGGTTTTTACCACGCCATATCACTGACACTGAACCTGGCAATGCTGCTCTTCCAATCATTAAATTGCCTGGTGACAAAAAGAGGCTGGGAGAGGCAAAGTTTTGGTCCACATTATTCTCAGGAGGAGGGGAAAGGCAGGGGAAGGGAAGGGAAGGGAAGGGAAGGGAAGGGAAGGGAAGGGAAGGGAAGGGAAGGGAAGGGAAGGGAAGGGAAGGGAAGGGAAGGGAAGGGAAGGGAAGGGAAGGGAAGGGAAGGGAAGGGAAGGGAAGGGAAGGGAAGGGAAGGGAAGGGAAGGGAAGGGAAGGGAAGGGAAGGGAAGGGAAGGGAAGGGAAGGGAAGGGAAGGGAAGGGAAGGGAAGGGAAGGGAAGATGTCACATATAGAAACGTGCAGTAATTAAGGTGAGCACAGTTGTTAATGTTTCCAACAGTTATTTACTCTTTTATCTGAAATGGCACAGTCTCCTGCCTAGTCCATGAAGGAAAGCACCTTCAATTACCTTTCTATGAGTCTGACCCAAACCTCCTGCCAGACCAGACAGCAGAATCTTCTGAACAAATGTTATGACTTTACTCTGCTAGTCAGCTAAGCCACATACAGCTGGTTGCTCATTTCCTCCCCAGTGGGAATGGGAGGAGAATCTGAAGGGTAAAAGAAAACTCATGGGTTGAGACAATGACAGTTTAATGGGTAAAACAAAAGCTCTGTGTACAAGCAAAAGAAAAAAAAATGCATGGCAGGTGTTCAGCCATCTCCAGGAAAGCAGGGCTCTGTCACCCTGATGGTTACTTGGGAAGAGAAAAGCCTTTAACTCTAAACACCTCCCCTTCCTCCTTCTTCCCTCAGCTTTTATGTGCTGAGCATGCTGCCATGTGGAGTGGAATATCCCTGTGGTCAGTTGGGATCAGATATCCCAGCTGTATCTCCTCCCAAATCCTTGTGCACCCCTACCCTCCTCACTGGTGGGATGTGAAAAGACCAGAAAAGGCCTTGACTCTGTGTAAGCTCTGCTCAGCAGTAACTAAACCATCCCTGTGACATCACAAATCCAAATCACAGCTCCATAGCAGATTCTACTTAGAAAATTAATTCTACCCTGGCCAAAGCCAGTAAAACCAACTACCCAGTGTTCTGTGCCCAGCTTGGTCTGTAAAAACGTATCTGCACATTTAATAATTTAGGATAGAGCACTATAGTCACAGCAAACTCATGTGCCACAGAAACTGAGTGAGCACATGTTAAAAAGCACCATGATGCTACAGTGGCTGGAGGATAATTGCAGCTAACCCACTACTAGCTCTTTGCCCACCATATTAAGCTTTCTCCTATGGTCTTCAGGCAGGAATTCAATCTTAGAACTACCTTCCATGTTGCTCACGTTTAAAAGTGGTATAAAACTATTAAGGGAATGCTTATTCTTTGCTGGAATACGTTCAAGAATGTCAAACATGCTAGTGTACATTTGCTTACAAATTAATCAGGGTTCTGACACGTGTCATGGGATATGTACAAGCTGAATAGAAAGACCAGGTTCTTAAACCTTCCCCTGTAGTACTTCCACTGAATGCTTGCATAAGTATTACAAAAAAAAATAATTCAAGGCTGAATTTATTTGTCTTGACTCTGTTGTCAGGGCATTAGTGTCTCTGATGTTGCTTCTGTTGTCACAATTTTGTCAGTTCTCAGGGATCTTTTTGTCAAAATAACACACAGAGGAGGTCTGAATTTGAAGTTGAGCTAAAACCAATCAAAAAAAGTCTAATGTTCATTCCACAACTTCTTTCTACAACAAAAAGCAGGCAAGAGGTCATAGGCTGTAATCTATGCCTTCTTCATTAGCCACCAGTGACAAGATAGACTGGTTTCTATATAATATGAAAACTAAGTTAGTTGAGTCAGTCTGAGCAAATCTTTCTTGTTAAGAGTCACCATTTGTGCTAGCTGTGACTGTGCCAAAAAAAGCAAGTTGTAATGAATATGATTTCCAGAAAATTAGTCAGATAGGCATTGTAATTATAAAAGGCTTTTGAATCATACAGAGCACTAAATTCATGTATCAAATACAGATATTTTCTGTTGATAGAAAACCATCCTTTTTGATCACAAAACCAACAAGTTTTCCCACTGATTCCTATAACAGTCTGGAATAATCACCAGAGGACACATTGTTTAATCTGTTGTGTCATATAAACACACATTTCTGCTAAAGAGGGTTACACAGGGTGTTGATGTGTATTACTGGCCAGATCTGAAGACAATCCAAGGAAATGAGAATCTGTCCACTGACTTGAGTCTGAATGTGACTTCAAAGAAGGCAGACCCCTGCTGATTGACATTAAATTCCTTCTACTCAGTTCAATGCCAGCATAAAAAAAGCTTAACTCTCCTTTATAAACAGCTTTAATCTTGTCATAGTGAGTTTAATGTTGTCAGCCATTAAGAAAAGTAGTCTTAAATATTCTTATTTTGCTCCATGATATTAATCAGGGCTTTCCTGCATATTAGTTCTTTTGTAAAAGAAAATGATTAACTGTCCTGACCAGCTAGGAAGCGATACACTCAAGGTACAGGCATCCCATTGCTAAGAAAAGAGGAAAGGTAAAATCTAATTAAAATCAGCTGGTGGCTTTTATGGTTAGCAGTAACAGTACCTGGGAGCAATTTTAAAATCACTGTTGCTTTGTTGCCAATGGAATGGCTTTTAAATCATACCTAGGAATTTGGGGAATATGTATTAAAAATGGTCCTTAGGATCTCTTTTCCTTCCCTTTACTCCACTAGAAAAGAATCAATCAGAATGATCAAGAAACCTGTGCAATAAGCAGGAATAGAGGTTTATCTGCATGTCTTTTTTATGAGCATTTTTTTTTTTTTGTTGTTTTTTTTGTTTTTTTTTTTTTGTTTTTTTTTTGTTTTTTTGTTTTTTTGCTCCCTGGACTGGCTTTACACTTCGCTGATGGAAGGCAAAGGTGGACTAAGTGTAAGAGAAATAATGAGATATAAATCTAAAACAACACCAAGAAAATATTCTTAAAAAAAGCAAGGCAAAAAAATCCACACTGTGGCCCAGGAAACCATTTCCTACTACTTATACATATGTCTTGATGCAGATCTCGTTCTGCAGTGATTAATTAACTTTTTCACTAATATATGCAAGCAGATTCAGTTTCCTAGGGGCATTCTAATTAATTAGTTTTTCACTCTGAATAATGTAGCTTTTCTAAACGGAAGCCTCCTGACTACATGTATTAATGGATTCTTTAAAATCTTTTGGCAGTTTTCTTATGTTCTACTTTGAATGTCACAACAGTGAAGTGCTAGCTACAAAAAAAACACCCCAGTAACTTTTTAGAAAGGCTTTGAGGCTAAAAGAATCTGCAGTATCTTTTATCTTTTGTTACTTGAAGTTTAGATAATGCTCTCCCTCCCTCCCTAGTCAGCAAATAGTACAAAGCCAAATCAAGCTCAAGTTTAAGTAAAGAAAGAAAACAGCCAGATACAAATGAAATGCAGAGACACAGTGATCCAAAATAAACAAATCCTGACACACATCATTACTAAAGCACACACAGAGGCCATTATAGCAACTAAAAGGGAATGGAAAACTAGAAGCCAACAGTATCAATTTTCATTGCAATGTCCCCATCTGGGAGGGGGAACTGAATATTTACTAACTTACTTATTTAGCTTCTGTCTTACATTTATGCATTTATTTAGGTACTTTCAATTCCCAGTTAGAACTTTAGGCATTTTCTTCACACAAAATCAATAGGTTTATCCTCCACTCCCAGTTTAAGATGTTGCATGTTTATTGAGCTTCTGAAATGATAAATCCAATCCTCTTAGCTTTACTACCATAAAATTGCACAAATTGTTCTTCATCTGGCAACACAAGGCCTTCCCAAACACTGAAACATCTATTTCTCCAGAATTCCAGTATCTCAAACATATAATAAAAACTAACAAAAGCCACACCTTTGCTCTGACTGAGCAATCAACCCAGCAAATAGCCCACTGTGTACAACACCTTTCTTCCAAAACACAATGTCCATCCTCCTTGTGTTCAGCTGAACCAAGCTTAAAGACTATTGACTCCCCAGCTTTATGTGCTTGATGAAGCCTAATTAACATCACTGAGGAAAATAAAACACTTTTACTGTACCAATGACTTGGAAGCTGACATTCTCCTGGTGGCTTTTCATGGTTAGACACTCTTAAATCTCAGTAATATCTGGCTGGGTGTAGGTTGGCTAGACATCAGAAGAGCCTTGGTTTTAGGCAAACTGCCTCAAATGATATAGGCAATGACCTTAAATAAGCCTTCAAAAGAAAGCTACTCTGCTTCCTAAGTGCATTTGTGTCATCTGCACTTCCTATTGATTTTCTATTAAGATTTATGTAGAGTGCTTTTGCTTTGTGAACATCTCCAGCTGCTATTGAACTACAAATAACAAAGAGTAAGTGCAAAATTTTTTCCCTCACCATCAAATGCAAACAAATGTGGACTTTACAATGGCATCCACAATCATGGAAAACAATCATAAACTGAAGGAATCCAAGCAGAATATTTATTTATCTACCCAAATGTATCTACTAATTTTCAAGACTGACCAGAAGACTGCAATGGGATTTCTATTTCTCAAAAGAGCACAAAGGACTCTTCAGTGATCACAGCTGCCACAGAATGTTTATTTCTCTTATTTTCTAAATAATGATTTCTTCTATCTATCTTCTGTGTGCTACTTTTCTCCAGACGCATTTTCACAAAGCTGTTTTTAGTGGATCCACATGAGTCTCATAATTTGTTTTCTTCTTCCTTTTTGTTAATGTACCATTTTTAATCAGAATTTACTGTATTCACAAAAGTTTCTATGAATCAGAATGCCTCCAGAAAGCCACAGCTTTTAAATAATCATCTAGATAATCTGATTCCATGAAATACTCTAGTGCACTTCCTGAGATCAACTTGAGGTAAAGTGTGAATAGACCATTTTGAGAGTGAAACTATATTTTAATATGTTCTGACATTTTAATCAAAAGAACCTAATTTCTCCTTGTGCATTGCTCAAATGATTAAATTCAAAACAAGTGGAATTTCTGAACCCATGTGGTTTAGTAATTGTACAGTAAGAAAGTTTTGGGTTTTGACATCTAATGTTTTCAGAGCTAACAGAAAAGCAAAATATCTGTCATATTTTGAACTGTGACAGAAACTAAGGTACAGAAATCTATAATTTTTGAGTCACATCTGACAGTTGTTATTAAAAAGTCCAGTTTTTGCTAAATTAACACAGGTCTGTGAAGAAAAAACACTGTGTAACTAAAGGCGTAATTCATTGTAAGAGATGACTGCCAGACTTCACAACAAAGCCAATGACCACAGTGCACTAACATACCTTTGTTAAAAACCTAAGGGTTTTCATTCCACACACTGTGATCCCCAAACTCCTTCAAATACCCCAAAATCTCTAGTATGAGGCACTAATTATTTGCTTTTACATATGTGGGAGCTGGACCACCAGCAGCTAATGCACCTTGTCTAGAGCCCCTAAATCCTGACATTTATACACAGGACTGCTTTTGCCCCTACTTCTAATATCCTACAGCACATTACACTATAAACACACAGTCTTTGCAAACCTTTAAAGTGAATCCAAAATTTCAAGCTACAATTAATCAACGAATTTCTGGTTGCTTTGAGAATGATGCTACCTGTGATGTGGAACACAGGCAGTCTGTGGCTAACTGGATGCCACACCTCTGCCTACACCCCATCCCATGGCCACCTTCATTTTGATAGCTAACAAAGGGGTAAGAGCCTTATCCTCCAGAGCAGAATACACAAACTATTTTCCCATTAGTTAAGTAATTTCTGCCCACAGCCTGCTTCCTACATGCAGTCTTATGTATGCTGAATCTCATCCAGTGAGAAATTTGTGCATTTTCCCAATAACTTGGTTATTGCTAGGTAGTTAATACTAGCTCTTGAATTGCTAAGGCTGGGGGGAGTGAAAAAGTTGTTCCCCAACAAAATCTATTGGACAATGCATGATGGAAGGAGAAAAATAACTGCAGCACCCATCACTCATAACATATTTGCACAAAAGCCAGGCTGAATCTAGGATAAAAGAATGATAATAAATATTACACAATAGGAAAGAGCAACATTACCATGCTTTGAAAAATGTATTAGTAATGTAATCAAAATTTCCTTATGCTGTATATAACAATGCATGGCAGCTAACCAGTGCTTCTAAGTATATTACTCCTTCCCTAGCCAGAAATCTGTGCTGATAAGAAATAGCATCCCCTCACTCCACAATGTAAAATTCATTTGTGCCCCCCCACCACTCCACATTCCAAATAGTGGTATTTCAAAACAGCTCTGGCATCTACTTTCCCATCTCAAAAAGAAAAATGTTATTTCAAAAAAAGTTTAAATGCTTGTAAGTATAATGATTTTCTCTGTAAGAAGAAAATTTTCCTTTTCCCTTGTTTGAAACATTAAGTCATGATGGGTTTTCAAGCTGACATATCAATTATGATGGGTTGATGGCTACACTACATTGCACTGCAGCAAATCAGGAAGCATTAATCTTGGAAAATTGAGAGAGTAACACAGACACAAAGACACACACACATACACACACATTCCCTATTTTCAGCTTTGCTGCAAATTCTGTCAAAAACAAAAAGAAAGAAAAAAAGAATGTAATTGACTCAATCCCAGTGATAATTTAGCTGAAGCCTGGCTAAACATTCACCCAGCACTGGACACATGCACAGGTCTTCAGTAAGGCAGGTATGGCAAGGAAGCATAGAAAGCATGCAAGCTGTTTCTCACCTGTAATATGGTAGCTAACCTGCCGATTGACATCAGATGTGTCTTCATCCCAGGTGCTAAGAACAGCCACAACTTCCCCTGGGGGGTCACTCTCCTTCACTGACCCTCTGTACACCTCGTGCTCAAAGACGGGGGCGTTGTCGTTTATATCTGTCACCGTAACTGAGACCAAGGTGGTTGAGGACAAGGACAAAGCTTCCCCCAGATCTGAGGCCACCACTGCAAAGGTGAAAGCAGAATCCTTCTCATGGTCCAGGTCCTTCAGTGTACTGATCCAGCCACTGTTGCTATCAATGGTGAATGCTTCTGTGATCTTCTGCAGCTCCGATTCCACCGCAAGCGTGTACGTGACCTGCCCATTCGCACTCGAGTCTGCATCTACCGCTTTGACTTGCATAAGTTTTGTTCCTATAGGCATCCCTTCCATTATTACAGCATCATAGCTAGCTGTTTCAAACACAGGCTTGTTGTCATTTACATCCAACACCTTCACCTCCACATCCACCGTCAGCACGACGTCTACTTTGTCTAACTGAATTGTGGCTGCAACTTTGAAGTGAAACGTGGGATTTATTTCGTGGTCAAGTCTCTTATCCAATTTTATGAGCCCTGTGTCTTTCTCTATGATGAAAACCCCGTCTTTGTTGTTTTCGGGTAGCTCACCATTAACTGTGCTATACAAAGCACCCTGATTGGGCAAAACGTGCAGAATGTCAATAGTACTGCCTATGAGGGTGTCTTCTGCCACAGTGAAAGAATACTGGGGTTGAGAAAAAGAAGGCAAAATGGTTTCTGGTGGTAAAACATGGATGTAGACAGGAATGAGGGAATGCTTTACAGGAATGCCACCATCAACTGCTTTGACAAAGAATGACAGAACAGTGTTTTTTGGATGGCTAAAGCTACCCTTAGTGACCATCCATCCATTATCTGGATCTATTTCAAGCAGATCAGCTACTGAAAGAGAGGCTTCACTATACAGAGAATAGGTAATTCTGGAATTGGCTCCATCATCTGGATCTACTGCTTGCACTTGGGTCACCAAGTAGCCTTTCCCAACATCTGATTTGACACTTGCTCTGTATTCCACCGTCATAAATACGGGAGCATTGTCATTCTCATCCACCACTATCACTCTCACAGTGCAAAACGTAGACCTGCCACCTCCATCAAGGGCTCTCAAGAATATATCAATATCACTTTCCAGCGGGTTCTCACGGTCTAACCTCTCAGTTGTCAGAATCTGCCCATTTGCATCAATCAAAAATCGGTCCTTGGCAAAGTCATTTATTATGGAGTAGCTGATCTGGCCATATACACCTGAATCCCCGTCTGTTGCCTTGACATGGATCACCTTCGTTCCAGGAGCAGCGTTTTCTCTCACCTCTGCAACATAAATGCTCTGTGAAAACACAGGGCTGTAGAGGTTGGCCCCGAGGATGTGAATGTGCACCTGAGCCGTGCTGGTGAACAGCCCGTCTGACACGGAGACGTTCAGGCTGTACATGGGCTCCATCCTCTGCTTGCGATGGTTGGAAAGGGTGATCACACCGCTCCTGCTGTCCATGATGAAACTGGTCCGATCATTCCCTGACAGGATGCTGTACTCCAGTCTGTCAAAATCAGAGCTGTCGGCATCAGAAGCTTGGACACAAGTCACAAAATGACCCCGAGGTGCCAGTTCGCTCACATACGATTCATATATTAACTGGTTAAAAACTGGAGGGTTGTCATTCATATCTGTTACTGAGATGCTGACGAGAACCTCACTGCTCAGAGGTGGGAACCCATTATCAGTTGCTCTGACTTTCAAGCTGCACTGCTGTATGAGTTCATGATCCAGCATCCGGGCTGTCAGAATCAGGCCACTGCTGCTGTCTATATGGAAATAGTCGGTGCTGTTAAAGGTGTCCTGGACTATCTGATACTGTACAATCTTGTTATGGTCAGAGTCAGCATCAGTAGCAACAACCTGCAGTACAGGTGTCCCAATCAAAGAAGCTTCGGACAGAGTAGCATTATAAGCTGACTGATCAAAAACTGGAGGGTTATCATTAACATCATTAACAATCAAGTCCACAGTCACCTCAGCACGAGCGCCAGTGAGAGCATCGCTGGCTCGCACTGTCAGCTTGAAAAGAGAATTTATTTCATAGTCCAGCGGGCTGATGACACTCAGAACTCCAGTATCAAAGTCGATATTGAACTGGTTGTAGGGATCTCCATCAACAATGATATAAATGATACCCTGGCCTTCTGGACTGGTTGCATTAATGCTTAAAATTGGCATGTGCATTTCTACATCCTCATTGACAGAAGCTGTATAGAAGGGCTTGTCGAAGACAGGCATTGCTTTGTTAACAATAGTAATGGGGAGCTCTACCAACGCAGACAACGACGGGTTACCACCATCTTTGGCAAGAATGACAACCAAGTACTCTATATTAGACAAATCGGAATTGAAGGCTTCTTTCAAAGTGACGCTACCAGATTCTCTATCAATTTCAAAATGTCCATAGTCTTCCTTCAGCAGGTATGACACCTCGCCATTGTCACCCTTGTCTTTATCTATAGCTGTCACCCGATATATCAGGGTACCAGGCTCAGCATCCACCTGCACAGCAGCGTAGTATGGAAGCCCTACAAACACGGGGGCATTGTCATTTATGTCCTCAATGTAAACTCTCACCACGACTCGAGCGACACGGAGGTGGTCTAGCTCACGGCTTGCTTCCACCACCAACTCATACAGCTCCTGTTCCTCTCGGTCAAAGGGGATGCCAGTGGTCTGAATGACTCCTGAGGTGGATTTGATTTTAAATTTGTTCCCTGGGTTTAATATGCTGTATTTCAAAGGCTCGTTGAGGCGGTTGCCAACAGCATTCACTACAGCGATCTTTGTGATATTGGTGCTGTTTTCTGAGATAGAAGTGGAATAAAAATTTTGTGTGAAATGGAGTCCACTATCCATAGCTTCTTTTACCATTATTGTCACCATAGCAGTGCTATAAAATTTCCCATCAGATACTCTTACTATTAGCATATAATGGTCCCTGGAGAGACTGTTGTTTTTAATGGTGAGTACCCCTGTGCTTGAGTCAATTAAAAAATGATCCATACTGCCTTCAATTATACTAAATGTTAGTTCTGGAGGGATCTCTGAATCTGGGTCTGAAGCTTTGACTTTGAGAACCTCAACACCAATATATGTGGGCAGGAGCAAGACTGTCTCAAATACGGCCTGACTGAAGACTGGTGGGTTGTCATTGACATCAGTTACCTCAATGGTCACTTCAACTGGGCTCTCTGCTGTAAGCTGGGGATTCCCACTGTCTCTAACATGAACATGGAAATGGAAGTGGGCTATGGTTTCATGATCTAAATTTGCAATTGTTCTGATTGCACCTGTGCTGGAATCTACGGTGAAATACTTTTTTGCAGTTGATTCAACAATCTGGTAGACAAGCAAAGCGTTCTGGTTGCTGTCAGCATCGGTGGCACGGATCACGAGGGGGCTGTTGCTTGCACTCCGGACCACGCTGTTCACAGGAGCAGCTTCGCTTATGCTGCCCGAGTACTGAGAGAAGAGAAAAACTGGTGGGTTATCATTTTCATCAACAACCTGAATGTTCACAGTGGCATTTGAGGCCATGCCTGCCATATTTGTTGCCTGTACGATGAGCTGATAGGAGGAAGCACGCTCATAATCAAGGGCCTTTTGACTGGTGATCACTCCAGAATATGGGTTTATGGTGAAGACTCCATCAACATTGCCATCTTTGACCTCATAAACTAACGTGGACTGACTGATTGCAGAGAGAGAAATGACAGAAGTACCAATATCCACATTTTCATTAACCTCTGCTTGGTATTCTTTTAGAGTGAACTTAGGGTGGGAGTTATCTGCCATGGTCACAGAGATCCGCACAATTGCTGTTGCAGACAGCGCTGGAGAACCTTGATCAGTCACTTTGACTGACAAGACAAACTGTCCCATTGTGGTTAAGTCTGGCTCCTTGAGTAATGTAATGATGCCTAAAACTGGTTCAATCTTGAATGTGTTTCCCGTGTTTCCTAAAACAAAAACATTGGAATGAGATTAGAAATGAAATATGACTCACCTGATGATAACTTAGACTAGGAGCAACAAGCTTCTTTTTTAAAGGCAGTTACTCAAAAAAAAAAAAAAAAAACCCAACCAAAAAACCCCAACATAGAAGAGTTCTAAAGGCCCTTCCAGCCTTTCTTTCTGCTAATTAGAGAGCTCAGTATATGGTACAGGTATTCAAAGCATCAGAAACTCAGGTGTTGCCACCTCTGTCTTGATTCTCAGTACCAACAATCTGAGCAAGAACTGCATGCACATTACTCCTACTGAAGTACAGAAAAGCATCCCTAAATTACAGAAATTAGTCAAATACATGTACACCTAAGGCAAAGAAATGAGATCAGAGGCTAACAAGCCAATTACATGACTAATGGATAACAACTCAGGCTCCTAATTGAATGGGATATTAAGAAACTATACAGGAGATTACAGTAGTTCAAGACTCAAAGAACTGAATATAAAAAGGTTAAAGTGGCATTTAGAAAAAATAAAACAGAGCAAATAGCATAGAAAAGAGATTCAAGTGTCTTGTGGCACAAAGGTTTATCATATGATCTCTGAGGAGGATGAATGCAGATGAATGAGATTTAGCAGAAAATGTCATGAAATGCCTGTTACAACATGAAAGCACGGATATCATTGACTGCATAAAGGTGAAAACAGTAAGTCTGGATCAGAGAACTTTTTGGGGGCCTTTATTTCATTCTGGTCTTTTAGCAATCTCTTCATCAGCAAGACAGATTCAAAACTTTTGTATGTATTCTTATCTTGTAATTAGAGATCACCTTTAATTGGTAATCCTTATTTTGCTGTTTTACTGAGTGCTTACTTGAAGTATAGGACACTGTATATATATATATGGCATGTGTAAACACACAGACTCTTTTTCTGAATTTGATTCTAAATGCAAATAGCATATACTGAGTTACAGTGATTTCAATCACTATACCACGTTCCCTCTATTGTAATTCACATCTTAAAATCTAGTACTGTTTCCAATCTACAGTCAAGCATCCATCCAAGGCTGGGAGAGAAATATATCTCAGGTGATACACAAGAGGGTTTTTTTTAATACTGTTAGTTACAGGTTCTGTGCACAGAGCAATAAATGTGTAAGTTGTAGCTGGAACGCCAAATACATGGAATCCTAAATGAAGTGAGGTAATGTGAACTATTCTTAAGATATGATTCACTATCTGTTGTAAATTCTGGAGGCTAATTTAAGCTACATACTACTCTGTGTAGCTCAATACTGATAGTGGCTTTCTATTTATATCCTCCCTTTCAGATCAGTAAAGTTTACTCTACCAGCTAAACCAAAAATTGTGCTATTCACCCAGGAGGTGAGCTACAAATTCTCATAAAAATTTATGCTATCTGTCACATTTACAGACACTACAAATGCTGCTGCTGTTATTTTGTCAGTACTTACTAATACAAATAATTTTGAGCCACTGACTGCCTCCTGCAAGGCCAGAGCTGGGTCTTCTCCTTTAGGAATTTCTTATGAAACTACACAAAATCTACTTTCTTTACCAATTGCTCTCTTCAAAGCAATGTAAGATGAGGTGCGTAATTCCCCTGAATCAAAGGGCTGTGTACAATCTGAATTCTGCAGTTAAAATCAATATGCTCAACTGCACATTTTATGGATCACAGAAACTACAGCAGCAGAATACTGAATTTTCATGCATCTGAGATTGGGACATCTGTGGATAATGAAACTGGAGGAGTGTGAGCCTTACAGTAAATGGAAGCTGGAGATTTGACATCGCAGAGAGAGCTAATGATGAAACAGAAATAGGCTGCAATGAAAAAGAGAGTCTCTAGAAATCATCTAATAGCTAAAGCATCTTTTCTAAGAATAATATTTTCCTGCTTGCATCATGTATGATTCTATTACCAGTGTAATGGGAACTATACTCCTTAGATGTCAGGATGCACTTTACATTGTGGTGGCACCTCTAGAGGACTGGGAACCCGTAACAGTAATAAGGTGTCAAGAAAAACCTGGGAATAGTCTTGAAAAACATTGCCCCAGGAACCTGACCTAGCTGGCTTAGAATTTATTCCACAAGGCACACTGTTGTCCTGTCTGGGCACGTATAGGATTGCCCTTAAATTAAGTTAAAGGCCCCTTGAGGGTACTGAGAAATAACTGCTAAGACCAAACACAGTGCATAAAGGAAATATTTGGTTTGGAGTGCTAACATCTTCCTCATTCTAAGTTCAACACTTTCAGCTGCAAAAGACTTCACCTGGTTTGCTGAAGGTAATCTCCTTCCACAGAGCATACAAGATAATGACAGAAAAAATATTCCTTGAGTCTTCTCTAAACTTCAGGTTATATTATCTTGATATAAGGTGTGAGCTTGAATTATATGAAGCATGAGATGGTGTAAATATTCTAGTTTCATTAGTTATTTGTCATTTAGCCTGTTCCTAATTGACATAAGCCATCCTAGCTAGTAACAGATCTTTATAATAATACAGGGATAAATAATGATCCAGTAGGATCAGAGCCTAATTCTGGGAAAGGCTTGTGATCTGCCTAATATGGGTACACTCTGAAATACCTGTGACTTCTTTTTATGGCAATACAAGTTTCAAGTTTTGCTAGTATTACAGTGGAAAGATTCATATTATGAATAAAACCCCCAAAGTAGAAATGAAACATTACAAAATTATAATTTCTAATTTTTTCTCTCTTTTTCCAGGCACCCCCCCTCCCCCTCTTACACATCTGTCAGTGGTTTATCTCAAAGTTAATTCTTAACTTCAGATTCATGTGACCCAGAGAAATTTACACTGACTTGCATGTGTGTGAGAGATAATGCAAATGTTTTACTACTGTGCTGCACCAGTAGAAGAATGCTTTTGCTGGTAAAGATTATGTGCTGAATGCAAATATCCAGAATTAAACAGCAAAAGCAATTTTCATCTGGTATCATCATGTCCTCTCTTAGTTTCAAGAGACCTTGTGCCATTAAAATGCTGTGGCAGAAGTTTTAGCATAGCCCTCTTCTTAGTCTGAGCTCCTCTGGTCTGAATACTGGCAAATATAGCAGGACATACCAGCTGCTGTGGCATTTTTTTATGGAGGATCCACTGTACACTAGTCTGAAACCAGAACCCTGAAAACAAGTCACTGGCTGCAGTTTTGAATAACTATCTTTCTTCTGTGATGGCTTTGACCCAATGACTTAGAGGTAACAGGCTCTGTAGCCATCTGGTGAAAATGAATGAAGTCACAGAATAATAGAATTGCTGGGCTGGAAAGGGACCACTGGAGAGCATCTGGTCCAACTTTCCTGCTAAAGAAAGTTAATCTACAACAGGTTGAACAGGATCCTGTGGGGTTCTGAACATCTCCAGAGATGGAGAACTTCATAACCTCTCTTGAGCAACCTGCTCCAGAATGAGTTTGTTTTGACAGGTTTTGGGTATAGTAGCTTCAAAATAAAATTTAAAAAAGGCAACAAAACAACATCAAGGTGTCTCCTTTGCCCATCTGCACAGAAGAAAGCAGACCAAAGAAGCTGAATTGTGTGTCAAGACAGATCACCATCACATCACTGTTCTGTGTCTGGCATGATCCATGATATTTCATTTTTGGCCTCTGTCCTAACCTGCTTCAATAGTGTAGATAAGCTCTGCATTTTCTCCTTTGTCCTTGTCCAGAGCCGTGACCTGCAAGACTGCTGATCCAACTGCTGCTGATTCAAACACTGAGGCTTCATACAATGGGCTGGTGAAGTAGGGACTGTGGTCATTGGAGTCTTCCACATCTATGATGACTCTGGCCAGGTTTCTTCTATAAGGGAATTCTTGATCTCGGACCTATAGAACAAGTGCATAACACACAATTTGACAGCCATCTAGTAAAACTTCTCAAGTATTACTCATCTCAGTGTGAATACTACTTTCAGTTCTATTTAATACAAAGTACTGAAAAAATCCATTTGTCCCAAAGAACAGTCTGAAATACATTCATACACAGGATGCCAGATACTAAAAATCAAAGAAACAGGAAAGAGCTTAGCAACTCTTATTTTTCACTTCTGAAAAAATGCATTGCAACCAGCCATCATGACATGAATTTCTGAAGTGGAAACCACATGAGATCTTAAATATTGGTTGAGGTTTGTAAGAAATTCCTTTTCTTTGAATACTTGCTGAATGGTCATTATGGCCTTTATCTTGCCATTGCCTTCTTTACAGCATATAG